>NW_027315723.1:13989379-14526879 GCF_026437365.1 Eucyclogobius newberryi | reverse complement strand
GCTCCACTTTCTGCCTAATTGAGAGACTACATTACCCAGCATGCCGCCCTTTACCGAGTGTATTATTGCGGTTTTATTCCGTTGTAACATTCCGCTCTCAGCGGGAAGGCCACTTCACTGGAGAACAGAGCCTGATCCACAATCAATAGTAAATGTCTTGGCATTTTTGATCACAGCGAGTGCGGTTATTAAAATACCCTATGATGAAGTGGTACCAGGAAGATACAATAGCACAAAGAGCATAATATAAGTTTCATAAAATTTGTTTGACTAAAATAGCATGTAAATGTTGTTTTCCTAAAATAAAACAAAGGCAGTAACCTAATCAATTTGTATGTTATGTTCCGCAACTACTTCCTTACTAATGCATAATATAAGCTATTATTTAAAGATGCACTATGTGTCACATGTCTCCAAGGAGCAAAGAATGCTTTGCCAGGAATAAGCCACACGATGGCATTATCATGCATTCATCAAATTGTTTTTATTGCTTAATGCATTCTCACTTTTAGCGTGCTTGCCTTTCCACAGATCTGACCTGTAACTCAGTGGAGTTACAGGTCATTCATGGAGATACATAAGCTTTAAAGCCATACCAACTGCAGCCGCTCTTGTGAATGAAGATTGATTTTCTTCACATGGATGGGCAAGCTCAGATCGACCTTTGACATTTACAGCTGGAACAATCGACCAATCACATTAAAACAAAACAAAACAAATGAGGTCAAATGGTGTAGTAAAGATCAAGCCGTGTTCATTGCACGAGGAGGGATCCAATACAGAACCACAGACCACGAGCACTGAGGCTCAAAACTCAGGACTTTTAGAAAAAGATTGACTGACGCAAACCAGATACATGTAAATTGACCTTAACGTGATTATTTTCTGTCAAAAATATAACAAATACATTATAATGGTATGAATTACTTTTCATCGAGTGATCCAAGAATCATTTTAATACACAGACATTAGCTCAACCAGGACTGAAACAAAACTAAAACTTAAGTAAACTGGGACTGAACTGGGACTAAACCAGGACCAAAAATTACCAACTGAAGGCAGACTAAACCTGGACTAAACCAGCACTAGGACTAAACCAAGACTAAACCAGGACTAAACCAGCACTAGGACTAAACCAAGACTAAACCAGGACTAAACCAGCACTAGGACTAAACCTGGACTAAACCAGCACTAGGACTAAACCAAGACTAAACCAGGACTAAACCAGCACTAGGACTAAACCAGGACTAAACCAGCACTAGGACTAAACCAAGACTAAACCAGGACTAAACCAGCACTAGGACTAAACCAGGACTAAACCAGCACTAGGACTAAACCAAGACTAAACCAGGACTAAACCAGCACTAGGACTAAACCAGGACTAAACCAGCACTAGGACTAAACCAAGACTAAACCAGGACTAAACCAGCACTAGGACTAAACCAAGACTAAACCAGGACTAAACCAGCACTAGGACTAAACCAGGACTAAACCAGCACTAGGACTAAACCAAGACTAAACCAGGACTAAACCAGCACTAGGACTAAACCAGGACTAAACCAGCACTAGGACTAAACCAAGTCTAAACCAGGACTAAACCAGCACTAGGACTAAACCAGGACTAAACCAGCACTAGGACTAAACCAAGACTAAACCAGGACTAAACCAGCACTAGGACTAAACCAAGACTAAACCAGGACTAAACCAGCACTAGGACTAAACCAGGACTAAACCAGCACTAGGACTAAACCAAGACTAAACCAGGACTAAACCAGCACTAGGACTAAACCAAGACTAAACCAGGACTAAACCAGCACTAGGACTAAACCAGGACTAAACCAGCACTAGGACTAAACCAAGTCTAAACCAGGACTAAACCAGCACTAGGACTAAACCAAGTCTAAACCTGGACTAAACCAGCACTAGGACTAAACCAAGACTAAACCAGGACTGAAAAAATAAGATGGTAGTTGTGATGTTTGGATGTGGAACGGCAGCTTCTGCTATTATTTATTATACAGTATTATAAATTCATAGTCAAATGGTCAACGCGGTTTCATTTCCTTTAACTCCAATCCAAGTTTGAAGTAAAATATTAACACCTTATGAATAGAAATCCAAGCAGAAGCACTTATCATTTAAATGCATATGAACACAGGGCCTACCTCGTCCGCATACATATTGTTCATGATAAAGAATGCATAGTTGTCTACATTATTAAACAGACACATCAACATTTCATGAGTGTAATTCCTGTGAGAGCGGCTGGGGAAGGGACCTGTTAGCAGCTGTTTTGTGCAAGTCTATGGACATGATAACTGGTCTAACAGGCTGTTTACTGCTGTGGACATTTCTGAAAGTTGAATATTTAAACTTTTACATAATCATGAGGGCGCAGGTTACAGAGGTTATGCACTGACCTTCTTTTATTCAAAAAATGCCCTCAACATTCCGACAGAGAGGCAGAATTATGGGCAGCACAACAAAATGTGTTTCTTTGACCTTTTTTGGACAAATCTTTGTTGAGTTTTTGTGTTGCTAAAATTAACTTGATATGGCAAAACAGAAACTGAAAATACAACAATATTTGCTGAGTGCTGCCCGGCGGTCACGTAGTTAAGGCATAGGGCACTGAGACAATGATTTATGGACTTAAAAACAAGACAAAGATTCTCAGAAAACATCAGTTATTGAGGTGATTCAGAACGCAGTATTTGACAGTCTGGACTTTCTGACCAGGATTCATCAAACTAATGTGAATGAAGTCATCATGTGTCCTTTAAAGTGCATTATGTCAGGACTACCTTAGCCAGGTGAAAATCCTGGTGCATTTTTGGGTTTATCACCATCTTTCCACATGGAGATGCTATTGCTTTGCCTCCAATTATCCACATGTGGCATTACACTTATGGTGCCACAGGGCCAAGGCCACAACAGATCTGTGGAGAGGCAAGCATGCTTATAAAAAGAATGCTTGTTTTCCATCTCCATAAAGACAAGTAGGGAGTGGACCCCCAATATGAAAAGTGAATGCACCTTTACCATCTTTTGGGAAAGGACTATAGCTGAAAAAGTGTGTTGATGCACACAAAATGTTTTGTGTTGGGGTGCAGGACCAGAGGAAAACAAACAAATGGAGCTCCACATAAGCTACAGCTTGACATTTTTAACAGATTTTTGTCCCCTGTAGATTTTCAACCAATTAATTGTAAAATGTTATCAAATCCAAAATGTTCTCCTGCTGCCTTAGTATTTCCACCCACTACAAGGGGAACTGGGACTTGACGAAGACTAAACCAGGACCAAACCACATCTTTATTGTTTATATATATATTCATTCATTTTCTTCCGCTTTTGTCGCGGGTGACTGGAGCCTATCCCAGTGACTTTGGGCCTTAGGCGGGGTACACCCTGGACAGTGGCCAACTCGTCGCAGGGCCAACAGACATAACGTGTGTGTGTGTGTGTGTGTGTCTTACTTGAGGTCGGTTTCCTGCACCCTCTCGTCGTCCAGGTCTTCTATGTACTTGTCGGCTTTCATCCAGTAGATGAGGGGGCTGACGTCTCCGCTGTACCCGAAGAAGGCTCTGCAGGTCAGGTTCACTGGGCTGCCTACGGAGGACAGGAGCGGAGGGACAGGTCAGCACGAGATGGTAAAGTATAGGAGACGTTTGTTTACGGAACAACATGTCGCACGGATCCAAAACACATTACAGGAAGCAGACGTGAATAGGTTGTTGTCATGATAATCTAGACTTTAAAGGAGCAGCATGTCACTTTTCTGATGGAGGGTAGGTCACCTCTTTGTCTCTCTTTGTCCATGGAGATTTGGCTGTGCAAATAATCGATTTTAATTCAGTTAGCTGTAATCATCAATTATCTGCTTGGATGTTTTTAATGGAGAGGTCCACAGCCAAGCCTCTGTTAGAAAAAGAAACAAGGCTTTTTGTGTTAAATTGCAATTTATATATTATTTGTGTTCATGAAATTAATACTGAAAGACATTTTTATGATACAAAATAAAATCGGAAAGAGGAAGTATTGCATTAAACTAATCTATCTCTGTGGCAACATGTACATGTACACGCCATCTATAGCTGTTCTGGGGAACAGCTTTATAGATGATCCGAGGAGGCACAGGGAGCGATGTAGACAGGATGTAAGCTTTGCCGTCAGGTGAGGTCAAACACAGTAGCGACCGCATCCCGTTTGTTTACAAAGCCACATGTCAGGACACTTGGATGTCAAAGGCGGGACACGAGGAGACATCACAGCAAACAGCAGCTGTGTGGGCACTTTGGCATTGTACATGATGCCACTCTTTGCCCTTTTAGAAGGCAACAAATTGTATTTTTTCTACAAGCCACTTATTTTGATCTATGATTCCCAAATGGTCATATTCGACATAAAAAATGGACCATTCTGACTTCAGAGCTATGTATTTGGGCCTCAATTACTCAGGGCAGCAGGGAACAGGCCATAATGAAGAATTGGATGACTCAGACTGCACCGACTATCAAGGACTGGACTCAAATAACTAATTCAGTTTGGAAAATGGAAAAGAATGACATTTACAATAAATTAGAAAATGTATTTATTTGACAGACGTGGATCAAATGGGACAAATCTGCCTTAGCTCAATGTTTGTAACTCGTTGGATTTCTTGTGCCGCAAGTGTTTGTGTTTTTTGATATGTTCATTTGTATTAAACAATTACTAATTCTAATAAAAGTGAACATTTTAAGATACCTAAAACATTTATTTGGCAAGTGAGGCAAGTTTAAGTAAGTAATTTGACATCAAAGGTATTTTATAATTTAGCAGTGCTTGAAGTTGCAGAAGTGAGAGTAGTAGAATGGTAGTATGTAATAAATAATGTAAGAATAGTTGTGGTAGTTGCTGAAATAGGAGTATCGGCAAAACAACTTACCAAGCTAACAATATTCTAATATGTTTATACCTCCTCACAGATAAACATCGAAGCCAAACCAATTAGCACTTTCACCAGAGAAAAACAACAACTCACAAACAGGACAATCTACTTTAAATAGTGTTTGTGGTGTGGTCATCATTAGCACTAAACTTGGAGCCAAACCTACACAAAACAGAACAAAATAGGAAACACCAGCGTTTTCTCATATTTTCACCCTCATCTGATTTGGGACAAAACTAGGAGCAATGACAACAGTGTGTGATGTAAACAACAGTAAAGTACAGCCAAAGTTTGATTTTATTTTGTGACATTATCCAAATATCAGTCACAAAAGAAGAGCAAAAGCTGGAATTGGACCTTTGAGAGCAGGTCTTGGGACAACAACATTATCACTTAAGACCAGTGCTTTGTCTGAGCTGAACACTTTCTTCACTTTTGGGATAATTCTGCACATTTTAACCAGCAGCAGTTCCTCCCAGGATTCCATCATCAACTATTACAATCCCAATAAACATACAAAAATAGCAAATATGCTTCAGAGGCTTTTAATTTGGCAGGACATTGACTCAGACTGTATCGAATTGTGGACATGCTCTTTGAAACTTTTGCTTTTATTGTGATAGGCTAAATAAATTGGCTGTTGTGCAGGGCCAGCAGGGGTCCGTTCTGCTGAGGCCAGGTTTGATTGTTGCAAATTTGATTTTCTTTCAAAAGCGACAATATGGAACAAAAGATACTGTTTACACCAGTGGCCATTTTGAGACATGAAAGGTCTTTTTATACAGCTGTTAGACGTCAATATCAGCCAAATGATTTGTGTTATCAAAGCAAGACGTACTGGTGTTATGCAGTACCACTACTACAAATACTACTATAGTACTACTAATGCTTCTGCTGCTACAACAATTACAGCTCATACTACTACTACTACTACTACTACTACTACTACTACTACTACTACTACTATTACTACTACTACTACACCAATTATGTTGTTTCTAACTACTACAACCACCACAACTACTAAAACTAGTGATACTACTTTTACCAGTATGCGATTCCATCCCCCCACGTTACAAAAGGATATATATATAAAAAAATATATATATATATATTGAAATGCATTTGCTCATTCGTTTCTCAATTTAAACATTAGGTGTTGAAAGAAGTGCATATGATGTTTGTTTTTGCACCATAGATGGGAACTGGCGACTTGGTAATACATACACCTGAATGCACCTGAAACATTAACAGCATATAGCGTGAAATCAGTTTGGAACCCATAAAGAAGTTCTACATTCCAAAAGCATTCAACCAATATTTCGGGTCAATCCATCTCTTATTCACAGAATTAAGAGCAGAAACAGCTGATGAACTAATATGTCCCGCTCTGGATTTTATAGCGCAATTTCAGTGGAAAAACACAACACATTTCTATCCACATCTGCTGAATTATTATAGAGGCAACATAAAACATGAGGCCCGTTGTCCTGACAAACATTTTAGGATGTAGTAAACACAATCCAGTGTCCAGTGCAGCTCACAGAGGCTCAGTGAGGTGGAGAACAGGGCTGAGAGCACAGAGAGCACATAGCATAGAGAGCACAGAGAGCATAGAGAGCACAGAGAGCACATAGCATAGAGAGCATAGAGAGCACAGAGAGCATAGAGAGCACAGAGAGCATAGAGAGCACAGAGAGCATAGAGAGCACAGAGAGCACAGAGAGCATAGAGAGCACAGAGAGCATAGAGAGCATAGAGAGCACAGAGAGCACAGAGAGCATAGAGAGCACAGAGAGCACATAGCATAGAGAGCACAGAGAGCATAGAGAGCACAGAGAGCATAGAGAGCACAGAGAGCACAGAGAGCATAGAGAGCATAGAGAGCATAGAGAGCACAGAGAGCATAGAGAGCACAGAGAGCATAGAGAGCACAGAGAGCATAGAGAGCATAGAGAGCACAGAGAGCACAGAGAGCATAGAGAGCATAGAGAGCATAGAGAGCACAGAGAGCATAGAGAGCACAGAGAGCATAGAGAGCACAGAGAGCATAGAGAGCATAGAGAACATAGAGAGCACAGAGAACATAGAGAGCACAGAGAGCACAGAGAGCACAGAGAGCATAGAGAGCACAGAGAGCATAGAGAGCACAGAGAGCACAGAGAGCATAGAGAGCACAGAGAGCATAGAGAGCACAGAGAGCATAGAGAGCACAGAGAGCATAGAGAGCACAGAGAGCACAGAGAGCATAGAGAGCACAGAGAGCATAGAGAGCATAGAGAGCATAGAGAACATAGAGAGCCAAGAGAGCACAGAGAACACACAGAGCATAGAGAGCACAGAGCATAGAGAGCATAGAGAGCATAGAGAGCACAGAGAGCATAGAGAGCACAGAGAGCATAGAGAGCATAGAGAGCATAGAGAGCACAGAGAGCATAGAGAGCACAGAGAGCATAGAGAGCACAGAGAGCATAGAGAGCACAGAGAGCATGGAGAGCATAGAGAGCACAGAGAGCATAGAGAGCACAGAGAACACAGAGAGCATAGAGAGCATAGAGAGCACAGAGAGCATAGAGAGCACAGAGCATAGAGAGCACAGAGAGCATAGAGAGCACAGAGAACACAAAGAGCACAGAGAGCATAGAGAGCACAGAGAGCATAGAGAGCACAGAGCATAGAGAGCATAGAGAGCATAGAGAGCACAAAGAGCACAGAGAGCACAAAGAGCACAGAGAGCACAGAGAGCACAGAGAGCATAGAGAGCACAGAGAGCATAGAGAGCACAAAGAGCACAGAGAGCACAGAGAGCACAAAGAGCACAGAGAGCACAGAGGGCATAGAGAGCACAGAGAGCATAGAGAGCACAGAGCATAGAGAGCACAAAGAGCACAGAGAGCAAAAAGAGCACAGAGAGCACAGAGAGCACAGAGCACAGAGAGCACAGAGAGCAAAAAGAGCACAGAGAGCACAGAGAGCACAGAGCACAGAGAGCACAGAGAGCACAGAGAGCACAGAGAGCACAGAGAGCATAGAGAGCACAGAGACAACTGCAGTTCCACTGAGAAACACTGGAACAGATGTAGATATATGTGATTAGCAGCTCACCCCAATAGGCCAAGTACGACAAGGCAAGTTTATTTGTTGTGCAGAATTCAGCAATTCAAAGCTTCACATACAAGACATGACAGAATTCACAACAAAACACAAGACAGAAAAGAGAAGGTGTTTTCAGGGTATACACAGACTAGTGGAGGTAGTATTCATTCTGTACTGTGTAGTCATTGTAATTGTTATAACCAATGTACAAGGACATAGTCACAATCTAATAACATATTTTCAATCTATAAACATTCAAGTAATATTTTTAAAATGTTTATGTACCACTTTATAAAAATAACACCTTAGTTAAATGAACACAAAATTACAATGAACAAATAGTTTATTAAGAATGATTGAGGCTTACTGAATTAAGGATTTAGGTTTAGGGCATTAGTAAAGTAGTTACTAAGTCTGTATCAGCAAAGTGTAGTTATTATTAAGTGGTAGCGACTTGCACTTATACTTGTGTAATAGACCTATTTTGTGTACTCTATATAAAACTTGTAAATAAGACACACATTCTCCCATTCTGCAGCGCACAGCCTGTCCACTCAAGTGCTCTTTAACTGTGCTAAATATTTCATTAGCATTTCATTAGCTTGCACTTCAGCGTAACAAGTTATAAACAAGTCCCTAAAGATGTTCTGATTGAACCATGTTAATGCGATGTTCCTTTTGTTTATTTCTTATTTTAATGTGAACATCAATGGTTCGAGTGGGAGAGAGTTTTTTAAATACCAAATGTTAAAATCTTATTCATAATGGCGTCCACTTTTTCATACATGTACTATCATTTGTACTGTCAACATTTTAAAAAATATGTTCTCAATCCTCCTAAAAACAACATCTTTCACCAGTCGTCCCTGTGGCTAAATCCTTACGTGACGGCCTGCGAGACACCACTCATCAATAATTTTACAGCTATTTTTCACAAACTTTTGATTATTTTTCAAAGTTTCTGTCTTGAAGTTCACCTCGGGGTCAGAAAGGAAGAAAGCAAATAAGTGTTGATCCCAATGACAGTGAAGTAATTAATCAACAACAAAAGTAACTGCAGTAATTAGTGCGAACTGACCTTAAGCAAAGACTATGTTAATGAGTGGGAAAGGTCAGAATTTGCATTGCAGTAAAAATAGTATTACCGTATTTTCCGGATTATAAGTCACACTTTTTTTTGCATAACCTTGGTCGGGGTGCAACTTATACTCGGGATTGACTTATTTCTAAAGCGCCGCTCTAAGTGACGTAGAAGAAGAGGAGGCACTTCCTCTACCTCTGGGGTTTGTGGAGTTGTTTAGAAGTGACACTGAGGTTGTGATTAATTGTGGAGAGTAACAAGTGCAGTAATGTATGTACAAGTCAATTCAGAACTAGTCAAAACTACTCAAAACACAGTTGAGGCTGCGTTCACACTTTCGCAAACACTTCAAAATTGGGACTAAACCGAGGCTAGACCTGGAACTAAACCAGGACTAGAACAGGACCAAACCAAAGTCTTCAACAAGGACGATGTTTGAGGTATAAACGCAGCTTTCTCTTCAGCGCACAACTGTAAACTGAACTCGATGTCGATGCAGGTGATTTTGTCTGGTGTTGAAGAACAGACCGTGGGGACTGCTGTTTAGAAGTGACACTGAGGAAGAAGATTCAATGGATTTAGAGATTTTGTAGTAATACTGATGCTTTGGTAAACTTGTTAGCATGTTCTTTATGCTATAGTTATCTGAATAATGTTAATATGTTAGGTTAACACACCAGACACGACGTTCGTTGTCTGTGCCTCATGTAGCTGAAGGTGTTACATTAGCATACGTACACCTATTCACCATGTTCTCTAATCTGTTATTATTTTAAATTTAATTTTGAGAGGTTCTTGGTCTTGGATTTTATAAAAAAAAAAATCCCCAATAATGCAATTTATATGTGTTTTTTTCTTCTCTATTAGGCATTTTTTGGCTCGTGCGACTTATAATCCAGAAAGTACGGTTCTAATAATAGTAGTAATAGTAGATGTAGAAGTAGGTTAAACTATAGTAGCACTCGCAGTCGTACCAATACAATGGTTAGCTGTGTAGTAGTAGTAGTAGAAGGAGAAACAGAAAGCCTTAAGTATTTGTAACTGTAGTATTCGAAGTTACCTGTAGTAGTAATTCAAAGTCTATTGAAGTGCACATCATATCTTTTTCATATTCAGTTTGGAATATTTTATGCAGACCTCTTCTGTATTAAACAATGTCAAAATATTTGGACTCACTTTTCCAGTGTCTGTTGAATCCATCAAATAAAAACCCTAGTCTCAGACACGTAGTAAAACATGTTTCAAAATCAAAAACCCTCCATGACATAACGCTCACAGTGAGAGATATGAGCGAGATAACTACTTGCTGGTTTTGTACAGAACATAAAATGGGAACTGTCTGTATTTTGACTACATCTGAAATGTGTAATAAAAAAAGTCTGTGGCGTGGAATAGAAAAGTAATATTTCTGCGATGTAGAATTCAAAAATAAGAAAACGCTGTAACGCTTTATGATACTACACTTTGATTAGCCTTAATAAAGCATGAGTGAAATCCATGATTAAGGTCTTATTATTTTAATGTGGTAACCATAAATTAATCTAAACCTGTTCAGACCGGATTCTCTTGGTTGCAGTATAAAGTTTAAAATTAGATCTAGTTTTGATCTTGGCAAATTCTATTTTACACCAAGTTTAGTCCAAGACCTTATATTCCAGATTTTATGTTGATTTAGGCTCTGTTCAGTCCTATTTTAATCCTTATTTAGTCCTGGTTTAGATCTTGTTAAATTATAGTATTGTTTCTGTACAGTTAATACTTGGTTCAGTCCAGTTTATAGTTTACTCCTGATTTAGCCGGATTTGAGTCCTGGTTCAGTAATGGTTTTGTCCCTTTTTCTTCATCATCATCATCAATCATCATCATCAATCATCATCAATCATCATCATCATCAATCATCATCATCATCAATATCATCATCATCATCATCAATCATCATCATCATTGATCATCATCAATGATCATCATCATCATCATCACCATCATCAATCATCATCATCAATCATCATCATCATCATCATCATCGATCATCATCAATGATCATCATCAATGATCATCATCATCAATCATCAATCATCATCATCATCATCATCAGTCATCATCATCATCATCATCATCATCATCATCATCATCGATCATCATCAATGATCATCATCATCAATCATCAATCATCATCATCATCATCATCAATCATCATCATCATCAGTCATCATCATCATCATCATCAGTCATCATCATCATCATCATCATCAGTCATCATCATCATCATCAATCATCATCATCATCATCATCATCATCATCATCATCATCATCATCATCATCATCATCATCATCATCACAAATTAGCGTTCTATTTGGTTAAATGCAGTATTTCTAACTAACATTTAATCATTAAAACATGAAAAGAGCCTTAGTTACAAACAAATACAAATACAATGTAAAAGATAGTTTTTAAGTCAGTTTGTTGAAACTTGGCGCTGCAGTTGCTTCACTTCTCCTCTGCACATGCTCAGTTTGGCCAAAACCTGCAAACATCCTTGATTCTCGCACAGTTTTATTCAGCGTGGTTTGAGCTCAGATCCATGGATTTGAGGCTGTGTGGTCCTCAGAGCATGTGCAGAGCTCTAAAAGAAGCTGCCGTCCACTCTGGATCTAAACGCTCCATGTTGGAGAGCGGAGCATGAACAAGCCTCTGAACACGGCCACAAACTGAGCAGCTGCAGCAAAATAAGAACCATGCTTCCCGTGCAGTAATGCCCACCGGCCTGTAGTGGTCACTATAATACACTGTGAGTTCAGCTTTGGCAGCAGAAGTGAGGGGAAAAAGGGCTTATTTGGATATATTTTAGAACAAGTTATATAGAGTTGTGACACACGGTAATTTCACATTCTATTGGCCAATCACTTGCCCTGACCACACGCTACTGACTCAGGGGCTGAAGTCCACCCCTGCTGTGCTCCTCTCCACGGGACGCCCTACCAGGATAAAGAGATTGTTGTGGACTTCAAAGCCCAAACCCCGACCCAAGGAGAAGCCAAGGGGGATGGACTTCTAAACACCAACTTGGTCCCATCAAGTGCAGATGTCCAACACCCATGCCAGTACCACAAATATACGAGTAATGAGGAAACAAACACTATTAAGACAAAAAAGTCATTCAATATTTATGGGTTCAGCTTTCTGTGATAGGCGCAATTTTGAGGATTTTGGAAATTGCTATGGTAACAAGACCTACATTTTCACCACTCTGAAACACAAGGACATCTGTGACTATAATAGCTTACCACAACAGTAGTATTTAGTGAATGCAATGCAGCCAATGCAATATTATCATTATTATACAAAAATGACTTCTAAGAGCATTTAACCGTGTTATGTGTTCTATCATCACTCAAGTTGTATTTGACTGTGGTTTATGCATGTTGGAATAATCTTTATTCTCCGGCATTCAAGACTCCACAATGGCTATGGTAACAGCTAAAACTCTGAGCATTGTATGATTTCTGGGGTTACCAGATTATTGAAATGTGATAAAAACTGTTACATCTAATGTGAATAATCTGATGTTGTTCTTCTGTCTCTTCTGATTGTTAAAAATGTTTTATTTTTTCTTCTTCCAAGTGCTACAGTACCTCTAAAAATCCATTAATGAAATGACACATCTGCATGTAAAAAAAACACAAAAAAATTGCATATAATTATTGAGTTATCAGATTATTCTTGCTTCTGTTTTTTACTGGCCATGTAAATGTGCCAGTTGCGTAGCCATTTTCATGAAAAAAATAATCTACTGCTTGCTACCGTGAACTACTGTTCTTAGGGGGGTTGGTTTTTATAACGAGAATTATTGCTGTACATGAACAAAATGCTTAAAGTAGCAGTTTGTAGCAGTGGTTGGCATGGTTGCATCAGCGCATAGTGGATAGTGAAATCAGCTTTACACACACCAAAGGGTAGAAAAGTATGTAGGAAAATGTAAGGTCTGAAATAATCATTTAGAACAAGGATTTAAATGACTGAAGTAGATAGTAAGCAGTTTTCACTGGCAGTTTGGCCTGGAAGCACAAGGAGAGCACAGACCTCCACTAAAACAGTGGTTCTGTTTTGCAATGAGAGAAATACGAGTGTGAGTGTGTCCTGACCAGTGTTTTTAGGAAATGTCCTGTTCATGTTAAATAATCCACCATGAGCCACGGAAAACATCAGACCATCTAAAACTAGTAAATGTGCAGTTTTGATTTAGTGATAAAACATTTGTTTACAGACTTCATGACTTCAGACTTTCATGTGCAATCTATGTGCCGTCATAACACATATTCATGTGCAATTACTGTCGTGATCACATGCAATGGTATTTATGTATTTATGAATTCATTTATTTGTCTATGGGAGTTTTTGTTTATAGGAGATCTTCTACTGAAAGTGTTTTTCAGACTTCCTATAAGTGATCTGTTCTTTTCTTCTGTATCTGCCTCTGTATCTACCTGCGTTGCACCAATGAAATTTCCCCATGTGGGACAATAAAGGATTATCTTATCTTCTTCACTCAATGCCATATTGTGGAACATTTCAGGCTATGCAATAACATCTCCATGGAGACAGCAGGTAGCAAACCCTCCACCAGAAAAGTTACATAGTGTACCTTTTATTTTCAATGCAGACTGTATTCATATTATAAATTAACAAAACTAATAGCAAACTATTTTTTCTCAACACATTTTTGGAATTGTATTAAAGTATGTGTTAAAGTAACGATCAGAGCACTGATACAGACCTACATTTATAACATGCTGCTAGTTTTTTAAATAAATTGTGAGGTTAGGGGCATTTTAATAATGCAACTGATATCTAGATTTGCAGGCTAGCCATCATAAGCTACACACAAAGTCCCAGTGGGCTGTATTTGTCTGTCCTCTGTGCTCCTTGTGCCTTGGGCCTGTCTGGCTAAAGCTTGCATCCAAACAAGCTTCTATAATGAGCAAAACAGAGAACGGCCGCCAGCAAGGAACACCACACTCTCCAAGAAGGACACTCCAGCGAAGGTTAAAGCAATCCTGTCTGTCAAATTCACAAGAGAAAATCACTGGGATTGACTTTTAAAGGTGCATTATGTAACTTTTCTGGTGGAGGGTTCCTCACTTGTTTCCATTTTGATGTGATTTCTTTGCTTCTATGGAGACAGGGTGACAGCAAAATTGCTGAGTCAAGTATTGGTTTTGTTTTTAAGCACCTATAATTAACAAAATGCAAGATAGACAAGACAGATAAAAGTATGAAGACCAACATTTCCCTTGTAGGTAAATTTTGTTTTTCCTCCCATAAAGTGTATTGTAAAAGCAGCAGAATTGTGTAAAAGGCGCACTTTGTGTCAAAATCAGACTGCTGTGTGTAGTCCAATTGTAAAACATGTTATCAACACAAACTTACTAACAAAGAGCAGTGTGAGTCCTTATCTAACACTTTTGGATGACAGCTGATTGCCTGGGCTATGGTGGTCCACCCTGTTTCACCTCTGTCTGTAAAAGCTGTTCTAAAGCTGTGCTAGTGGCCACATAATGCATTAGTGGAAGTTGTTTGGCAGATGTAAAAATATTCACTTCCTCCTTTCGCAGTTTGAATATCCGGTACTCCAGCTTTAAATGTACATGAGTAAATTACTTAAAAGTATCCTGTTACTATTTTTCCACCACCAAAAGGTAGACCAGCCAATTCAATGCATGCAGTGCTGTGTAATCAAGTGTGTGCCCTGATTCAGATGTTATTAAGAGATGGGCAGAGGCGGATCAAATTGAACAGATGAAAATGATTTGGATAAAATGAAATCCCTCCTATAGAGTTTCAAATGGCTCACTGAACCAGAACTGTGCAGACTATTTCAACATTTGGGCCAAAAATGTGACACATTTGAACCAAAACAGCATGCATCAGGATATTGGGGAGAATTATCATGATATTTATCTTGAATATTTTGTGTGTCCAATAATTGCATTTTAGAGTAGTTACAGAGTAGTTGTGGCCGCATGTGTTTAGTGCCAGTGCGTCCATCACACCAATCACTTTGAGTAAACTCCAAGTAAACAAAAGTCCATTAGCTCAGCATTAGCGCAGAATTAGCTTCCAGGCCAGTGATATGGAGCTAAGATTGACTTGGACCGTTCAGTCCCCTGACAGCCCAGAGACAGAGCACCTACTCGGAATCCTCTACAAAAGTGCAGTAATGTGTATGCAATAGTATGCCTTTGTGGGATACTGCAAACGTATGTTTTTTCTATAGCATTCAAATGAACCTATACAAGTATGCCAATATGTTTGAATTAGCAGGCATCTCTGAAAAAATTTAAACCTACATTCTTTTTCTCCCTTTAATTGTAAATACACTAATCTCCATGGTAAATACAGGTAAATATAACATTTGCATTACTTTCTTTTGTGACTTTAATTAACTTGTATTGGGATTTTAATACGTTTTAATACGTTATGTAAAACATTTTGAATTACTTTGTGTATGAATTTCGCTCTACAAATTTGCCTTGCCACAGGTGATTTTTTAGGTACCTTTCACATATCAAACATAAATATCAAGCAAAAAACATCTGCTAAAATGATCATTCGAACAATGCTCTCATGTACATTAAAGGTTGAATAGAGGATTTTTGGCAACCAATAAAGAGTCTTATTTCCTCATGGCGTGGACAGCCGAGTAGTTCTCCTACATGTCAATCATTCCCTGTGTGCTACTGCACACCTGCAGGCTCTGGCTCATTCCCAGGATATCAGCATGATTCCCTGGCTTTGCATGCGTGGTTGATATGCCGGTGTGTGTTTAGCGAAGCTAGCAGCGAGTTCCTCCAGTGTATCTCCGACCGCGAAGTACAAAAATGGCTGAAGGACAACAGAGAAAGACTGTGTTCGAGCTCAGAAGAGACAGAAATCTGCGGAGACAAGAGATGCGATCTGGCCGCGCTGATAAACGAACACCCGTGTAGCAGCGGGGCTGTAGCGTGCTTGTTCACAAGGTTTGATGGACAGGAGGGTGGGGGGTGAGTGTGCGCACGCACATTTAAAAAAAGGGACCAACAGTCACTGATTTCTCGAATTGGCGAAAAATCCACATATTGTACAATCTTCAACCATCTCAATGGGAAAAAAAGGACATACATTTTTGTCAATACTTATTACCCCTGGAAACTGGACATGCTAGACTGTAATTCCTTGTTTCTTGATCCTGTCACCTGTCACCCAATCACAGTCTGCCATCTTTGACTCTCAGCCCATTTCTCCCCCATATATCATCCTGATGTGATTTTTTTCTGATGTTACAGCCTCACATACTGCAAATATTTAAACCAAATTAGCTGAAATATATTTAATTTATCTTTATTCGCACAGTATAGCAGTTTGGACTATAGCTTGCTAATATGACAGGTGACATGTTGTTTGCAAATGTTGACCCACTGACTGATGGATTGTATTTTTTTCCTACCGTTTTTCTTATGCAATGGTGTGAAAGCTTTTTAGGCTCATCACTGGTATGTTTGGGTCAGCAGCAGCTGCACAAAAATCATCAATTTAGTCCATTCAGGATTTGTAAACAGGGAAAATATGTAAATTTTAACAGATTATTTTGTTATAATGTCACTGCATCCAACAGATGAGTGTGTGGATGCAAAACAACTTTCTTCAGCTGAAATCATTGTCTTTGGCCCAAAGAAACAAAAAGAAAACATTAGCAGTCACCTCAAGCTCTAAAATCTACAAATCAAGTTAGAAATCTGGATTAATAATGGACCACGTCAAATCAATAACATCAGCAGCTTTTTACCATCTAAAAAACATTGCCAAAATAAAAAATATAGTGTCCAAACCAGATTTGGAGAGACTTATCCATGCGTTTGACTCCAGTAGATCAGACTCCTGTAACGGCCTGCTCACTGGCCTCTCCAAACGAGTTGTAAAACAGCTGCAGTACATCCAGAACGCTGCTGCTCAGGTCCTGACCAGAACCAGGAAGTATGATCACATTAGTCCTGTTCTCAGGTCTCTGCACTGGCTCCCTGTGGCTCAGAGAATAGACTTTAAAGCAGCTCTGCTTGTGTGCAAGTCTCTCCATGGCCTAGCACCAAAGTACATCTCGGACATGTTAGTTCCATATGAACCATCTCGGACTCTGAGGACCTCAGGGACCGGCCTCCTGCTGGTGCCAGAGTCAGGACTAAACATGGACCGGCCTCCTGCTGGTGCCAGAGTCAGGACTAAACATGGGGAATCTGAGTTTCAGTTTTATGCCCCTAAAATCTGGAACAGTCTTCCTGAAGATGTGAGACAGGCTTCTACTCTGACAATGTTTAAATCTAAGCTAAAAACTGTTTTGTTTAGCTGTGCATATGACTGAAAGGATTTTATTCTTCACTTTTATGTCTTAAACCAGTAGTCCCCAAACTTTTTTGACTCGAGGGCCACATTGGGTTCTAAAATTTGGCCGAGGGGCCGGGCCAGGAAAATATGGTGTGTTTGTGTGAACTAATGAATTACTATAAATTACACGCAAGATTTGACCTGTAACTTGTAACAAAGCAACAAATGCAAGGCTCAATGTACAAATTGTCTTCCAAATGCATTAAATAATGATTATCTGCTGTCTTCTACTGTCCACAAGAGTTTTCTACTGTCCACAAGAGTCTTCTACTGTCCACAAGAGTTTTCTACTGTCCACAAGAGTCTTCTACGGTCCACAAGAGTCTTCTACTGTCCACAAGAGTCTTCTACGGTCCACAAGAGTCTTTTACTGTCCACAAGAGTCTTCTACTGTCCACAAGAGTCTTCTTCAGTGTGTCAAACACTTGCGCTTCCTGCTTGATTGGCCCCGGTGGCCGTTTGTGGTGAATTTTATTTTCTGCGCGCCATAGATTTTCTTGTGCGCGCACTAAGTGCGAGCAGTGCACTATGTGCGAGCAGTGCACTAAGTGCGAGCAGTGCACTAAGTGCGAGCAGTGCACTATGTGCGAGCAGTGCACTAAGTGCGAGCAGTGCACTATGTGCGAGCAGTGCACTAAGTGCGAGCAGTGCACTAAGTGCGAGCAGTGCACTAAGTGCGAGCAGTGCACTATGTGCGAGCAGTGCACTATGTGCGAGCAGTGCACTAAGTGCGAGCAGTGCACTAAGTGCGAGCAGTGCACTAAGTGCGAGCAGTGCACTATGTGCGAGCAGTGCACTATGTGCGAGCAGTGCACTATGTGCGAGCAGTGCACTAAGTGCGAGCAGTGCACTAAGTGCGAGCAGTGCACTATGTGCGAGCAGTGCACTATGTGCGAGCAGTGCACTAAGTGCGAGCAGTGCACTATGTGCGAGCAGTGCACTATGTGCGAGCAGTGCACTAAGTGCGAGCAGTGCACTAAGTGCGAGCAGTGCACTATGTGCGAGCAGTGCACTAAGTGCGAGCAGTGCACTAAGTGCGAGCAGTGCACTAAGTGCGAGCAGTGCACTATGTGCGAGCAGTGCACTATGTGCGAGCAGTGCACTATGTGCGAGCAGTGCACTAAGTGCGAGCAGTGCACTATGTGCGAGCAGTGCACTATGTGCGAGCAGTGCACTAAGTGCGAGCAGTGCACTATGTGCGAGCAGTGCACTATGTGCGAGCAGTGCGCAGCTGCGCAGGCGCAGCTTGGAGGGAACAGTGCCATCTCTTGGGGAAATGTGGGGATTACAGGCGAAAGGTGAAATGAACGGCCAGCCACGGTATCGTGAGTTTGAATCCCGACTCCGACATTTGCTGCATGTCCTCCTTTCTCTCTCATCATTCCCCTTCATTTCTTTCTCATTCCATCTACTGTCTAATAAAGCCTACAGCTTTTTTTTTTACATTTTTAATATAACTTGGACAAGCTTGGCGGGCTGTCTTAAACTGTTGATTTCTGAAACTTGTGATTTCTGTCATATCTTTGTGATTTTAATACACTTCTTCCTGTTGTGTGAAACATTGAATTGTCTTGTGTACGAATTGTGCTTTACAAATACACTTACCTTGCCTTAAGGTGTTTTTTGAGGGGGGAAATAACACCTGCATGTCTCCAGGGAGATGATATTGCATTGTCTGGAATGTTACACACTGTGATATTAAAGGGGATATAGTATGTAAAACATTTTAACCTCGTTTCAACAGTGTTTTCTCATCCTAGTTTATTCAAAGTTGTATTTTGATTGATTCCTGCATTTTGAGTTAATCCTGTATTGTCGCAAGTGCACAGAACATACCTGTTTTCATCTACCCCCTATACCTCACCCACATTCCTGTACTTAGTTGTAATTATTTTGTTTAATTATTTTTTCTAAAACTGAGCTTGTTCCCTCATCAAAAACACCTGGAGTTGTAATTTGTTAGTTCACGCTTGTTTGGACCCCTGTCCTCTCCCTGCCGAGAGAGGACTCTCGACACACAATTTCCCTAATCCCTAGTCGACCTTTGAGATCTTTTGCACTGATTTTAGGTGCATAAAATAAAATCACGATTACTACAACTCAATGGCTGCATTAGCATCTCAACGTAAGTTAACATTTGTCTATGTAATTCCATCTCGAGCCAAGTCAGTTCCTGTCATGGGAAACACCAGAGTGACACAAAGGCCTTTTGGTTTCGTAAAAATACTTTACCGGTATATATATATATATATATATATATATATACATTCTTAGTCCTAAAACATGAGATGCCAAAGTAAAGTAACATAGTGCACCTTTCAATGAAATAAATACACCACATTGAAAACATCTGAAACTGACCTTGGCCACTACATTTCCATGCTCAAAGTTAAACCAATGACGTCTCCCTCAGCACAGACACAGGTCAAGAGTTGAATTCTGAACAACAACAGCGCAACATGTTCGGAATCATTGCTCAAGGGCAAGGCGTCAGGGGTCAGGCGTCTCACACACAACCTTCACGGGTGTGTTTGAATGTATAATCCCTGATGCTCCAGTGGGACAAATCACAGCCCCTCCTGTACTTGGGGCCCCAGTGGCTTGTGGATAGGGCCTCGGGCAGTGCTGTGTAAAAGCTGATATGGAAATGTACACAACACACATGCCTATAGAGCAGCACAGATGCACAACTGAGCAGGTGAACGCAGTGAACCCAAACAAGGCTGGTTGTCAGATATTCCTGTATACATTATATTGTGTTTTTCCTTTTTCTGTCTTGAATCTGATCATTTGTAGTAAACATGTTATTCCTTACAAAAAGCAGAATACGTGTTACCATAAATCCTTACATCACAGCCTACAGCTTTGGATCCACTGGCCAGGAGAGAGGTATTTTTAAGCAGTTTCCCCTGAGATTTGGATGAACTACACCTACTTGCGCTCTCTGTATTTATGTAAGTTTATGAAAAACAGCAGAAACCCTTTATTTTAGAGTCTAAGGGCTCAGGGCCACTATGACCAGCACTAGGACTAAATGTGTTGTTACTGTTAATGTACACATGTTGTAAGTATATATTTTTTTCTGCCTCTGTGAAGCACTTTGTGACCTATGTCTGTGACGGTGCTATTCAAGTAAACTTAATTAAACCTAATTACTTACCATAGCTTTTGAACCATAACAGATGAACCAGCTGATTTATTTTACAACAAAAAATGTGACATTTGAAGCTTTCTGAAAGACACTCACAGGCTTTGTTATTTTGAAGTAATGTAAGCTTCAGTAGGTCTAAGCATATACATTCACTAAACATAAAATACTAGATGGTCAACATTTCTTTGTTTGTGTACAGTGCAGTCCTTTGAAAGGCTTGTAAAGCACAACTAGGGATGTCACAATATCAAATTTTAGTTTTATGATTATAGTTATAGAAAGATCACCATGTTGCTGTTATTCGCAATTTTTGACCCAGTGAAATCATTCACATTCACATTGTCCAATAGATCACCATTTCTCTGTGAGGAGCTTTATGAAATCAAACTTTCTGAATGGTAAAGTTAAAGTTAATGTGACATAAACCAAGAGATAAAAAGGCACTTTGCTTTAGGGTTTACTTTCTTTGAGCAAAGATTGAACTGAAATGACTGAATGATGAATTTTTGCCCCTTACAATTCTCACAATTATTATTTTTGGGATGTTGCGATCACATTTTAACTTGAATTATTTTTATTGTAGATTCATCAAATCATCAATCAATCAATCAATCAATCAATCAATCAATCAGTTATAAAAATATATAAATCAAACAAATATAATTTTTTGCTTATATGTCATATTTAGCTGCTCTAAAGTGGCCAAAGTGACACTGACAATTTGTGCCATCTTAACCTCTGACCTCCACCGATCACTCTCACACACACACACACACACACACACACACACACACACACACACACACACACCAGATTCAAACTAGGCGTGGTGAAGTGTCTGGCCTAAGAACACTGAATGCACTGGTCCAGGACTAAACCATGATCAACCCAGTATAAACCAGGACTTAACTACCGGAGTAGATATGCGCCTCTTTCACTAGCCTAACAGACATTTCGATCCTCTGCTGCAGGTGTTCCTGGCTTCTCTCTGACGGCAGAAGCCTTGATTACACACGAGTGAAGAGGAAGTCATCGGAGCGTGAGCACAGAAGCTGATTATTTTCTGTATAGTCTGAATGTCCTTCAAACAAACAGGTCTCAGTCACATGCAGTTCTCTTCATTTTGTTTTGTTTTACAGCAATCATTAACTTTTACTGGTATCTCTATGGAACTGACAGCATTAAACCAAGTTACAGTCTTTATAAGAGGCGTCCCTGCTTAATGCCACACTGGGGAACATTCAAGGCCAAGAAATGACCATCATATTGTTCAATAGAGCATTCTTTAGTAACAGCATACACACCAATTCAATCTAGAGTTTTTGTGACGACTGAACTGCATTCTGTCTGCGGTGAAGTACAGTATCCATCTGCAACCAGAACAAACTAAAACTGTTGCAGAGTTGGCCTGTCTTTGACCTCCTCAGTCCTCAGAGTTTGACACATAACAGATAAAAGTTTGGATCTGAAACACTGCGACTTGACCCCAGCTAGGGACTGCGCTTGTGGGCAAAACAAACGGCCACTTCAATCCAAGAATCTGTAACGGTCTGTCAAACTATAAAAGGCATTATATTCTATTCAGTCCCTCTTGTTATATTCTGAAATGGTTGAAGTCTCACATTTTAATATTTGATTTGACAAATGATTTCCACGCGAAGTGATAAAAATTCTGGTAAAACTATAAATAATGAAAAATCCTTTTCCTGCAGGGGCTGAACATGTTCAAACTGAGACTCCGGGACTAATGAGGAACAATCAAACTTAACAGGACTAAGCCGGACCCAGGTCTAAATCATCACTAAAAAGTTTCCAAAAGTTTCCAACTGGACGGGCCCGCTGTCGTGAGAATGCTATTAAATCACCTCAAATTAAAAATAGATACGTTTCATGCCATACTGTGGAACAATCCAGTAATAACATCTCTATGCAAACAAACATCTGCACCAGAAAAGTTACATTGAGCACTTTAAAGTCAGGTCTGAATCATATAAAAAAGGACTAATAACATTTAGAACAACAGCACCAATAGCTTGTCCTTACAGTCTGTTCAGCGGAGAGCGACTGTCCACTCTGAATCAGTCCCTCGTTCACAAAACACCACTAGGGGGCTCTTATCTCCCTGACCCATACTGTGCCCCCTCACAGACCATGGACAGGGTTCTGAAGAGGCGGGAGCGGGGCCGGTCCTCTGCGTGTCCACGATACCACTTCAATCAGAGACTGGAGCTGGAGGAGAGGGAGATTAGAAAGGGGACAGCGCTCTTATCATTGCCCAGAGAAAGCTCTCCTCTCTGGGGCTAATCGACTGAGGAGGCTGGCCAGCTGGAGGGCACAGATTGGGTCACCTGATGCCTGTACTTTTGAATACTGTCAATTGAAGTAGTGGTACACAAACTGTACTTGAACACATGAACTTTAGGTACTCTAACTCTCAGGATGGCTGCGCTGTTTAGACTTGTGGACCTCTTCTGCCCCTGGACAACAAAAGACAATCTTTAAGTAGTAGTAATAGTAGAAACAGTAGTTGTGAATAAAAAGCAATGTATTTGACAGTTCAGAATCAAAAGTGCTAAAATCTACTTAAAGGAATAATAGAGGATTTTTGCGACCAATCTGAGTCTCATTTCCTCATGGCGTGGACAGCCGAGTAGTTCTCCCACATGTCAATCATTCCCTGTGTGCTACTGCACACCTGCAGCCTCGTTCCCAGGATAGCAGCACGTTTCCCTGGCTGCGCATGCGTGGTTGATATGCCAGTGTGTGTTTAGCGAGTTCCTTCAGTGTACAGTACAAAAATGACAACATAGAAAGACAGTTTGAGCTGGCTCAGAAGAGACAGAATTCTGCGGAGACGAGAGATGCAATGCGATCCGTCGCGTTAATAAACAAATGTACGTGTAGCACCGGAGCTGTTGCGTACTCACGCAAAAGGTTTGATGGTAGACGGCCTCTTGGAAAGAACAGGAGGGGGGGGGGGGGGGGGGTGAGTGGGGGGTGAGTGTGGTGAGTGTGCACATGCGCATTTAAAAAAAAAGGGACTAACAGTTGCTTGAGTTCTCAAATCTGCAAAAAATCCTCAAAACAACAAACTCCTGAGAATGAATCTGGAAAGACTAGCACTGTTTGGTTTGAGCCTGGCCGTAGTTGTAGTTTGGGCGGAAGTCAAAAGGACACACCTAAACAAAAATGGCGACGCTGACAGACTTACTTTGGCCTGTTTAGCAGATTTACAAATACATAGAAACGCTTTGTGTGTTTGAGGATGGGGAAGAAGTCTGTGGTTTTCTCTGTGGTTGATTTTTCCTGTTGTTGTGATGACCAATCAGATTCAAATATTTGTTATGATGTTACACTTTTTGCCGACTGATTTCAGCGAGAGCCAGTCCAGATTTAGAGTGATACACAGATCTCTCTGGCAGTGCCATAACTTCAAGTGCAATTAAATCAAAATAGAACAAATACATGTGCTGTACTTTTACAATTGTAAATTTGACACTGCAGTCAAATAATGTACTACAACTAATAGTAGAAAAAGCTTCAGTTGTAGTCATCTGGACTCAGTTTGAAAAAATAGACGTTTCGACTCTCATCCAAGAGTCATTGTCAATAAAAGAATTTAGATCGAGAACTCCGATATTAATACTGTTCTGTCGTAAGACCACCCATTGGGCGGAGCCTTCCTGAAGTAGAAAGAGTTGTTTGTTTCAACAGAAACTCCCCCCTTGTATCTACCGAGCTAGCCTATTCAGAATCTTAATGGGCTATTAGAATCCTCTTTGTCTTTGTGAGACCCTGGCTCAAACACCCTGAGTACCTGATTAGCATCTAAATGTCCTGGTCCTCTATCTTTCCAGGGGTTCAGTAACCCATTATAAATAACAGGAAGATTAAACCTTAGCCCTCCATTTCTGTTTAAAGAAGGTCTTTCTTTTTTAACAAAAATAGCTTCCTTGACTCCTCTTTCAAACCATCTTTTCTCCCTGCTTAAAACCTTCACCTCACCGTCTTCAAACGAGTGATTAGAGGCTTCAAGATGGAGATGCACGGCACTCTGAGGTCCTGAACTAGTATTTCTTCTGTGCTGATAAAGCCTCTTGTGTAGAGGCTGTTTTGTCTCACCTATGTACCGTTCTTTACAGCTTTCTTCACTGCATTGGATCGAATAAACTACATTGCTCTGTTTTTGAGTCGGCAACTTGTCCTTAGGGTGAACCAGTTTTTGTCTTAAAGTGTTTCCTGGTTTAAAATAAACAGGGACTTCGTGTTGTCTAAAAATTCTCTGCAGTTTTTCCGACAGGCCAGACACATAAGGGATAGAAACACCCTTCCTTCTCTGTTCAGTTTCCCTTTTGTCCTGCTTCTTGGTTCTCTTCACTCTGTTGAGAGCCCAAGCGGGGTAACCACAGGCTGAGAGGGCATTTCGGACATGTTTTTCCTCTTGCCCTCTCAGCCTGTGGTTACCTCGCTTGGGCTCTCAATCTGCACATTCCTCCTCTGAGATTTGAACATTGGTTCAAATCTCAGTGGAGGAGTTGTTGTTTTGAACACTTTACACAGTGCACCTTTAAAGTTTACTAACATTTTAGGCCAGAATTAAATCGACATATTAACAAACATTCTTTTAGCTTAAATACAATCTTGGATAAAACATGAACAGAACATCTCTCACCTCTTGTGCCTTACAATGTTCCAAACTGTGTCAGCTTATAATTAGTCTTTAAAAGCAGCCTGATGGACATAAAATATAAAAGTTTTCTAAATGAACTAAGGATTTCAGTTCTACTTACTACAAACTGTCTGCTCTTGTCATCAACCTCTCCACAAAGTGCTGAATTTGCATAAAACCTGTCAAGATTCAGCAAAATTGTGATGGGGAAGGACAGGAAGCTAAGAAGCCAGGCACATTGAGGCCGCAGGAAAAATATATATAATCATTCCCACGAGTCAGATTTGCACTACAAGCAGTACAAGTATTTCAATATTCAGCAAATCGTAATGTACCTGTGACTTTAAAATGAGCAGGGGTTATTGGATTAGTGGCCCCTGGTCTCTCTATGATTGCATCAACAGGACCAAATTACACACATTTCACTTGAAATTATATTAAAAGCGTGTGTAATTTGGTCCTAACATGTTGGGGAGTTAAAGAAATTGGTCTTCTAGAGCAGGGATGTCCACATATTTTTCACCGAGACAGGTTACATTGCTTTGAGAGAGCCAGTGTACTTTTAATATGGCTTGGGACATTATTTTAGGTTTATATCCTGATGTTATCGTGGTTATGATTTACCATGCAGTAAAAAATACTACCAACCATCATTTGGATAACTAAGGGACAACTAAATTAGTCTGAGGGTTATAGAGGGCGATGGTCATAATAGTAGTAGTAGAATAGAAAATGTACAAGTTCATAAGTAAATGTGAGAGCCATGTAATGTATATAATCTCATTCATGCCCTCATTAATGCAGCTGTAACCCAATCAAGTAGAGCTCAGGATTAGATAATGACTAAATCGAAAATGAAAAATGGATGTTATTTGCATGGGCTATGAGTAAAATGAAAGTATATTCCACAGAGAAAAGTTACTATAAAATGACAACGTATAATATAGTTCAGTATTGAAATGTGGATATTTTTTCCCTTAGAAATGTTATGGCTGAAACGATAGAAGGTTTGATACCACATGGACACATATTGCAGAATATTGCTGCTTGAATGTGTGTGAATAGTTCCTCCATGTAAAGCTCGGTGAGAGTCCAATGGATATGTACAGTATGTATCGTTGTTTTAAAGGCAAACTATCCTGCTCGTCTCCAATGAAGATGTCACTGCTTTGCCTGGAATATTTCACAGTATGGCATTAAACTTGCATATTCACTTACTTATGAATGAATAGCTTAGAAAACATGTATTCTTATTGTGAGTGGGAAAAGTTAATCAGTTCTCCTGAAATAAAACAAAGAAATAACTTCCAAGTGCCATAAATCAATTCATACTCTCCTGTTCTCCTTCTAAGAGCCTGACATATGTTCTCTTGGTTTTCCTTTGCTACAGTTGAAATGTGCAAACCAGCAATAAACCATGACGGACTGTCAGACTTCCTAAGATTACACAACTTTCTCTAAACTGTAGACGAGTCCTATTTTTGCAGCTAAGACGTACAGTACTTTACTAAAACAGCACGTTTTGATGGAAGAGTGAACGCAGCGTGGCAGTCTGCAAACCGCCTTTTATGGAGAGGATAATGATTCCATAAAAAAGAACGTACCAAAAAGCATCGTTAGCGCCACATGCTAATACCTCCATCGCTCTGTATTTACTCCTGAATTTGGGGACTGCAGTGTTTTCATAGGTTTAAATACAAAGGAATGTGTTCCCATTTTAGGAATTATACTATATATGATGTCTATAATGTTAAAAAGGACAATTTTGTTATTTACCTAATTACCGGTAGTCAGCATTTATCATAGCTAAATAATGTGTAGTTAAATAAAATAATACAAACTAATAAATAAATACTGTGATAAATTTGAAATACATCGTCCTTTTTGAGTTGCATTAAAAAAAGCACATTTAAACAGACATGTTTTGCCAAAATAATTGGATATAATGGTATTTGAACCCTCATTACAAGCCTTTTAACAAACTGGGGGGATGTTAAACTTGAACGAAACGAATTAAGAAGGCTGTGCAAACCAGATATAAAAACGAAAAATGTTAAATACAAATGTTCTCCTCTAGATTGCTGTTACTCCAGTCAACTATATGCACATTTCTCTTTTGCAGACAAAACCTACTGGAGCATAATCCCTGCACTATGTCCATTGTAAATGATAGACTGTACTCTCTCTGACACATTCACTGGAGATTTAACTTTAATCCTCAGTAACATGTGGCTGCCCTCTGTCAATGGATAGAGTCTGAATCTTAGGAAGACTTTTAAGTCTTCTCGCTCTTCCCTTCCCTTCTCTTCATTCCACCAGCGATTACAGACAAAAGCACCAGAGGAATACAGCCTGGAGCACAGTACTTTTCTCTCATATCACGTCTTGTTGGTGCAAACAGTGACATCCTGGACCATTGGTTTTTGGAGGAGAGAGTCTACACCCGCAGCGCTGTCCTCATCACAGAGGCATTACAGCGAGCCACGCATTTCAACAACTTCACAACAAGATATTTTCACGCCTGCAGCGGCCGTGTTTTACACTCACTGGGTACAGGGTATACTGGGTATCATTTTGCTATAAAAGAAATACTAAGGTTGGAGGTTCATGTAGTAATAGCAGTGGTTTGGGTGGTAATAGTAATAGTAATAGTAATGGCAGTAGCAGTAGCAGTAGCAGTAGTAGTAGCAGTAGTAGTAGCAGTAGCAGTAGCAGCAGTAGTAGTAGCAGTAGCAGTAGCAGTAGCAGTAGCAGTAGCAGTAGTAGTAGTATTAGTAGTTACAGCGTAGTAGTACCAGAAGGAATAGCAGAAATTCTTCTGTTGGAAATAACACCATGTCAATGTGCACATTACTTTCAAGGAAATACTTGTTACTGGAGAAACTGTGGCTCCCAAGTAGCCCACCATTATCATGTATATCGGGATTATCTTATTGTCCATAAATATTAGGTTATTAAATCATTAAAGATCTACCCGCAATTTCAATGTTAACATCCCAATTAAAGAACATGGTTTTCTATTTATGACTTAGTTTGGATAGAACCAGTGGTAAATATTGTCCTAGTTTTACAACTGTTACATGCCAGTTTGTGAAGAAAATTTTAAAAATAAACTTAAATAACTTCGGAAATGAAAACGATAGACGGATACTTTTGAAATGTATCTTTGACAGCAGGAAAAAGTCTATCTAACAAATAATAATTGATATTTATAAAATGGTTCTTAATAATAAGATGACCAAGGACAGAGGGGACAGTAGGGGCAGCTGTGATGTGTTTTCTGTTTGTTAAGCTTCAAAATTCTGTGTGTTTTATTACAATCCAACTCATATTCACTGAGAAATTAGTTTAATTAGACCTCTAATTAGAATAGACCTAATTAGGTCTCGCATCCGCGGTCTGCTGCACCGCGGGTGCCCCGGTTCAAAAGCCGGCGTGATTAAATATCTTATGTTACAACGTGGCAGCCCGTGTATATGTACAATTTCTTATTTCAATGTAAATTTCGTTGGAGCGCCTTTTATGCAGGAGCGCTGTGTAGCCCGAAAAGTACGATATTTAACAATCACTGGCATAAATAAATATGCTGAGGGACATATGCCTGACATTTTATTGTTCAAACCAGCTACACCAGTTTTGTTTTGTTGGTTTCTCTCATTGTATTGTTTTTTTCTGTTTGCATTTATATTTAGTAGTATAAATTACATTTTTATAAGTAGTAACTAAGAATACACACTGTATATAGCACTTACAGTCACAGTAGTAGTATGATTTGAGTAGTAAGAGTAGTAGTAGTGATAATAGTAGTAGTAGTACCTGTCCCTACATTATTTGTATGGACATTATAACGGCTTTAGAAGTTACAAGGGTCGCTGCTGGGGAGAGAGAGAGAGAGTGTGTGACAGAGAGAGAGAAACTGCAGAGGTGCAGGTGCTTTTCATTTAAAATGAGGGATTTACATTCGTCCTTCCTGTGAAGTGCATATAGTAGTTTCTGTGACTTCTCTGTTCTGCCATATTCAAAGTCACTGTTTCATTAGCCGCTCTTGCTCCTGTTGGTTTGATTGTTTTCTGAGTGAGAAGGTGACCCATGTTAGGCATTTATGTAAAGAGTGGTAAAACTATTAGGACTAAACCTTGTGTAATTTTCGCTTGTCTTGTTTGTGGATATGGGTTTAAAATGTATATATATATTTTACTTAATTTTAAGGAATAGTTATGGCCGTTCTACTCTTTACAGCCTTTAATTAAGCTATGAATTACTCTTACATCCCTTTAAAACAATTGTAAGATTGTTTTCGTAGTCTCATTTTCTATCTTCCAGAAAATGTCAATCCATAACAAAACAATACATAAATATGGCAGCCTTTTTGGGACATACCAAGATCATTCAATTACCAGTACTTGTATGGAGATTTCACTGTACCATTTCATTTGATAAACAACTACTTCCTTTTAAATCTTCGTCTTTCTTGTGCCAGTCTCAAGCTGAATAAATGAAAAGAGAGGACATCTGGCTTAAAACCTATGCTAACTCTATATGTGAGTCACCGCATGCTAGGGTAAGGCTAAAATGTGTGGGGAAGCTTGGACAAATGCACTGAATTCAATGTCAAAACATTAGCTTGTTCCTTGTTGATAATATTGTCCTAGCTGGTATTATCTATAAAATGTGAGAATATGGCTGGATTTGTGTAGAATGTGCCTGGCTAGCCTGGTTTAGCATAGCACCACCTCATGGGATCACACAGAAAAGACCAGCAGCTAACAGCTAAGAGGCTATCCATCACGCTTCACGCTAACTCCACAGGGAAAAGGCCACTATACACACACACAAATATACACAATGTGGGTTAGCTACATGCGCCACCTCTGAGAATACATCTGTGTTGTGACTAAATTGGCTCGCAGTGAGAGTTTTTTGGGGAAACAGACCATTAGTTGAGGGAAGGGGAATGCAGGTGCAGAGTTAGCTGACAAAACAGCATTGGTCACAAAGCCCGAAGGAATACAATGTGGTTTGGATTGGATTTGAATGGAAACACATGGAAGGAGATGAGATATTCATGGCTCTCAGCTTGCAACATTGTGAGGACTTTTCAAACTTACATGGATAACTGCGACTAAAGACAACGTCAACATTACACAAACATAATAAGCCTAACATGCAGAACAACTGCACATGATGTGTGGAAATTTGTCTGAGTTTGGCATCTGTAAGAGAAGATTTGTCTTTCCAAGTACCAACTGATCTAAGCCAGGTCCAAAACAGGGCTATTGTAGTTCCAAATTAGGGCTAGACCAGGTATAAAAAAGGACCACAACAGACAAACTTACTCCTTTCCTATTGGCAACTTTTAAGTGGGCACTTAAAAAAACTCAGACCCCTCCTCTTTGGAAAGAGGCCATCATATCCCTGATACCGAAAGAAGGGAAGGACCGATTGTATTGTGCCTCAATTATGTTCAAAATGGAACAAATACTCCCAAACTTAATCCACAATGATCAGACAGGATTCATTACCAAACGACAAACACAAGACAACATACGACAATCCTTACACATAATGAGCCAAATACAAAAACAATAAAGCCGTAATAATTAGTTTAGAGGCTGAAAATAGGCTTTTGACTCTGTTAGTTGGCCATATTTATTTAAAGTGCTAAACAAATTTCAAATCAACGATTTAATTATAAAACAATATTGGAGCTCTTTACGATGGTCCAACATCAAGAATTAAAATCAATGGTCATCTGAAAGATCCACTGACTCTGGAAAGGGTTTTTTTTTTTAAAGGATCTTTTGGCCGTGGGTTTTATTAGACAGGACAGTTTAGCATGAAATGGGGATGAGAGAGAAGGGAGGACATGCAGTAAACTGCCAGAGCCGGGATTTGAACTCACAAGACTGCGGGCATCTGCATAAGGAGCCTGGCATATGTGCTGCCGCCTTTTTCATTAGCTTAGATTATATTGTTTCCTGCAGTATATCATAATTGTGACTGAATAATCTTGGACTATGATTTTAACGTATCTATTTGATGATTTTGCAACTTTGAATTGCTTTTATATTAATTGTGCAATACAAACGCATTTGGGTAAGTTAATTTGATACTCTTGACATCCCTGCTCCACATATATCTTCTATCGCTGCACTAAAGTGATAAGGTAAGTATTTGTGGCTCTTAAATCATCCTGAATCCACTCCTCCACACCTTTATCCAAACTGCATCCTCTGCTCTGACTTAGTGATTACTTTGTGGATGCGGTGATTGTGAGGCCACCCGTGATTAGCTCAATTGAGCCAGCCGGGCCCATTGAGGGACGTTTTTGCACACTCCGCCTATTTATCAAGATAGGAGGCAGACATGATATGAATCTTAATATGTCATTGCGGCAAATTGAGCCGGTGCTGTGTGCTTATATTTACTTCTGTCATCAGGAGTGGGTTCAAACAGTTTCATTAGCAGTTTTATCAATATCAGTAAAGAGAGTTCATTTAGTCAGAAGAGAAACAGTTCTATTTGATATAGCACAATATGAATTTAAAAGACCTTATCATTACTTTATTTTTTTTCTTTACTATTTTGTAACTTCTATCTCCAAGGAGTTTGACAGTATGACAACAATAGGAACGAACAAGAGGTGAATTCTCCAACAGAAAAGTTACATAGTGCATCTTTCAATACTTTGACCAAAATCTCCTACATCTCCAGCCATTACCTTGAACCAGCTAGGCCTTTGACTAAACAAAAATATATACATAAAATTCACTCGAAAATTTGGAAAATGTATTCAAATTGCGTCTATTGACCAAAGATTAGCACAATTCTTAATCAGAATCTAACAGTTCTCAAAATCAGTTTACAGTCAGTTTAATCAAATACTTTTATTTTATTACCTTTTCAAACAAGTACTTTTTAGTAGGTTTTTATATGTGTATCTTTTAGTTTTACTTGAGTAACACAATTGAGTACTTCTTCCACAGATGTTAGGCTGAGTCCTGCCTCCATTCTCGGTCTACGAGCCTGATCTAATTGTGATTTGGACAATGCGCACACACATTTTCCTTGAGATAGAACAATGGGGGAGGCAGAGACGGACATTAATTCTCTTTCTCAGAACGTCTTATTAGGCTCTGCTGTGTTTCCAGAAAATAGACCCAGATTTATCACTGTTCAAGCCAAATGTAAAGTGTACAATGTTAACAGGAGAGTTTTGGACCTATCCCAGGCTATTTCAAAGGACATGAGGGATTTATATAGACTTGCAAAGCAAATGTTGTATAGTTTATGTAAATTTAAAATGTAATATCTTGTAGTTATAGTAGCATTAATAAACTGACATGAAAACCGTTTTGCTGTTCATAATCTAGTAACTTCCATGACACAATAGGGAAAAAAATAAATGGTTTAAAAAAATTGTGCATATGGCCTGTGAACATTTTTCTTTTCCATTAAGAAATGATGCAAACTCTGCCTTTCTAAAATTACAACTCTTAAGGAAGTGATGCGAGTTAACCAAAAACATTTTAAATGTAAAAATTGTTTCTTGCATTTTTGAGTTGTCTTTTTGATCCTGTTCTAATGTTCTAATATAATATATTAGAACATTATGAGACTTGCTGCTGAATTAAAAATCAGCTTCTTTTTTTGTACAATTTGTTTACCAAAGAGGCAATTTCACATTGTTGATACCAAACCTTTTCTGTTATAAACATTCATTTTAGATAAACATATATTTAGATTAATTTGTACCCATGCTCTCTATGGATAAGTGTTTATCTCAAAATATTTGTCTCTGGAAAAATATTTTTTTTACTTTCGCTGTCTTAATTTTGTATTTTTATCCCAACATTATTTGAATTTTATGGGACAAAAATTGGCTTCCACGCTGTCCTTTTAACCAAACAGGGACCAGCAAACCCTGTGTAGTTCTGACTGGCTGGTCTGTGCTCCGTACCTCACTGCTTCTGTCTTTCCTGGCTTAAATAAACAGGTGATTGATGCTTCGGACTCGCTCTGAGCTGACCTCAGCATTCGGGGCGCGCTTATTTACCGACCTGAGACAGCAGAGACGGGAGGAGACATGGACGCCACTCACTCAAACGAGATTCTTACACCTCCAGAAATAGACTGAAATTAGGCCCACACTGGCGCTAGTAATCGTAAAAGTTTGCGGCTAGCTTTGTGATGCCATCTTTTTTCATGGTTAATCCTGGCATAGATTCAAAACAATCCCGGCTACATTACTGTAAAGGGTGCATGCATTTTAAAGAGTGAAAAATGTATAGAATAAAAAGTTGTGTAAAAAAACAAAACACAATCAAGGAAATGGGGAAAACTACATACATAAAAATATAATATACGCAAAGGTCTAGGGAGCATTCAGGCATTCTCTCATCCTACTGGCAGCAGAGGAAATGATGAAACAAACGAAAGCTAGCTTGCCACCAACTACCTTTTATGTTCAATCTTTAAATCTAAAATGCATCAGTCGACTGCAAAAAATAATTAAATAATCAATAAAATAATCAATAAAATAAATAAAATAAATAAAATAAATAAAATAAATAAAATAAAATCTGTGTAAAAAGGATGTTAATGATGAAATAATTTACAAATCAAATGGCCCATTATAGTGCATTCTGCTGTTTCTATAGTGACCACTTGTGATGCATTTATGGTAACCCTAAATATTTAAGTGATCTATTTCTTCATGTCAACAACTCCAGAAAACAGCCTTAATCTCTCAGCCATATTGTGAGGTTAGAAAACTGTGCGATACAGTTGCCAGTTGCGTTGTATTATCCACGTATTAAATCACCTAGAGGCGGCAATAGTGAAAACATTGGCTTAAGAGAAGACAATTAAGTGCTCCGACATAACCACAATGACAAGATTAATTGGGCATCCATAATGAGATCAGAAGGTGAGCAAAAATAATCAAGAAAGATGCTTTCAACATACACTCGAGCTGACAAAAAAAATCAATGCTTAAAGAGGACATATTATACTTCTACTTTCTATGCTGTTTCTTTATCACACACATGTAGATCAATATTTAACATTTTGCTCATTGTAAATTATAAAATGTATCTAATACAATGCAGTAATAGAAACAGCTCCATTCCGTTTAAAAACTGCCGACACAATGGCATTTCACTGTCATTCAATAATATTAGCACACAACACAATCTATATAGGAGTAAAGTTGTTAGTTTGTTGTTGTCAAAGCTTGTAGCAGGAGCTGACTGTAGCTTTATACGGCTTAGATAGGATAGGCTCAGTGGCCCAGTTTTACAGTGCACTCTGCATGCTATCTGCTGCATGTATTTCCCTGTAGCTGTGTAAATACATGGAGGGTGGATAATGCTTCCTTGTACACCTATATTGAGATATCTATAAGCATGCAGCAGGAGAGGAGATAAGAAGAGGTTTGATGTTTATTTAATATATGCAGCTTTAGAGACACCTTTGTTTACCCGAAGAATAGAAAATAACTATTCAAAACAAGTTTACCTTTACATACATGATTTAAGTGTTTAATTGTTGGTTTGAAGTTCTATTAAAGCTGCTGAATGAAGATGTTATTGCTTTTCCTTGAATGTTCTATGGTATTAAACCTCTATCTTGCATTTATTAGTTTAAAGCATTAAAAAAAATAATATGATTGACTATCAATATAGAAACAAGCAGGATCCAGTACCTTTATTTTGGCATCTCATGTTTTAGAACTTCATTTGTATCTATTTATACAGGGAGTAACCTCTCCTTTTCATTGGTACCCTGTCAATTACAAAATCAAAATCAAACACAGAAACACATGATATCCATGATACAATGATAAAATGCAAATAAAAACATCCAATAAAATAAAATAAAATGAACAAATACCTAAAAACACAAAAATACAAAATGGGATAAAATCATGTAAAACAACAAGAGCAATAGTTATGTGTGTAGTTTCTAACCAGTGCTTTGAATTCATTAAAATGCATAAAATAATTCAATTTAATACGTTTTGTATTTCGTTCCATAGGCCAGGAGCAAAGTTACTGAAAATCGTTCTCCATGTTGACTCTGTGACTCGAAAATAAGAATGTCCTGAGATCTTAATCAACGAATACTTGATCTGATGTTCAGCAAACCTGAGAGAGCTTTATAAATAAACAAGAGGCAGTGCTGTTCTCTTCTTGCATCCAATGATTGCCGTTCTACTTAAGAGTATAATTCACAGTGGTGAGTTCTGTGTTCTTTTCCTGCAATGGAACTTAGTGCTGAATAAAAAACTTGAGTTCAGAGGTTTGAGACTGTTGCTATAGAATGCATATATATATAATATCACCATAATCCAGAACTGAAAGAATTGTAGCCTGGATGAACTGTTTTCTAAAATTAAGCGGAAAACACATTCTATGTCTGAAGAAAAATCACAATCTGTTTTCAGGATTATTTGTCAGTTCTTTCACGTGTTTATTGTCAATCCAGATGCCCAAGTATTTGTAGTAGGGCACTTGTTCAATCAATGTGTCTACTTAAAACACAGGTTACTTTATCTCAGTCAGGTGTTCTCTCTCAAGGAATTGTGTTAAACCTGCATCTACTGGTTGCTGAGGGAATCATGGGGTAGGTAGCTTGTTCTCATCATACTAATGCGCATGCCCGGTGCGTGCACACTCGCCTATTGACCCATGTGCGATGACCTTAAAAACAGCACAGTAGATCTCTGAGATCTTCTTATTACATCACAAATCTGATACATCGAAACTGTGTGCTTTTGTGAGGCTCAGCGAGGAGAGGACTTACTAAAGAGGATTCATCTAACGAGCGTGAATGAAGCCAAGTACAACTCCAGGTACGTTTTTGATGAAGGAAAGGTGTTATAGCATCTCAAAAAAGTGACATAATATGTGTCCTTTAGTTTTAAAATACTTGATTAAATAACAAGGAGTCTGAGCCACTCTCCAACCTGGAGATGTGTAAAGTGATGTGGAAGGGCATCAGGTATAAAACATCTCATAAACATATTTGCAGGAGTAGATTACGAATACTTTCTGCCCATAAGTTACTAATACACTGATCCAGTTTTGTGAATGAAATGAAATCCTATAGCTACTGTATATTGTATTAAGGTCACATATGAGCCAACAATGAAATATTGATCAGAAAATTCCTTGGAGAATTGTTGTCTTAGATTTATGAATTCAATCTGCTGCAATACATGTTATACCTACACCATTTTCAAGTTGTTTCCCCAGTAAATTATACAGCTATATTTTATTTTGTTAACAAAAATATACTAAATATCATGTTTCTCTATACAATTCATTGAGTTTAGGATTGTTGAATACATAAAAATGATCATAATAAAGGACATTACCTAACTATTCTCCTACTGTACATATGCATGTTCATTTTGACCCTTCTCTAAGCATTTATTTGATACTTGAGACTATTTGGTTAAAGCTCCACTGTCTAACCTTTCAACTAATAAATCAACTAAAATGAAAGCTTTTAAGTTTTGACCATTAAAAACATCTGTAATGAAAAGAAAGGTTTTAATTGCAGTCTAGATAGTGGTTAAAATTAGATACAAACACATATTAATAAATGCATGAAACAGAAACATATACAACCATTATTCTATGCTATGGTTGCTTTTATACATTTACTACTTTTCTATGACAGCTAAAAGCTGAAAGCTGTTAAACAATGGGGCTTTTTAAGGCGATACACTGCAATAGGAAGACAATTTGAAACTTTTCAGTTTACTTACACAGATGTTGGGAAGAATATATATAACATCAATTCAGTTTTTCATAATTTAAAATTTTCAAAAAATTGCCAACATTGCACATAATTGCAATATTGCGCAGGAAAAGAGAGAGAGAGGGAGAGGGAGAGGATAGTACTCAGAGAGGCTCATATATTTGAAGAGCAGCGAGGCTCTGTGTTGTGCTATTTCTTCATCAAAGCACAAACCAAAGAAAAACAGTCTGTGAATGACACTAAAAATAAATAAAACTCTACTTATTACATGCTAATATGGTATTATATAGTTGAAAAAATAATTTTATGTTATCATACTTCATAATATCTCGAGGCTGTGGGGGGCGTGGATTCATTTTTTATTTCCCAAGGGGGGCGTACCAGAAAAAGTTTGAGAAGCTCTGCACAAGCTCTTACTGAAAATTGTCATTCAAAAATATTTTTTTAATCATTATCTGGAATTTGAAAATGATTGTTAAATTTGATAAAGTTTGCTAATATAAACAAATGTTTCCGTATGATCCGTCAAACTCTTGTTGAGTACAAGACTGTAAAGTTTGGTGTGTGTAGGTGCTACTCTCAGGGCTGCTCTTTATGTCCCTATGGGAGACGTCAGAATGGCCCATATAAAACAATGGATGCAACTATGGATTCAATAAAATTATAAAACATCCTTAGAAATAATTAAAAAAAAAAATGACAATTGAATTGTTTCCATGTGAAAGCCGATATGTTGAGAAAGAAAAGGGACCAAACAACTACAAATTGAAACTAGCAGCCATTGTAAAGCATGCATAACACATGCATAAATAAAAAACTATACCTCCATAATTCTTCCTTTCTGTTTGCTCGCTCACAGTTTTGGCCCCTAAACACTACTTTATTTGTCTTGTACATGTCAGTACTAAAGACCCAGGGCCCACCAGGCTGCCTGGGCCCAGCTGGAGATCAGGCTGGAGACATTACTCAGCGGCTAAAGTGTTATGTGCAGGTGTCACCCACAGCGGGGCAGAAGGGAGAGAGGGAGGGAGGAGGTAAGAAATAGAGAGAGCGAGGGGAGGTTGGAGGGAAAATGGGGGCGCAGGAGAGAGGGATGAGAGAGAAAGATTAGGGAAAGGAAAGAAGAGTAAGGGAGAAGCAGAGAGGAAGGTAGACAAAATGGTAGAAAGAAAGAAGGTGGAGAGAAGAGCGAGAGAGCACGAAGGGACAAGAGAAAGAGTGTGAGGAAAAGGAAGAAAAAGGGGGAGAAAAAACAGAAAGGACGAGAGAGGAGAGACGAGAAAGAGAAGTAGAGGGAAAAGGTGAGGAAGGGAGTGATTGAGCGCGAGAGAAAGGAAACCCCCTGCAGTGCTAATACACACAGCACTCAGGGGCCAACAAGAGTGCAGGGCCCCTGTCTGTGGAGTGCCAGGGCGGAAAAGGGTCAAACAGGGCCTGTAGGGGGCAGCAGCAGGGCCTGTAGGGGGGAAATGCACTTCACCTGTGATGAATGGGGCCCTACATTGATCCCCTGCTGCTGCCAGCCACACACACACCTTCAATCTCCACACTTGGGAACAAAATATTTAAAGGTACGCTGGGTAACTTTGGCTGGTAGAGCATTACCAGTCAGAGCTGTGAAGAGGCAAGCCCGCTCTCATTATGAAGATTGTTCGAGGCGTTTCTGAGTAATTAAAGTAAATAACATTGAATCCTGCTACATCCGCCTTTTCAAATGAAGGAACCGTTTTTGGTATTCACGTCCAAAACAACAGGGAAATGGTGGACCAGTGATAACCCGAACACACTTCTCTGTTTTTGTTCCTTTGTGTCCAGCTGTGTGCACAGACAAAAACCTCTTCTCCATTTCCCTGTTCATTAAATATTGCCCTGCAGGTATACATGCCACTCTCTGCAGTGACTTGCGTTTGTTTTTGTTGTTGTTTTCTTGATTATTGTATTATTCTTTTGATATGTAGAGTAGGTGGGGGTGAGTTTGTTGACCGCAAAATCCTAAGTGTGGAGTTTTGTACCCTCAGGATTTTCAACCAGAATGCTGCTGCTGCTGCTGCTGCTGCTGCTGCTGCTGCTGCTGCTGCTGCTGCTGCTGCTGCTGCTGCTGCTGCTGCTGCTGCTGCTGCTGCTGCTGCTGCTGCTGCTGCTGCTACTACTACTACTACTACTACTACTACTACTACTACTACTACTACTACTACGAGTTTGTAAAAGATCACATTTTACATTTTATTTGCTTTATATTGGAATGTAGTTTGTGTGTGTTTGTGTTTGTGTTTGTGTGTGTGTGTGTGTGTGTGTGTGCGCGCTTGAATTTGTCACAATTTAGATCAGGATTTTGACAAATATATTTACAACACTAAATATAAATAGGACCACATGTAGTGTAGCTTTCAGCCAACAGCCACAACAGCCACTCTGCAAACTTCAAAAACTTTACACAGTAGAAGAAATTTTCAAACAATCTACCTCCTGCAGTTTCCTAAATGGATTTTCTTTCATTTGTAAGGTTTGTTGTGGTCAAAGATGAGTGGTGTCCTATGGGTAGGGGAGACCGTAGACACTTCTGACAGGCCTGGTATGGTGCAGGGCAGTCTGGTTGTCACAATATGTCTAAAATGTGTGTGTGTGTGTGTGTGGGGGGGGGGGGGAGGGGGGGGGGGGAATGGTGTAATCTTCTTCTGTCTAAAGATGCTGTCAATTTGCAAGAAAAGATTTATTAAATGATTTGAACATTTGTATTCCTTGCACCGCTCCTTCAGATCTGATTTAGTTTTTTCTTTCTTTCTTTTCCAATTGCATTATCTTCCGAAAATAGCAACATTAATATAGTAGAAGTAGTTACTGTATAGTACGCCACTACCCACTCTCACACACACTGCATTCCTGCTATGCGAGGTTGGTGAAGTGTCTTGCCCATGGACACAACAACAGTGCAGTAGTAGTAGTAGTAGTAGTAGTAGTAGTAGTAGTAGTAGTAGTGCTTTAACCACTAGTATATTTTTGCGGTTACTTGGTAATTGATACAGTGCATCTGAGATGTATTTTTCCACTTTTTTAATGTTACAGCTTTATTCCAACATGCATGTTGCTAATTTTTTAAGAATTTGCAAATAGTTCAAACAACATTAATTCAAATTGTCCTTATGGGGTATTGTTTGTAGAATGTTGAGGCAAATGAATTAAATCCATTTTGGAATAAGGCTTCGTTACGCTAAAAGCTTCTTCCCACAAGCCGTCACGAGTCTGAACTATGCACTTTAACTATTAGGATCTAGCACTTTACTTAGAGTTATTATTTTCCTAAAATCATGTTGACTTTTATCTTGTTTGACAGTGTTCAATTGTTTATGGTACTTTTAGTGTTTTGTAACTTGTGTCCATTGTTTGTGTTGTGGTTTTTTATGTCTTGTTGTGCACTCAAGGCTTTTTTGCACATGTCTTTCCAATGTGGTGTTTAACTGCAAATAAAACTTGAAATTGTATGTATATACCTGAGAAATGTTAGCGAGTAAATAATATTCATAAAGTAAATGAAGAGTGAGACAATGCACAGGGATCTTCTTACAAAGTTTTCTCTCAGAGTCTTTATTGCTCATTGAAACAACAGATATTCCCATAGGCTTGTTTACTTTCCATATATAATATAAGCCTAGCCTTTTGTTGTTTAATATAATTCACAATATCTACTGCGGCTTTAAGGAGAGCATAAATACACATGATAAATTACAGCTGTTTTGTACCTGGCGTTTTAAATACAAGCTTAAAAATCCAATGACAAATACAAACGTGTGCCTGTAGCACGCAAACTAAAGAATACAAATGTGCTCGTACATGTGCATAGACAACACACAGGCCTTCACGTGCACACAACCACTATAAATCATAGCGCCCAGACTTTTAATCATCCTCATTTATGTTTTGCATTTGTCACTCGTTATTGTAATGCCGTCGCCGCCATCAAGTGGAATGTAAATTTTGTTTGGGCAAGTCATCGTTATGCAAGGATATAAAATAAATAAATATATGAATAAAAGACAAGGCGATTTACATTGACAATTATTGTCCTGATAGCATCGTCTTCCCATAATTCCTCAGCCCGGGATGTCAGAAGTGATAGCGGCGTTTGCTTGCTGCATACCAAACAGCTTCAACATGCTACAAGCTTCATTATCCCTGCACTGATATCTGAGTCCTACTAACTATTACTTCTAGTACTATGATTATTACTATTATTAGCCTGCATTTTAATACCAAATTGCTCAAAAAGTATCTAAAACATATAGGCTAATCCAACAACTAGTGTAGTAACATTCACCATTATCTGCAGTTATGCTGTAAATTTTAGATATTTGTACTTCACTTTTTACATTTTACAGTTGATACTTTTGACTTTTACTTCACTACATTTAAGAGCAATATTTGTACTTTCTACAACCCTAGATTTCTAAACTGGACTGAAAAGTACTTTCAGTATTGTTGTTTGAGTTTTTTTTTAATGCTTATTTAAGATGACATCCTGTTTAAATGTTTTGAGTTCGAGTTGAGGCTTTGAGCAAATAAAAATATAATAAGTCTAGAAAACTAACAAAAGGATTTTTGCAACCAATCAGAGTCTCATTTTCACGAGGCGTGGACAGCTGAGTAGTTCTCCCACATGTCAATCGTTCCCTATGTGCTACAGTACACCTGCAGGCTCGTTCCCAGCATAGCAGCACGTTTCCCTTTAGCGAAGCTAGCAGCAAGCTCCTTCAGTGTAGCTCCACGCTTCGGACCACGAAGTACAAAAATGGCTGAGGGACGACAGAGAAAGACTGTGTTCGAGCTGACTCAGAAGAGATGGAAATTTGCAGAGACGAGAGATGCGATGTGATCCATCGCGCTAATAAACAACAAACACACGTGTAGCAGCGGAGCTGTAGCGTGCTCATGCAGAAGGTTTGATGGGAGGTGGCCTCTTGGAAAGAACAGGAGGGTGGGGGGTGAGTGTGCGCATGCACATTAAAAAAAAGGGATTAACAGTCGCTTGAGTTCTCAAATCGGCAACAAATCCTCTATTCAACATTTAAGATACCACATTTAACTCTGCACAAAATACTTAAAATGTTAATTTAAAATGTTAAACATTGACGATACTTTTACTGAAGAATTTTTTTATGTGTTACATTTACTTGCTCCTGTAGCTGTACTTTTACTTACGTAACAAAATGGAGTACTTCTTCCACCAGCAGTCTATTTATTAAACTACACAAAGCATCAAATGTGATTCCTTCTATTTAAATACAAAATACTGGAAACAGCTCTATGCAAAGTTTATTTAAAGAATAACAGTAACATAACCATAGTATTTCATGTTGTTTAATTAGTTGATTATGGCCATTACCTTGACACAACAACAGACTGTAAATTGCGCTCTATGGTGGCCCATGTAGGACACATCGGGCATCCATCTCAGAGTGATCCCACAATTAGCAAATTTAAACTGCATGTCGTTTGTCATCAGCCACAGAGCTAAATGAGCCAGCCACGTTAGCTCAAATTAGCATCATTAACAAACTAATTGGTGCCTTTTGTACAAGTTGTCCTTAAGAGGATTAGAACGCAATGAAACAGCTTATCTTGAAGGTTACTAAAATATATACCGGTAGTACATTTGTTTCAATCTGTATCTACTTTCACCTAAGTAACAACATTGAGTATCATTAGAAGCTGAGGGCACCTGGAATCAAACCAGAGACATCCTGATAGTCGGTCAATGCTCTGCCACTGAGCAATACACAAAACACGTGAGCGGGTATGGATGGCATATCCCTATGTGCCCAGAACTAACCTTTGGGCCACACCATTGACGGGTCACAGCACCTGGGATAAAATAGTTATAGTTGGAGACTTTAATATCCACGTGAACATGAGTGATGACGCTCTCAGTAATGCCTTCAGCGCCTTGTTAGACAGCATGGTTTCACTCAGAATGTAAATAAACCGACTCACACTCACAAGAACACTCTGGATCTTGTCCTAACGTATGGAACAGAGATTAGTGACCTCATTGTCCTCCCTCAAAACCCTATATTGTCAGATCATTTCCTAATTACCTTTCAGTTTATTCTTAAAGATCATCCAGTCCCACAAAATAAAGTTACAATGAAAAGGACAATATCTGAAAAATCTATCTCAAAATTCAAAGAAATAATAGAGCCAATATTCAGTGACATGTCATGTGATCCTGCTGAGAACAGCTTTAGTCCCAGTTTAAGTGATCAATTTGTCGACTTGACCATGAATTCTCTGAAGTCTGCTCTTGACGTTGTCGCGCCGTTAAAACAGAAGGTCATTAGGCCAAAGCGCGCCTCCCCATGGTACAACCAAGAACTGCGTTCACATAAACAAAGAGTTAGAAAGTTAGAGGGATTATTTCGTCGCTCTCACACCGAAGAATTCCTAAAAGCATGGAAAAGTTGCCTGCTGTCCTATAAGCAGGCTCTGCGTAAGGCCCAAACCAGATATTATTCAAATCTAATAGAAGTCAACAAAAGTAACACTAAATTCCTTTTCAGCACTGTAGCTAGGCTAACAAACTGTCACAGTGCAGTAGAGCCCTCAATCCCAGCTACACTTAGCTCTGATGATTTCCTCCTATTTTTTAACAATAAAATAAAAACAATCAGAGATAAATTAGATGAAATTACCCCCGCTATTAGCCCTGAACTAGCCCAAGCTGTAAATCTAACGTCTCATATAAATCCACCTGTAAACTTAGAAAGGTTCACAGCTATTGATCAAGCAGAGATAACTTCAGCCATTATGTCCTCTAAAAGCTCAACTTGTGTCCTAGACCCCATTCCAAGCAGACTCCTCAAAGACATTCTCCCCCTAATTATAGACCCTATTCTTAATATAATAAATACTTCACTCCAAAGTGGCTATGTTCCACAGTCCTTCAAACATGCAGTCATTAAACCTCTTCTGAAAAAGCCTAATCTAGATCCCGACCTATTGGTAAACTACAGACCTATTTCAAATCTTCCCTTCGTCTCTAAAATCCTTGAAAAAGTTGTAGTAAAACAGCTTTGTCGCCACCTGCAGGACAATAACTTATTTGAAGTTTTCCAGTCAGGGTTCAGAGCCCACCACAGCACTGAAACTGCACTAGTTAAAGTCACAAATGATTTGTTATTAGCCGCTGACGATGGACTGGTCTCAATCCTGGTTCTGTTGGACCTGAGCGCAGCGTTTGACACCATTGACCACAACATTCTACTGCAGAGGTTAGAATGTGATGTAGGTGTTGGAGGAACAGCCCTCAGCTGGTTTAAATCCTATCTATCTGATAGGTACCAATTTGTCAATTTAAACCAGAGCTCCTCACCATGCTCTAAAGTAATTTACGGTGTGCCACAGGGTTCGGTACTCGGTCCAATTCTGTTTACTCTTTATATGCTGCCATTAGGCAACATTATCAGAAAGCATGGAATTAACTTCCACTGCTATGCAGATGACACTCAGCTGTATTTATCTATGAAACCTGATCAGAGCGATCAAGTAGACAGACTTAGTACTTGTGTGAAGGAGATAAAAACCTGGATGACACTAAACTACCTGCTTCTTAACCCTGAAAAAACCGAGGTCATTGTGCTTGGCCCTAAGCATCTACGAGACGGTCTATCTGAGCAGATAGTCACACTGGACAATGTCAGTGTAGCCTCCAGTTCTACTGTAAGAAACCTTGGAGTCTTATTTGACCAGGAGCTCTCATTTAAAGCTCATATAAATCAAGCTTGTAAAACAGCCTATTTCCATTTGCGCAACATAGCCAAAATCAGAAGAATCCTGCCTAAAAGTGATGCCGAAAAACTTATCCATGCATTTGTAACGACTAGATTAGACTACTGTAACTCCCTGCTTGCAGCGTGTCCTAAAAGCTCCATAAAAAGCTTTCAACTGGTTCAAAATGCAGCAGCAAGATTACTAACAGGAACAAAAAGAAGAGAGCACATTACGCCGGTGCTGAAGTCTCTTCACTGGCTCCCCGTCGAGTCTAGAATCAAATTCAAAATTCTACTCCTGACCTACAAAGCCATAAATGACATGGCCCCATCCTACCTCAAAGATGCTATAGAACCATATCATCCAAACAGAGCTCTTCGCTCTCAGAATGCCGGCCTTCTGGTGGTCCCAAGAGTCTCTAAAAGTACAGTAGGAGGTAGAGTGTTTAGCTACCAAGCTCCTGTGTTATGGAATCAGCTCCCGACCTATGTTAAATATGCTGACACAGTCTCTTCATTTAAGTCCAGGCTTAAAACGTTCCTCTTCGAAATCGCTTATGGTCAGACTAGTTAGGAACAGAAACATAAACCCACAGCTTTAGCTACGCTGCCCTAGGAGTAACTATGCTGGGGGAAGTATGACAGCTTGAGCACTATCCTCTTCTTCTTCTGACTACTTATGCTATCAAACAATATTTATTTTTTTGATTCCACTTGCAAACTGTTCACCGCCTTCTTTTTCTTTCTCTCACTCCTGAGGACCTGTGGACCCAGATGCCCCTCTCCTGGTGAAGTGGTCCCTGCCCTGTGTGGACGGTCCCTCATCTGCCTGAGGAGTGGGTCCAGCTCGCCCCCGACGGTCCCTCTTCTGCCTGAAGAGTGGGTCCAGTTCGCCTCAGTCGGTCCCTCATCTGCCTGAAGAGTGGGTCCAGCTCCAGTCTCCCTCGTGTCCGTCTGTGAGAGTCGGATCTCTTCTTCACTGGAACTCCTCCAGGTTTCTACGCTTTTTTCCCAAAGAGGTTTTTTTTGTAGTTTTTCCTGGCCGAGAAGGAGAGTCTAAGGACAGAGGACCCTGGGACATCGTCCCTCGCCACCACAGACATTGTCTGACTTCATCGCCACCACAGACATTGTTGATTCATTTCTCCCTGTGGCCCTCAGAGGCAACTGTTGTTGTGATTTTGGGCCTTTCAAAAATAAATTTATTTGATTTGATTCAATAGAACTGCAGCATGGAAAGAGAAAAGTCCAAATGCCCCAAATTACGTAATCTGAAAGTCGCAGATGAGGCCCTTATTATGAAAAACCTTTGGGGTGCTCCATGTGAAGCCAAGTGAAGGCTGAAGGATACAACAGGCTTTTATTTTGAATAAAAGCCTGTTGTATCCTTCAGCCTTCACTTGGCCCATCTCCTCATAGTGAGTGGTTAAATCTCTGCTCTCAGTCCAATTACAGCCCGGTATAGGGGGGGCGGGGAGTCCATGAGGCCGATTAAGGAGCGCATCTTCCCCTAATCAGGCCTCGTTCCTGGGGGATCCGTGCTGCAGAAACCTCGGCTAGAACCACACAGAACCACTCTGGTGTCTGTCACTTCTCATCCAGCTGAAGGAGAGCAGGAGAAGCTACAACACAATGTGAGAGATGAGGGAACTGATTGGGAAATACTGGCAGGGCAAGTACAATTTGGACCACTTGCATATTACATTTTTTATTAATTATATATGTACCTTAAATTAAAGAAGAAATGTATCAAAACAATTGCTGAAATATATATTTTATAGCTACTATAAAAGTATGCAATTACTACTAGTACAGCCACTACTAACTACTTCTACTGCTCCTACTAGTCTAAAGATATTATAAAGTACCTGTGATTACAAAACACGTACCCGTTTTGCAACTAAGACTAAAATTAAAACTAAAATGCAGTTACATTCTTCAAGTAAAAAAAAAACACTTTTGCTCATGTTTTTACAATTTTAAATAGTTTTAATAATATGAGCATAATACATATTCAATGAACTAAGATTTACAAAAAACATGTAAAAAATAATTTTGCTCTTCGGTTTGAACTCAAAAATACAGACACGCGCTAGAGCAATATTTGTATGTAAATATTCTATATTTCTGGGAAATTTAATTAATTGCAAAGCCTTGTCCTATCACAACAAGTATGTATTTAAATAAATAGATTTTTATTGTTTTGCAATATTATGCAACTAAAATATTTTTAAATGCAACCATGAATTTAGCCAATTTGACATGTCTTGGGGAGTTTATAACTACATATATTTTTTACTGTTTTGTAATGAAAATAAAAAATACAAATAGTTTTTAATAAAAACAATATTTCCCCTCACCTTAAAGTGACGCATGACTGCTTTCCTGCATACATATTTGTGCATTAAGAATCTGTATTTTCAAACATTAATAAAGAAAATCCCTTAGGCACGCTTTCACCCATCCCAAACACACAACAGGGGCATAAATAATTCAGACGGGATCGCAGTGGTTAGTCTTATCTGCTTACAGAAAATGAAGCTCGTACCGTCCTTTCGCAGAATACTAAAAAGCTATTATTGCTCGAGTTGTACTGCGCAGTTCAAATTAATGAGGCGGACGAGGATGTAGCGGTTTAGGCTAAACAAAAAACTGCAACATCATTCCAGGAGAAGGGAGTTGGTAATTGTTTTCTGGGGCTAAACTTGGAAAAGTGCTAAGCTAAGAGATATTTTACGAGTGGCAACAAGTCAGCTAACTGTAACATGAATATGTATGTATCTTAGGTTGTCCAAATGATGTAGTTTGTCAGGGCGCTTCAGTTAGATTTTGACCAATGAAGACCAGGAACAAGCTGCACCAAATCAGGTCCAAACCAGGTATAAACCAAGAATAAATCAGGACTAACCCATGTCTAATCCAGGACAAATTACTGATCATTTCAGACAAGGGAACATCCCATAAAAGCTGCATTAAATCAGGTCCAAACTATGACTAAACCAGAAGTAAATTACATCTGAGAAATACTGACCATTGCAAACTTTGATCACAACCAAATTCAAGTCTTGGTTGAGTTTGTATACATGTACAGTGAATTCATATTTGTGTGAGAGCAAACTGTTCACATACAAGCTAAACCCCTCCACCAAACAGACCCCTTCATATGCAATAATACTACACACTTTGGCCTATAAGAGCTGACGTTCAAGTTATATTCCACAAAACCAGGCCCTATACACTGATCTTTGCACCTCTCTTCTTCTTTTTTTAATCCAAACTCATGATTTGGGATTTCTGTAGGAGGTATGGTAGCTCGCAAAGGTCAAAAAGCAGCCCACGCCTCCCCTCGTGCTGGAGAAGAGAGGAGCGAGGCGGAGGAGGAGCAGCTATATCTGTGCACTGTAAACAACGTGATGCACATCCCCCATTTCGCGCATACCTTTCCTGACTAATAAAGCCTTCGGGCCCAAAAAATCTCTTTAAAAAAAATTAAAATAATAATTGCCTACTAAAGTACCCAATATTAGAGGCCATCAATAAATCTATAGGCACCGAAAGAGCTCGGCCGGTACTGGTGTTTGTAGTCGTGTGCTTTTGGTCTTGACATGTGACACCATTATCTATATATTTTACAAATTAAACATGTTCAAATTGAGGTAGGCTTTAAATAAATCCTCAATATAAAGACAAACAAGTAGAATAGCCTTCCAACTCCTCAAATAGAACCAAACTGATTGGCCGTGCTTTGACCTGAGGCTATGCTAGCTCCGTGTCACATTGTGTTTCTACTGGACTGCATTAGAAAGCAGAGACATCGCCCCTCCGGCTACAGATTATAGCCTTAAAGCCGCTATAGCCAACTGTAATCATCTGTTCTCCGCTCGATACAAAAGTCCTTCATATTCGGTCCTTCTGCTCCTGTGGCGATTGATAATTCAACAGAGATGGGACAAGAACGTCCAATATTTGACAAGAATCCCACTGTGGGGGCTGACTGTGGGAAGGACAGAGAAGAAAAGTTCATTTTCCCGTGACGTTATCTTCAAAACTGTAGCGCTTCGGGCAGGGAACCAAACGGAGACGCAAAATCATAATGAAAGATTTGTTGCCGTTGAAAGGATACCCGTCATTTTTACACAGCAGTGGTTAGACGTGTCACCCCATAACGACAAGTTTACATGATTGATTTGGGGATTGCATGAGGAGGGTGCATATTCTACTTGGGTTTCTACTGGTTTTCTCCATCATTCGTCATTGTGGGATAGGGCCAGTCAACCTCATTTTGCATTCTTTTCAAAGTAAAGTCATCTAAAAATCATTGAAAACGTTGTGTATTGGGAAGAAAAGAGCAATAGTGAGGCTGGATGTTGTTTTGATCTTGAGGCCTACGTAGATTGTTGAATGTGGAACTTCAAAGTGACCCAGTTTTGCCGTGCGTTTGCTAAACGGCACGGCGGCACAGTGTAGTGTGACTGCAGTCCTTATTAAGAGCTCAGACACGATGAGAGTGAATCAGGTGCCGACAGGCTGATCAGTTTGGAACAACAAGAAGTGAGCCTGAAAGACTAATCACGCAAAGGTTTTTCAAGTTCAGAGATGCTTCAAGTCTCTAAATAGGAGAGGAAAGTTAGGCTGCGTCATCACGGAGCAAAGACTTGGTTTGGCGCTAGACCAGGTTTAAGTCTGTTTTTTTATATCCCGTTTAGTCCAAATTTAGATAGATGTGTTTTAAGTGAGAATGCATTTTTTGCTTTTTAAGTTTAAAACATAAAACACAAAACAGACATTGAACAGGACCAGAGAGAAAACTTTGAGTCCACAGTCTGTCAAATTGGTCCATCGGTTTCGAAATTAAGTCAGAATATTAGCTTTTCCATATGTTTAATGTCTGTTATAATGTCAGTCTAGTCCTCAATTGTTGATGTTTGTGTCAGCCAATTTCTTAGTGATGGCCTTTTATCCTGCTGCCTAAACTATATTCCAAAAGTATCTGTTAATTGTGTCCGTGGCAGGAGTTTTGAGGCCCAAACACATAAAGTTCAGAGGGACGGTCGAAAACAGTCTGCAGTGCATTGTGAACTTCAGTCCAATATATTTGAGCAACAGGATATTACAAAAACATGTGGTTGCCTCGTGGCTGCCACAGTTTCTCCAACAGTTAGAATTTCCTTGTGCATAATGAGCACTTTGACGTGGACATATGAAAAAACGTGACACATGTGATTTTGTGTACACACATTTTCCCACTCCTCGTCAGTCAAAACATGTTTACCTGCTCTTTCCCATTTGTTTTTAATGTATTTAGTAGAGTAATTGTCCAGATTAGCAATACATTTATAAAATTTAGATATTATACCTCTTAAGAGTTCTGATTTATAAGCCATGATAAAAATGTCGGTCAGAGAGTTACAATAGTTATTACTTTTTTTAAATTTCTTGGTTATAATTACTCCTTATTTGTAAATGCCTATAAAAGTCCTGTTTCTCCAAGTCAAAGGACTCTTTCAACATTTCAAAACGTTTCATGTGATTATCTTTGACAATCTGGTGAAAAACCTTTAAACCGCAGCTTACACTTCTAATACTACACATCTTTACATCAAGACTGATAAAATAAAATAAATGGTCTTTAATCCATCTACTGTCAATCTGAATCAACTCAACATTAATCACAACACAATAGAGCAGGTAAATACTAAACCTAAACATAAAATAAACGCCAACAGAAACAAACTTCTCATAATCATCTAAAACACCCCAACACCAAACATCTGTAAACAAGAAGATTCATCTCAAGAGGTTATTCCGGAACAAATAGTTTAGAAAGAATGAGTCAGGCTTTGTAACTACTAACTACTACTACTAATCAAGATGTAAGAGTTAGGAGTTACGTTTAGGGTATTATTAAGTAGTTACTAAGCCTGAATAATGCTTAATAAACTATTTGTTCATTATGAATTAAGTCTATGTTCATGCTTTATTACAGCTAATCAAAGTGTAGTTATAGCATGTTACTCAGCTTTAATTAATAGTTATATTTCTAAAGTGTATCGTATAATGATAAACAGCTTTTCCTTACCGTCTTTGCTTTACTACTTCTACTATTACCAACGAGGCCAAGCGTATCACTTCTGTCCATCACAACTCAAAACGTACAACTCGAATGGACAAAATTAGACTCAGTTTTATGCCAACAATAGTTAAGCCCTCTCTCTTGCAGCGGCAGGTATACGTTGATGTTAGTCGTATTTAGTCTGACAGTTTGGGGCCAGCGCTGTAGTTTAAAATAAGCGGACAGAGGAGGACAGGCAGGCTTCATTATACAACTGTGAGATGACGAAGTATCCACCTGTAACATGGAGACAGAGATCCAATCAAAGCCAGAGCGTTGTCAGTTACGTTGCCTGGAATGTTCCACAGAAGGGAATTAACTGTGCTTATCGATGGGGACAAGCAGGAGACGCCAGCAGGTCAGGTTACAGGTTAGATCTGTGCAGAGGAGAGCTGGCTAAGAGTAATAATGTTTGTTCAGAGCAATAAAATCACCCCTATTTAAACAAATTCGTTTTTTAATCAATTTACTGCCATGGAACATTCCAGACAAAGCAGATGGCGGACACTCAACAAGAAAGGTTACATAGTGCACCTTTAAAGTGTCGGACCATAGCCAATTATACTGCCTATAACTACTACTGTGTGCTAATGAATACATTTTATACATTTAATTCATACATGGATTTCAGTCACATTTATTATATGTTATATGGTGGTAAGTTTGTTCCTCCTGTCACAAGATTGTAGAGCCAGAAAATGGGCAGTGAACACTACATAGGGAAGCCACAAAATAGAAATACATATAAAAATAAAATGTAAAAATGTGGAGTCCGCAAATCAAACTCACAACCTTACAGAGATAGCGACCACACATGTGCGACATGTTAAACTACTGCACCACTGGCGAGCACTTTGAGATCTTTCGTTTTCCGTTTAGGTGGACTTCACTTTTAAATTCAAATTATACCATTATTTCTACTGCTAATGTTTATATTTGAGAATGATTTACTTTTTACTTCATGTATATTTTTTCAGCTTAATTACTTGTATTGCAATAATGTAACAAAAACAACCATTTCTATTTAAAAAGACCCAAACTATTCCTACAGTGGACCTCTGCTTAGTGCAGTCTAACCCAGGCCATTAGCTGCACATGGCTCTAGCCCACGGCGTGAAATAATAGTTTTTCGTTTTTAATTTGGTGCATGATGAAGTGATTGGCCCGGGCAAAATAAACAAACATTAGTGCTTATTGGGAAGTGTCTACATGAATAAGACCGTAATGTTTGCGCAGGTAAGCAGTCGGCGGACAGGGTATTGTTTAATCAAGCCCCATTGTGGCCAGACATGGAGCTAACGGTCATTCAGACACACACAAACACAAAGAGTGATCAATACATGGGAAGATTGGGTACACAAAAGTGTTGTATAGTTATGTCGTCTAAGAAACCCATAGTTTTAATTTGGAAGAATTGGCACTTAACACCCAAATACTGCAAATTACAAAAAACGTCAAAACCACAAAACCTATAGCAAACACCAAATGGGACCGGGATTTAGTGCACCTTTAAGAAATAAAAAACACTTTTTGATTAAATACATTTTTCAACAACTTGCCAAACCTTCCTTTCTTTTGCACCAGGTTAAAGTACTCAAAAGTCCAGACAACATTAATGACCCTGAATGCCCCCTGAGACCTTTAAGGTTCGCTCGGCTGTCCGATAAGCCCTTTTACGAGCATTGTATTTCATGTTTTAAACTCGCCCTCTGTGCAGTGTCTGGGATAATGCAGGCTGGCAGTGATGTAGAGGTCTGCCTGGCCAAGATTACAAAACAAAGTTGCCCCATAACAAAGCGTATTACGGTAGCGAGATGGTGGAGACACAGTGGGAGGATGGAGGGAGTCCAAATAAGAGATAAGTGATTTTGATTCAATCGTAGTGTATTTAATATGTCACGCTAACAATATCACTGGTCTAGTGTATTGCATTATGGTTTGAGTACCTCCCAACTGTAACATGTCATATCAACACTATTCAGTGTTATCAAAGGGAGAGCAGTCAACTACTACTGCTACTGCTGCTGCTGCTGCTGCTGCTGCTGCTGCTGCTGCTGCTGCTGCTGCTGCTACTGCTACTGCTACTGCTACTGCTACTGCTGCTGCTGCTGCTGCTGCTGCTACTGCTACTACTGCTACTGCTGCTACTGCTACTGCTGCTACTGCTACTGCTACTGCTACTGCTGCTGCTGCTGCTGCTGCTGCTGCTGCTGCTGCTATTGCTGCTACTACTACTGCTGCTGCTGCTACTGCTACTGCTGCTACTGCTACTACTACTGCTGCTGCTGCTGCTGCTGCTACTACTACTGCTGCTGCTGCTGCTGCTGCTACTACTACTGCTGCTGCTGCTGCTGCTGCTGCTGCTGCTGCTACTGCTACTACTACTGCTGCTGCTGCTGCTGCTGCTACTACTACTGCTGCTGCTGCTGCTGCTGCTGCTGCTACTGCTACTACTACTGCTGCTGCTGCTGCTGCTGCTGCTACTACTACTGCTACTACTACTACTACTACTACTACTACTACTACTACTACTGCTGCTGCTGCTACTACTACTGCTGCTGCTGCTGCCGCTGCTACTACTACTGCTACTACTACTACTACTACTGCTACTGCTACTACTACTACTACTGCTACTGCTACTGTTACTGCTACTGTTACTGCTGCTGCTGCTGCTACTACTACTGCTGCTGCCGCTGCCGCTGCCGCTGCTACTACTACTGCTACTACTACTACTACTACTACTGCTACTGCTACTACTACTACTACTGCTACTGCTACTGCTACTGTTACTGCTGCTGCTGCTGCTGCTGCTGCTGCTGCTGCTGCTGCTGCTGCTACTACTACTGCTGCTACTGCTGCTGCTGCTGCTGCTGCTACACATATTATGCTTTATTTGTATTCTTATTGGCATTTAAAAATGTGGCTCAATTTGCACCTGATGTTATTAAGTCCCACAGAGGGGAGGAGCCTATTGTACATGTTTTTAGTGGTAGAGGATATAATATGTGTCTTTAAATGTTGTATTTATGAATATCCCTCCAATGTAACGTGTCACAAGAGCATGATTGACTGTTATTAAAGGAAGAGCCGCCAATCAAGTCAATTATACTACATTGTGTGGTACAAAGTAATGGGACAATTTCATTATAGATTGAATATCCCTCCTCTAACCTGATATGAACATGGTTAATTAATACTACTATACTTACCGACTCATCTACATTATTCAAATAATTCAATTTAATTTATTTTTGTAATGCCCAAAATTACTACAGCAGTTGCCTGGAGGGGCAACAGTGAAAAAAACAGATTAACAATGTTCATAATGTTCACATTTTAAGACACTTCAAAACAAGATTTGGTCCATTATTCACTTTTTAGTATCAGACAACCACAATAACCAATCAATACAAGCAATTTGCCATAGGACACAATGGTAGTGGAAGGGCAGGATTAGAACCAACCAACTGAGACATTATCAACCAATATATCATTACTAATACTACTTGTTACTGGTTACAACTACTATTGCCACTCCTGCAACTAATACTAAACCATTTGCTCCTATGACACTTTTGAATACCCACATGCCCCTTGCTTTCTCTATATTTAGTAACTCCTCTTAACACTGTTCTGAGGAGCCAGTAGAGATCATAAATTGAACATGCAAAGTGCAAATAAGAGATTGCATTTGCGCTCTAAATAATTACTTTCCCCACTTTTCATGCCGCGTCGAGATAATGGCACACACAGTTTGTCCCCAAATGTTTTTATGGTAATTATAGCCCAATGTTAATCCATTTGACTGAGAACAATGGTCGATGTACTGCTTCAACGGCCAAAACAGTAGAAAGTTACAGAGGAAACGCAGTGAGGAGCTGTATTCATGAAGAGAGCAGTGGAAAAAAAGGGACTTTCCCATTTTCTGGTTGATTACGGTAATTACTGTGAATGCTTCCTGTGTAATTGTAGCCCCCCCATGTATTACTGGGCCATTAGAAAGCTGTGGATTTCAACTGTATTTTAGTCCTGTTGTTTCAATGTGACCGGCTTTTTACAAACTCTGAATCATGCCTTCTTTATTCAAAATGAAGAAAAAAAAGGCATAAATGTAACCAAACCCTACCAACATATTTTTTTGTAAAACATTGTACTTAGACTATAACAAACTATAGATTCCTGAGGGAAATGACTCACATTAGTTGATTTTTTAAATACATTTAATATGTAAATGATCTAAATAATATTAAAGTATTTAATTACACGCTAATCAATATTTTTTTTATTTAATAGCGGTTTTATCTAAAAAAAAAAAAAGAAGGAATCAAATCTACATATTTACCCCCATTTTGCAGTTTGCTCATAATCAATATATATTTTATTTTACAAAAACATATCAAGAAAAGCACTTTGACTGGTTTGAGAAACTCAACTTTATGTTGCTTTGAGCTGACTAAGCCCCGCCCTGAGTTCCTCTCTCTCTGTCTCATTGTCCTGATGACTACTTTTGAAACTTTTTCTATAATGGATCCATCCTGAACGAAAGAGGCATCACACTGACTTAATACAACACTATAGAATGCTACGTGCTACCTCCACAGCTCCATGCCTTCACCCAGGCCCCCGCGGAGCTTCTGCCTAGCTCTGAGCCTCATGTGGGGCTTTCTCTCAACAAGGTCTCCATCACTCTAATGGAGCATTCAAGATTGTTACAGCTCCTACGACTTTAGCAAAAACCCAACCTAGATTATAGATTCAGGTGTAGAGGAGGCACAATGGGGCTGATTTAGGAAGAGCAACCAGAAAGAAGTGAAAGCTCAGGGCAGGAGTCAGGTAGGGAAGCTGATGGATGGGACTGGTGTAGGTGGTAATTAGAGCAGAGCATTTTAAAGAGCTTCATTAAGACTATTGAGAGACATTGATTTACTTTATTCATGTCTAATCAATGAAAATGTGAATGTCCATAATGAAAGAATGTGACTATTTTTTTCATTGATTAATAGCTTTGTTTTTTTTCTTGAGAATCATTTGACTAACTTGCATGAAAATACATTCTAAATACAGGTCAGATCTGTGGAAAGGCAAACCCCGCTCTGAGTAAGTAATCAAGGTATCTGGATGAATGGAACTTTCTAGGCTAAACAATAAAATCTTCTTGGAGGCGATGGACACTTCACCAGAAAAGTGCCTGACTTGCTTCTCCAATTTTAAAGTGAGTCCGGACACTAGTTCCATTTCCTCGAGTTCAGATGGGCGTGATTGACAGATGAATTAGCCATCAGGGACACACATCATGGTCCATCCAAATCAAAACAAATATGGCTGCTTCCAAGGAAAAAGGAAAGGATTGTGAAATTCTGTAGAATCAATGAGGAAAACCCCTGTTCATCTAAAGTTTGAATTTGTTCCAGTTGACCTCCTCCGTTTCAAGTTTGGCTTGAAACGCAGCAGATAAGATGGTGACAAGACAGAGATTGTATGTAGAGAATATACAGGGAGAATAAGTCTGGATCCCAGGCCAAATTTGTAACTTCTTTTCCCCAATGCGTTGCTTTGTTTCTCTTGCTGCCATGCATTTTCCCGTTTGTACAACTAGGCATATTTCCAAACGGCTATGCCAACAGTCCATTATACCTATTTAGGACTACCTCTTCCACTCAACCAATACTCCTAAATCCAACAAAATCAATACACCTGCTTCTTTGTGAGGCTTGTAAGCTCCTAACATAATCCTGTCCGCTATTTATTTCTTTTTTGTACAGGCCTTATCACTGACTGCCTGATGCAATACGACAGCCCCACGTTGTACACAAGATAGCACAAGCTAATCCCAAGATATTTCATTGTGCCTTCAAATTCCTCCAATGGGCGTAACAGATTTCAGTGGCCAAGAAATTGAAAAATTGCATTCTTTATGGTAGGTTAGACAAATGAAATGACAAATGATGATCTACTGTTTTGGCCATACATTCTCACCAATGCCTGATCTTGTCAGCTCTCGGAAGCTAAGCAGGACAGAGCCTGGTTAGTACTTGGATTGGAGACCACCAGTCCCACAGGTGGGACTGGAACCACAGAGCAGCATTGTGGTTTGGGCGGAAGTCAAAACAAGGGAAACCAAAACAAACATGGGACCTCCGACAGGCATACTTTGGCCTATTTTAGGACAAATACAGACTATTTTGTTTTTCAAAAACGTGCACACAATGTCACTTTGTACATTTTTGGATGGTGCTTTTCTGAACACTTCATTTAACACAGTTTTTTTACCCTTCAGCTTCTAGTGCTGTGATGCTTCTAATAATCAGCATGAAGTATTTTTTTTTAACATTCCGACGGCTTTTGGCGAGAGCCTTCCCAGATGGATTCATGTGAAGAACTCAATTCAGAGTGAGACACAGATCTATCTGGCATAAACCAGGTTACTAATAATTATCATCGTTGCCATTCCCAGCTAGCTTAAAATTGTGTGAAAATAAATAGACTCTGTATCATACATGCTAACAGTGTCAGTACATTCCCAGGCATTGTTGCAATAGCGTCACCGATTATGCAAGCATGTTTGCCCTGTCGAGTGCACTAATCCAAGTTGACACACTTGTTTTGCTGCTGCGGGCTTTCTGACCGCGCTGCTTGATGAAAAGGAAAAAATAGAAAGAAGACATTGCCATGGCAACAGCGTTTGCAGTGACATCACACTGACGTTGTAGTTTAGGCCGACAGATGTTACTCTTAACATATAGACCAGTGATGTTATTTTGATTGGATAGTAGTATGTGAAAGTTGCAAATAGTAAAAGAGTACAATCATTATTCCATCAAATGCTATATAACATAAAATGGACTTTTGAGAGTCTTGAACATCAGGGTTCAGAATAAGCAGTATCGCATCGCAAAATGCGACGCAATTTCTCTCAAATGCGATGCATTCGTCAGAATAAAGTGCTTTTGTATCGCAGCTTTTGCGATACAAAAATGTGTGTTCAATTGTATAACCAAAGCGCCTATAAAGCACTGATCACTCGTCAATCGATCGTCAATAACAGCATGACACACTTGACGGGTCCCGCTGCTGTCACAGATCGCGCGTGTGAAAACTGCTGAGCTGGCGGAGCCACCGGGAGCGCGCGATGAGGCGATGAGGCGCTTTACGAGCGCCGCGTCTCGCTGATCTGACATAGTTATGTGTTACACATAGTTATGTATGTTCCCGTTCTCACATGTGTAACATGTAGTTATTGTGTAACATGTAGTTATTGTCGTGAGATCAGTGAGACGCGGCGTTCGTAAAACCCCTCGTCGCCTCCGCGCTCCCGTTTTCACCCCGAGAACCCCGAGGATGTGGAATTCAAAGGGGTCAAACTCACTCATGTCCAGGACAAAACCAAAACGTGTTGTGTGTGTAAGAGAAGTCATTCTGATACAAACAGCTCATCGTCATGACGACTCTGGTGGTGATATGTAACTTGTGAGTGTAAAGACAATATGTAAATGAGACTCATGCAAATAGTCATCTGATGATGATGATATGGAAGAAAGTTGTAAATAAGATAAGATAAGATATTCCTTTATTGTCACACAGGCCATCTGACTTGGCGTTAATTAATTTGTTCAACAAATAATTTTATTTGCAAGTTTTCTATTTTATTTAGAAAAAAAATTAAGTGTTCAAAAGTTCATTTGTTAAGAGTTTTTTTTTTAAATAGAATATTTACAAATACATTTGAAATAAATAATCTTGTTATATCAATGGAAAATATTGATTGTTAGTTACTTTTGTGTTTTGCTATGCAATTCAAATTCAATCAAATTGCTACACAAATTTGAAAAAAATTGCGGATTGTGTAGCAGCATCGCTACACAAGTGAAAATCCTTAATCTGAACCCTGAACATGTTAAAACAGTGTTCCCTCATCGTTAATTTACAAGTTGTAGTTGAATTTTGATTTAACATAATGTTTGGGTTATACAGCATTCCGGAATAAAAGCCACGTCGTAACATGAGATATTCACACGTATACTACACGGTAGTGATGGGTCTTTTGAACCAGGGTCCTCGCGGTGCACCTGCGATCCGCTGCGCTGCGGGACAAATTAGACAATTTCTCAGTGAGTATGAGTTGGATTGTAATAAAACAGCATTTTGAAGCTTAACAAACAGAAAACACATCACAGCTGTCCCCTCTGTCCTTGATGACTCTGTGTGAGCTGATTTACCTGTGTCTGTGTCTTCACATCTGGTTCATCTGCTCCTGAGCTTATACTTATGACTGTTACGTTGTAACATGAGATATTTACACAGAAATATGTTCCATGGTAGTGATGCAGGGTTGTCTTTTGACCCGTGCGTCAGGTCAGGCCAAGAATCTTTAATTTCAATGCGGCAGATCGCTGTATATCGCATGTCCGCGCTTTGCGTGCATCTTTGCGTTCAGCCGTGTCTAGATTCACTTCCTCATTAGACTAATTTCTCCTTGAATATGAGTCTGATTGTAATAAAACCCAGTATTTTGAAGCTAAAAATATAGAAAACACGATGTCTCCCCTGGACAGTGACCACTGGCCACTGACGTCTTCTTCTACAGTGTGTCAAACGCTTGCGCTTACTGCTAGTTTGCCCCCCTGTGGCCGTTAGCCAGCAAAAATCTATAAATTAGACGCACCGTTGTAATGACCGCCGGGTTCAAAGCGTGGCTAAAAGTTAACGCATTCAACTGGACTAATTTATTTAAAAAACTGTTAATTGCAACAAAACTTTATATTTTCAACTGAAAGTTGGAAAACAAAACATGGAATAAATAATTGCTTTTAAATATATTAAACGCAGGAGTAAGTAATCTGTAGTTAAGGTCCCGACAACTTTCAAAATACTATATTTGTACAGTTTCCTCACTCACCATGACTCAACTCTTTGCAATACGGTTTGGAGATTGTGGCATTTTGAAGCTGCCCAAAATTGAATTCCATGGTTCCTATACGTCATTTAGAGGTCCAAATCCCTTTTTCATTCAAGCAAAGTTCACTTGGGAGCAAAAGTGCTAGGAACTCTTGATTGCTCCTCCGAACTCTGTGCATGTTATTGTACAGTGTGGATAATAAACTTGGGTCATACATATGGATGAGCTCTTGCTTTAGGAGGAGCTGCATTCGCAATGGGACTATGCTGTTTGTCATCCCCTCCAGAGAAAATCTGCTCAGAGTAACATTAGGGGAGTGCATTTCCACAGGTAGAATTACTGTACATGCAGAGATGGTATTCATATTTTAATAGTAGTAGTTAGTAGTACTAGTTGTAATAGTAAGTATAGTTGTAGTAACCGTAATAGTAGGAGTTAGTGTATACAGCTGAAAGACATTTTAAAGGTCCTAGACATTATACATATTTCCAAGCTTTTTTAATCACATTTTGTGAAGCAGTTCAAGGCTAAAATAATAGTAATTAGCTTAGTAAAGAACATTATGCCATGCTCAAAGTTGCACTATGTATGTAGCTTTTCTGGTGGTCCACCGGCTAGTTTCCATTGAGAGGTTATTGCTTTGCCTGGAATGTTCCGCAGTATGGCATTAAAATTGTATTTAGACACAGGATAGCCACCAGGCCAAGTTACTGGTCAGATGTCTGCTCATAATGGAATGCATGTTTTTCGACAAAGCAATAAGGAAAGTATGTACCATAATTGACCTGCTTATCAATATCCTGGCTCAAGATCCAGGGAAGATTTCCCAGACACTGCTCTCTCTCTCTCTGTGTATTTGTCTCTCCCTCACTCTCGTCCCTCTGACTAGTGGTACGGATTACTCTCTCTCCCCCCCCTTTACCCCGCCTCCCCACCCTCTCTCTCTCTCCCGTCCCTCAGACTGGAGTGGTTGGTTCCTCTGGTTATTTTGAGCTTTCAAATTTGGAAGTTTTTCCCTGTCCTACTTTCACACCATTCCCCCAAGTGAACCATAGCCTTTTTCAGTCTGATCCAGATCCTCTCCCTCTCTTTCTCTCCTTCTCTTCAAACTGTCTCTCGTCTCTCCATTCTAACGCTTTTCTCTCTTCTCCTTTTATTCCATCCCCTGTCTCTCTTTCTCCTGTATCTCCTTCCTTCTCTTTCCTTCACCATCTGTTCAGCTACTGTCATCTATATCCATCTCTCCGTTGCAGATTTCACTTTTTCATTACGCTTTTCATCTTTCTTGGATTTTGCTACTTGCCTCTGCATCATTAACTCTGTGGCACCTTCCTCAAACCTGGTCAACAAATGTTACAGGAGGTGGAAAATTAACTTATCCAAACTTTTTCATCCGAATTTCCATGAGTAAATGGCAAACCATGTACATTTATTTCAAAAACTCAATTAGTTTCATGTTCAATCTTGAGACCAGCAATATAAATGGAATTATTGGTAAGTAAGAAAGAGAGTTACATCTTACAGGCAATATAAAGTTGTGTACAAAAGTTTATATAGATTATTTTCGCACCTGAACACCGGGCAATTTTTATTTTTTTTGAATAATTTATTTTTGAGTTGTTTGCTGTAGGAAAGTCAGACATAAAATGGTACAAAAGGAACTGCAATCTGTACAGGTTAAGTCCAAAATTGGCTTAAAACATATGTAAAAGATGCTTGAAATGAAGTTGGAAGAAGTGAGACTTATTTTAACCCGCCCGGTGCCAGAAAATACATTTAAAGAGACTTAGAAATAAAGATTTATAATGTTGAATATCAGTTGCAGCCTTAGTTTGTCATTTAAGTTAAATACATGCACTCTCTGCACAGATCTGTTTGCTCAGGCATGTAAATGTAAATGTGTTTACACAAACGTTGGGGTCATATTAAATGGAAAATATACAGCATATTAGATGTTGTTTGGGTTTGTTTCTTGCAACTTTAGTGAATGCAAATTAAAGGTGCACTATGTAACTTTTCTGGGGGACGATTCGGCATCAAGTATGACATTTAACATATCTAGCTTGCATTTATCCAACATCTCCATGGAGAAAAGCAGAAAAGTTACATCTTACCTACAATGCACCTTTAATAAATAAAACCCAACTTGATCATTGAATTATGTGTTTCAGTGCCGTAAACATCCATTCTATTATTAACATTAAGAGAAGATTTATGGTGAACTATGGTAATATTTCAGCCGAGTTCACAGGCGACCACAATCACTGCCAAAGCTGATACGAGTCTGAGGCCAAAACGAATCATTTCTCAAAGTCAAACCCAGACTGGATCCATCCTCGGTCTGACAATTAGCCTGAAACACTGTTACGACCCAAAAGGTTTCCAGATAATTTAGTGACGCAGGTTTTATCTCCACATAGTCATAGTTTTTGCGGGTTTTAGAAGGTCATGATTTTGGTGCAGAAGAACATAGTCATTATATTGGCTGGGGCTCATTTCAGTTAGATTTGTATTTGAGTTCACTACAACTTTGAACTGGTTTAGTCCTGGGTTTGACATTGTTCGTTATTCTTTTGTCTGTTTCCAGCCTTATTTTCGTTGGCTGTATAACAATGCTGCCTTTTACTATAACATAACTATTGAGCTCTTAACAAAATCCCAAAACTGTAAATTTCATGATGCTGCTCATCCATCATAATCCTATATATTAACTCGTTTCCACCACCTGCTGATGTCATTAGGTGATACCCCTCTTTTCCAGGAAGTTAATTCTAAACTTATAATTTCAGCCTTCAAATGGATGTTTTTAGGGCTAAATTTCTAAACATGTTTCCCCTTGTGTATACATACTTATATACTGTGTATGTTTGCATGAACACCAAACATCTGATCATGATCTGATTTCTGGAGTTATCAGATTATTGAAATGTAAACAGCTACATCTAATGTGAGTAATCTGATTGTTCAAGCCTGTGCAGGTTTGGACATGAAAAAATATGCAAAAGTACTAATGTGACAAACACAAAAGATTAAATGTCTTTTTGGAAGACAATGCATTTCAAAATAACGTTATTCTAAAACAAACCAAAAAAAACACTGATTATCTGTTACCGGGTGTTTTTGATTATCAGATTTCTCTTGTGCATGTAAACACACACCAAAAAACAGATTTAATTCTTGGGTTATCTGATCTGATCTGATAGTTATCATATATGTAAATGTAACCAGTGTTAAATATACCAAGGCTAAGATGTCCAGAAGTAGTTTGAAAGAAAGATAAATTGGACTTTTAAGCAAGGGCAAGTTTAACATCAAATACACCGTTTGGATGGTCTTAATACATTCTAATTCTTATCTTTGCACCTTAAAGTGATGCTAATCCAGAGTCTGAGCCAGTGTTATCCCCAATCCCTTTCTATTGCTTAATTCTAGCGAAACTCATTTGAACAGAAGAAATGATGGTTGTCGTTAAAGCCAACTTAGTACCATTATTTAGTAATAGAAGCCTCGCCTGATACAAAGCAGCCCTGTGGCTCTTCCATTCATTCAGCTGTATTAGACATGCTTAATGACAGAACGGATCTGCCGGAGGGACGCAAGCCGCTGATTGGTACAAGTCTTGACGCCAAAAGTAGCAAAATGTACCTTCTAAATTTAACTGCATCTATTCCAATGACCAAATCAAAGCCAAGTATATTTATTGTACATTTGAATAAGTAAAGTCTGAAATGCTAACATCAGGCGTAAGTGTTGATAAGAGTTGTAGTCGACTAAAGAAATTCTTGGTCCACGACAATAACTGGGCATCAATTATTCAACTTGTTCTTTTTTTAGTTTTTCAAAATGGAACAAACACAAAAACAAACATAACCAGAGATCAAAACACCAATCAAAAAATGAACAGACATCAACTAAACATTTAAACAAGTATAAAACAGTCCCAGCAAGTCCAGATTCGGTCAATTTGTCCCTTTCCAAATTAAGTTTGAAAGTGATTTTTTTCCCAATTTCCTGTTATTATGTCAGTCCAGTCCTTGATCGTTGGGGGGTTTTGAGCCATCCATTTCTTTGTTATGGCCTTTTTTCCCGTCGCCAAAACATTGCAGGTATCCATTCATTGTGTCCATGGCAGGAGATTTCAGGCCCCAATGTATAGTTCCACAATGGAGTGGAATGGCAATGTTAAAAACTGTCTGCAGTGTATCAGTCCAAAACTTTTGAACAACAGGACAGTCCTAGAATGTGAAAGTGGTTTGCATCCTTGCTGCCACAAAACTGTTATACTTTTGTAATCCAGACCAGATCTCACGTCAGTTTTATTTGGTACAAAATCTTGGTCATAAGCCAACCAGTTTAAGATTTGAACATCTTTGTTTAGTTTGCATGTTTTGATTAGCTCCTTGGGAAAAAGCTTTCAAAATTATTAGGATATCGTGCAAAAACGACTTAAAATACAGAGAAGTAAACGAAACAAAATCCTCATAAGTGAAAAGGCAGATGAAACTGTTCAGTCACTGCCAAAACCATGCCTACTTCTTTTTGCTGTTATCCATATAAATCCTTAATCTTTGTAAAATAATGTGTTTTGTTCTCTACGTCGGAGAGGCATATGGCTACGCATAAAAGCTTCCGTTTGTCCTCTGCGTTGTTTTGTCCTCGTGTGGTTTGTCTGCTCACAGCTAATGAGGAGCAGTGATGCTGTACATGTGCTGACCGCTGGGGGCAGTAGTGAACAAAGTGCAACAGTAGAAAGTTAACAAGCTGCAAAAAAAATACATTATTTTCTCACTTCGTTTTCTTGGCTCTTTCCAACAAATGCAATCTGAAAACTGCCGTGGGTGCTGCCATGTTTGTTTTTCTAGCTTTTTTTTTTTTTTTTAAGTTTTGGTAAATTCACTGATTTTGAGGGACCTCTGGTGGTTATTTACCAGAACACATTGACTAATTGACATTAGAAACAGTTGGAAGTATAAATAAATAAAGCTCCTTTAAGCACGCTTCAAACGCACAGAGCATGAATGGGCCATTGACTGATCGAGTAAACAACTAGAGGACTAAAGCTCTAGTTGCCAGCCATAAGAATACTCAGCTTGTCAATGTCATGAGCCTGGATTGTATTACTGCTTGAAAAAATTTCTCCACTTGAACCTGAAGTTTGACCGTTCAATACTTTCCACCTTCGATACATACTTCACCAAACATGTGAATGTGTTTGTGCTGCAAAAGGGAATGTGATTGTGAGTTGAAATAGTTGATGGCAAATTGAATAATAATTAAAGCCGCGGTAGCCGCGATGATGGCTCTCGCCTTACTGAGCGACCGCGTTCCCGCGCGACCGTGTTTTGTATGCGATTCACCCCCGACACTGCATTCTCTTTGACTTTATTCTTTAGACTTTACACCATACCGCCGCTAATGCTGATGCTAACGCTAATGCTAAGACCACGGCACGAGAGGAAATGTTCCATCAAAATAAAAGAGGAAGAGGAAGTGAAGCATTAATTGCGCCCCTGCTGGCGCAATAAATTTTTGAGGGCGTGTTACGAGGAATATAATAAGGAATATCCTTTTTTTTCAATATTTATTAAATTTAAATACATTTCAAAAAAGTAAACGTGGTGGCGCTGCTTCGATGCAACATGGCTGACTTCCTGTTTATCATACAGAGATGCTGCCAGCAGTGTTGTGCCTATATAATTTTGGTGAACGTGAACTGAACGAACGGTTTTACTGCCGACGAACGATAATATGAACGCTTTCATTCTGGTGTCTGTGAACGGCACCTTCGTTCTTTTTATTTTCATTCATTAAAGTGTCAGATTTCTAGAGACTTCCAGGCGAAAAACACACCATTAAGTTGCCCAAAAAAGCCTATGTCTGGCAAGTGTGAGAGCTCCAGTTGTAGAGGCGATAGATCGCGTGTCGCACCGCACTGCGCATGCGCATCAAAACAAAAAGCAGCATTGACGCGACCGCAACGTGAAGTCAACAGAGCAGCAGGAGTCGCCCTGCTACGACCATTTATGTGAGTTTTATGATAAGGTCGGTGAGGATGGGAACAATCTAACATTTATGTGCAAACTTTGCCCAGCAAGTTTTCCCTCATGTTTTTGAGAATGTATACTGTGGGGTTGAAAGCTGCAACTGCTGCTAGTGTGGTGCTGAATGGACAGCAACAAATGGGGAAGTCTGTCCCTTCAATGTGAATGTAAATCCTGGTTGTGTAAGGATTCAAAATTGGATATGAAGATGAAATCTGACACATAGTTTCAGCATTAAACTAATAACATAATTGCTGCCTGTGGTTGTATTTGGGCTGTGGAAATAATTTAGAAAAATTATTGCATAATATTGAAAAAAAGAACTGAACTAGTTCAAAATTTTGAACTAAGTTCACCGCTCCAAAAATGAATTATGAACTATGAACTGAACTAGTTCATGTAGAAAATGAACTTTCCCAACAGTGGCTGCCAGGTGCGTTTTACTCGTCAAAGGCTCTATCACTGTCCCAAGTCTCATGTGCCTAGGCCAAAGATAAAGAGTTTCATGTTTTTTCTTTTTTGAACTAGTCGGCACTGTTGCGACGGGCGTTCTCGCAACCTCCATTTTATTGGAGTTCGGGCCGAGCCGATCGCGTCTATGTCCCATGTGTGACATTCATCAATGTTCAGGGGGTCAAAAATGTCCGAGTTGTGGCAAAATGACCATGAATAATAATAATAAGAAACCAGGCAATAACAAAGACTAGTTGCATTCCATTCCATGGAATGGCTCGAGCCAATAAAATAGTTAACTAGTTAACAAATTGGGAAAAAGGTAAACTATTAAATAATAATTACTGGCACATTCGAGGCGCCAAGTAAAACGTTGAGTACTTCCCTGGTGTCCGTTGATTCCAACTCATCAATTTGCTTATGTTGTGCTGTACTTTAGCACTCTGTGCGCTCTCCTCCTCCAGTGTGTAACACTCTGATCTCTTCACAGCACAGAGCTCTACAGGAGGGATCACTCTTCACTCGCCCCCCCGGTCGCTGAATAAAAGGCCCTGACAGCTCCCGCTAGCTCCACATCTCCGCATTATACTGTATCTCCTCCACTAGAACATCACAAAGATATTCAAGAAGTAGGCAAATCATCTCAGATACAGGCAAAAAAAAAACAGCAGGTGAATTATTGAGTTTCAAACAACATCTTCTGCTCATGATCTTGTACTGTATGTACATCACTTTTACTATTGCATATTCATTCATTCTTGTTGAAGGGTATCAAGTGTTCCACAGTATAGCATTAAACTTAGCTATCTCCATGGAGCTAGGTAATTATATAATATATGCATTCTAGGCAACAGTCTTAAAACCTCTGAACTCAGTTTTTCCTTCAGCATTAAAGGCGCAATGGACGATTTTTCGGCGATTTGAGAACGCAGGCGTAAGTGCGCATGCGCACTCCCCCGTGCGGACTGATACAACACACACGTGCGTTTGTTTATTAGCACGACGGATCGCATCGCATCTCTCGTCTCCCGTAGATTTCAGTCTTCTTCTGAGTCAGCTCGAACAGTCTTTCTCTGTCTTCATTTTGTCCCGTACACTGAGGGAACTATATTATGATAGATCAATGCGCTCAGACACGCGGAAACGTGGGACGAGCCGCACGCGGCTGCAGGTGAGCGGTAGGTGCGTTTTATGATTGATACGTGGCAGGACTAATCGGCAGTCCACGCCACGAGGAAATAAAACTCAGATTTGGGCCAAAAAAATCGTCCATTCAACCTTTAAAGTTCATTACAGGAGAAGCCACTAGTCAATTATACTCTAAAGTAGAATGGCAATCATTGTAAACCAGAAGCACTGCCTTTTGTTTGTTTACAAGACTCTTGTTGGGATATTATTGCCTGATTATTTAACATGTTTGCTCAACACCAGATCAAGCATTCATCAACTGGAATCTCAGGACATTTTAAATTATAGTGGCATAGATTCAACACAGAATTAAGAAAAAAGGCTTGCAGCAATCTCTGTGGAACAAAACCCAGATACTTTTTAAAATTAAATTATTTGAAGCCTTTTAATGAATTCAAAGCACTGGTTAATATGCCAGTTCTCTTGCGTTGTATAAAAAGTGTGTTTATGTATTTGTTAATTTTCTTAATTGTTTTATTGGCATTTTATCTGTATATCGTGCCTGTCTGTTTGTTTGTTTGTTTGTTTGTTTGTTTATGTTGTGTTAACAGGGCCCTCTTGTAAATGAGAGCTTGGGCCTGTATAAATAAAGGTTATTGAGATACCTGTTACAGTCAGATCTGTGGAGAGGCAAGCACACTTGTTTTTCAAGATACTTTTGAGCAATGGAAACACCTGTAATTGAACAAATGTCGAATAGATACGTTTAATGCTATGCAGTGGAACGTTCAAAGCAAAAACATCTCCATGGCTGTTGTGTGTCTGTTTCTGATGACACAGCAGATGTGAGCTCATTTTCTATGCTGCGCCCGAAACTTAAAAAAGTGTTTGGAGGCCATTAATGAATGATTCTAAGATTCTGAAACAAGCTGCAGAAAAGTTACATAGCACACTTCAACATGCAAGTTTTGTACCTTTTTAGGTTGTCTGTTTAATATCTGTTCAGGGACAGCAGATGAATAATAGCTATTGAAACTAATTCTGGTACATTTACAGAAATGTTTATGAATGTACATTGTCCCTGTTAAATAAACTACTGAATATTACTGTCAACTTCAGAAACAAAAACATTTGTTCTAACTTTGTGTAGAAGATTGGTTGTGGTAACTCTATATGTCAACTTGACATCCTTGGTGCTGAGTGAAAAATCAATACCACATAAGTCCTAACCTTCTGTCAGATTCTGAAGGAGAGAGTGAATCTTTGTGAGAGAGATGGAAGGATTTGAGGGATTGGAAGACTGACTGCAATGTTGTACTGCACTGGGCACAGCTGTGCAGACACCGTTAGAAAAATGTATAACCTCCTCAACACAAACTAGTATATATACGGTAGTATTAGAGATGGAAAGTAATGGCAATATCCATCCATCATCCATCCATCCATCTTCTTCTGCTTATCCGGGGCCGGGTTGGGGGGGCAGCAGTCTAAGCAGGGACTCCCAGACTTCCTCTTCCCCAGACACTTCATCCAACTCCTCCGGGGGGATCCCGAGGTGTTCCCAGGCCAGCCGAGAGACATAGTCCCTTCAACGTATCCTGGGTCTTCCTCGGGGCCTCTTCCTGATGGGACATGCCCGAAACACCTCCCCAGGGAGGTGCCCAGGAGGCAGCTCGACAGACGCCCGAGTCACCTCAGCTGGCGCCTCTCGACGCGCGTCCGAGCTCTCCCTGTGTGACTGAGCTCCTCACCCTATCTCTAAGGGAGCGCCCAGCCACCAGGCGGAGGAAACTCATTTTGGCCGCTTGTTTTCGCAATCTTGTCCTTTCAGTCATTACCCAAAGCTCATGACCATAGGTGAGGGTAGGAGCGTAGATTGACCGGTAAATGCCCTGCCACTGAGGAGTTTGCCAACAACCTCAGTAACTTCAGCTTGGGTGATGGACGAGTCAGCCTCTGAGTCCCCGGTCTCCTCTTCCTCTTCGGAAGACATGATAGTGGGATTAAGGAGGTCCTCAAAGTATTCCTTCCACCGTCCGACGACATCCCCAGTCAAGGTCAGTAGGTCTCCACCCGCACCGTAAATGTGTTGGTTGAAGCACTGCTTCCCCCTCCTGAGGCGCCGGACGGTTTGCCAGAATTTCTTTGGGGCTGACAGATTGTCCTCCTCCATGGCCTCCCCGAACTCCTCCCAGCCCCGAGTTTTTGACTCTGCGACAGCACAAGCTGCGGCTCGCTTGGCCTGCCGATAGCTGTCAAAAGACCCTCACAATGCGCTTGGGTCTGCCAAGTCTGTCCGGCTTCCTCCTCTGCCAGCGGATCCAACTCACCACCAGGTGGTGATCGATTGACAACTCTGCCCCTCTCTTCACCCGAGTGTCCAAGACACACTGCCCGAGGTGAGATGACACAACAACAAAGTCGATCATTGACCTCCGGCCAAGGGTGTCCTGGTGCCACGTGCACTGATGGACACCCTTGTGCTTGAACATGGTGTTCGTTATGGACAATCCGTGGCTAGCACAGAAGTCCAATAACTGAACACCGCTTGGGTTCAGATCGGGGAGGCCGTTCTTCCCGATCACCCCTCTCCAGGTGTCACTGTCATTGCCCATGTGGGCGTTGAAGTCCCCCAGTAGAACAAGGGAGTCCCCGGTCGATGCACTGTCCAGTACTCCTCCCAAGGACTCCAAGAAGGCCGGGTACTCTGCACTGTTGTGTCGGCCCGTAGGCCGCCACAACAGTGAGAGACCTGTCCCCCACCCGAAGGCGGAGGGACGCGACCCTCTCGTTCACTGGAGTAAACTCCAACACGTGGCGGCTGAGCTGAGGGGCTATAAGCAAGCCCACACCAGCCCGCCGCCTCTCCCCGCGGGCAACACCAGAAAAGTGGAGCGTTCTGCACCTTAATGGCAATATTATATAATAAAAATACATTTTATGTTTTGTATCTATAATCCTTACTTTTTGAAAAACACTTTGCAAAATAGTAAGGGATTTCCACCACCTGCTTATCTCTACGGAAATGTTATTGCTTTGCCTGGAATATTCCACAATATTGCAAACTTATCTATCTCTTTATTTATTTGTTTGTTTCACAATACTAAAAATGTTTTTTTGTTCTTCCCTCTGTCCCCCATTGTCCGGAAATCCACTGCCCCTGTGTTCCAAAGTCAATACATGCACACGTTTACTCTAACTGGTGCTGTGGTTTAGAGTGGGTTCATTATTAAAGGCGCAATGGACGATTTTTTGGAGATTTGAGAACTCAGGCAGAAGTGCGCATGCGCACTCCCCCGTGCGGACTGATACAACACACACGTGCGTTTGTTTATTAGCGCAACGGATCGCATCGCATCTCTTGTCTCCCATAGATTTCCGTCTTCTTATGAGACAACTCGAACTCTCTTCCTCCGTCTTCATTTTGTCCCGTACACTGAGGGAATTATATTATGATAGATCCATCCGCTTAGACACGCGGAACCGTGCTGCTCATGGGGACGAGCCACACGCGGCTGCAGGTAAGCGGTAGGTGCGTTTTATGATTGATACGTGGCAGGACTAATCGGCAGTCCACGCCACGAGGAAATAAGACTCAGATTTTGGTCGTCCATTCAACCTTTAATTGAATCCACTTTATTATTATCAGAGCTCTGCACTCTTTATATTATAATAGAGCTGCTCTTACTGAGATAATGCCATAACCATGCACTACTCCCATGTTCAGAACATGGCTACAATATGAGATATGTGTGACATTTAGGCTGTATAGATTTACAATGTAGTCAAAAGCATGTACTATATGCTCTTTATGTCCTATAGCGGGTGTCCCTGAGTATCTAACTGTGACAGGAGGAACTGTACCTCGTTCCTGGCGCTCACAAACCCCTCATCACTTGTACGACTTTAGAACAGGTTTTTCAGACAGAAGTGAAGCAGGAGGGGAAATGTTTAAAGTTGCTTAATAATTAGGTCTATTTTTATTTCAGTGAAAATAGCAGCACCAATAGCAGGGCAGTAGCAGTAGTATTAGAAGTAGAATCAAATAAACTGGCTTAGAAGTAGCTAACTATTTTGACTTGAGTCTATATTTTATATATTCTTCTCCCCTATTGATTGTAGTTGACAGTTAACAAGGATCTTTTGGCAAAAGCAATATTTTAGCAAATGAACACATCTCCAAAAACAAATTAAAACCGCAAATATTTTCTATTTCAAATAAGACTGTCCGAGATTAGAGTTCAAATGTTTTCGTACGCTATTATTCCGCCGGGAATGGAAAAATAACAAATCCTCCAGTTCAATATGGTGTGGATTTATCTTAAAGGCGCAATGGCCGATTTTTCGGCGATTTGAGAAAGCAGGCGGAAGTGCGCATGCGCACTCCCCCGTGCGGACTGATACAACACACACGTGCATTTGTTTATTAGCGCAACGGATCGCATCGCTTCTCTCGTCTCCCGTAAATTTCAGTCCACTTCTGCGTCAGCTCTAACTGTCTTTCTCCGTCTTCATTTTGCCCCGTACACTGAGGGAACTATATTATGATAGATCCATGCGCTTAGGCACGCGGAAACGTGGGGACGAACCGCACGCGGCTGCAGGTGAGCGATAGGTGCGTTTTATGATTGATACGTGGCAGGACAAATGATTTATCCACGCCACGAGGAAATATGATAAAAAATTTGCTGAAAAAAATCGTCCATTCCACCTTTAATTGAACCGAACACTCAATGTAAACACATTTGTTGGACAAAAACTTTTCTAAGATTTTCATACCAAACAAGACTTCTGAAATACAGCTTGCGAAACACAGCAATAAAAGTAAAAACACACAGACTAAACCAAGACTACATCAGTAAACTGGGAACAAAGCCATGGAAACCAGGTCTGAAATTGGATTAAACCAGGCAAGATTTAAGAAAGATTAACATGATATAACTCAATTAGGACCAACCAAAAATGTAACCAGGAGTATGCCAAGAAAAAGAACTATACCAGAACCAAACCAAGCAGACAGTGACAGGTTTTGAACCTTCGTAGAGTCTGGTCTGTTGTAACCACTGGTCACTCGCAACGGCCCATAGCACAGTTTCATGTTCCCCCCCAAACCTTACCCTATCCCTCTTTGCCCACCTCTCTATCCTCACTTCTGTCCATTGTTCTGTAGGAGGAGGAGTGTCAATGCCACGGGGAGCAGCAAAGTGTGAGAAGGCTTGTTGATATGTGTCTGCAGTGACTAAGCTAGCACCTTGTTCCAGTAACTTTGGTGTAGATACTTATGTCTCCTGGTGGTAGGCGGCAACACGACCTGACCTAGCAATTCACAAGAAGAGAGGGGGAGGAGGAAAAAAAAAAGCAAGAGGAGCATATCCATCCCACGATATCAGCCGTAAGAATATATACGTCTATGGGGTGAAGTGATTACAAACATGCCCGTGATTATATGTGTTTATTTGAGATGAGGACAGGTATAATAAGTAGAATAAGTACATTTAATGGCAGGATCGGACAAGTTGGAACTTGTGGTCGACTTGACTTACTAGACAAAAGTAATAGTATTGTCTATACAAAATGGTCTTTTGACAACCCTGTGTGTGTACATTAGATTAAGTCAATTGTCATAAAGTAGAATGGCAGATGGGCCCAGTTATAATAAATTAAATTGTAATTACTACATCAATTACTTCATACATACATACATACATACATACATACATCCATCCATATTACTGTTCTGTAAAGTGCTACCAATGTTGTCAATTGATTGGGGTCAACACCGCCCCTGCACAAATCTGAGCAAAGGACAATCAACAAATAAAAAAAAGGCAAATGTTACAACTCGTCTCAATTAGCTTCCATTATGTTTCCATGTGCTGTTTTATTTTTCACTCTATTTGTGCATGTCTCTTATTTCATGCCATGAAACGCACACTGCCAAATTACCCCTGAAAGTTGAGCCAGAATTCCCTGATAATTGTTTTATTGTGGTGATTCCATTTCAGTTCCTCGATTCCTGCTTTGAATGAACGGATGCGGATTCTGCCAGAGTTTTTGGCGGCTCTCAAAATACAAACGCTGTATTTTTCTCTTTCTTTTGATGAAAAAAACAACCTGAATATATTTACAAATTCTGCCAGTCTGAAGAGTCACTATTGGCACTATTTTGACACAAGCTTGGGAAACTGGCACATTAAACAAAATAATACAATTGTAGAGGTAGTAAGCAAATTGTACTCATGTATTACTTCCTTGACAAATATTAAATAAAAGAACAGGCAAGGATCTTCCTGTGATTTAACATTATTAGTCATTCTATTAAAAATGTGTGCTATAGAGTGGAAATTAAACTACTTTTTCTTATTTGAGGTTAAGATAGCAGATTGTAAAAGTCTCTAAATCAAATGTCTGTTGCTTTAAACCTCTTTTGTAACTGAATGGGCGCACACATATTCATTGGTTGAACAGCCTCTGGTGCTTGTTCTGTTTAACATTTCAAGATTCGAGACCTTCTCTCTATCTCATTCTCGCTCTGTCTTTCTCCCTCCGTCACACCCTCTACCTTTTCTCTCTCCCTACCGGATGCATAAATCACACTAATTTCGATTCACTTAGACCAAACTGTGGAGTGAAAGGCAAAATATTCATCAAAATGGCTTCCACTTAGCAAGGGCAAGCCTCAATCAAAGAGGGAAGTGGCAATTTGGTATAACTTATAGTACCTCAAAATCAAAGAAGTATATTGAGGTATTTTAAATCTAACTTCTTGTCCTTTTACTCTATTGGTGTGGTTTAAAATTGAATTAAAAGTATGCCACCTTTTTGACAATTTTAACTGGTTAAGTGAGCAACTACTACTACTACTTTTGGCCTACACATTTGTAATAGTTAACTCGAAGTAATTCAATGTGCTTTACAGAAGAAGACATTACAATTCCAATAATTGCAACTGCTGCTCTTCTTTTTCTGCCAACGTGATAAGAGCTATCTTCTTCTAAAGCAATTTTCCTGATAAAACATGTTCATCATCTTGGAGTGTCATTCTTTTCAAAACATTATTATTTCTGTCGCTTAAATTGTCACAATTTGCCAATGCCAAAATGACAAGCTAGTTTTAGCCACTCCAGTTCCGTCTGCCAGTCGAGCAAGTGCCCCCATGTTTTACAATCTAAGTCTACAAATTTGAGAAGTTTTCATGCATCACAACTTTGAAATGTCAAGACTGAAGGTGCCAAAGAAAAATCACAAGAGATATCCAATTTAACACTCCAAAATGTCTTGAATTTTAGAATTTGGCAAGCTAAAGGCAAAGGGATCTAGTTTAGCTTTACATGCTAGCTAACACGATTATACATTTTAAAAGTTTCTACCAATCCTTGCTGGACAGTACCAAAATATCTTATATACTATGTTTTGCTTGACATTTGCAATACAAATTGACTGAATAGCATGTTGACGTTGGAACTTGAAGCGTGCCAGAATTAGCGTAATTAGCCTATTTCACGGCGGTAGCAGGTGGTGCAGATTTGTAGCGCGTATGCTAACCTATCAACACTGTGCAGCCCCACTGTCCTCCGGGGGCATAGGGGGCGCTGCCAAGTCAAACCGTTAAGGTCTTTATTCACCTTCTGATGTAATCCTCCTTCGGTTGTATTAGTTCACATGGGGCGGACAACCTCAGGAGGAAATAAGTTCTACACAGACTAATAACGCTGTGATCATAATTTGGTACCACTTTATAATAACTACACCTTAATGAGCCTTAATAAATTAGGAACAAAGACTTATTAACTAATTATAGGTTTAGGAATTTGGGTATTAAGTGATTACAAAGCCTGAACGATTCTTAATAAATGATTTGTTCATTATGAATTATGTCTCTCTTCATGTTATATTAAGGCTAATTAAGGTGAACTTATTAAAAAAAATATCTAGCATTTCTACATCTAACAATCTTTGATATAAGTATTGACCAATGTATGGTTAGTGAAGTGTCTTGCCCAAGAACACAATGGATATTTGAACTGAAGGGTACTGGAATCTTATAGTTGAGTACTTTTTAGTTCAGGATTTACTTGATATAGAATATTTTTATAGAAAGATTTTATATAGGCTACCTTCTATAAAAATGTCAGATTTAATGTCAGGTGCTTAATTTCCCATTTTGTCCGTGACTGGAAATACAAAAAGCAAACACAAAATAACTACATTATTTGCTTACATTTGTCTATGATGCAAAGTCACCCCCGTTCCCTCCACACCTGTCCTCCTGCTCCTCTTGGCAGCCCCTGTGTTGCCAGGTTGAGCTAATTGCCCTTTCTGGTTGCCATGTCTGCTTCCTTCTGGTCCAGTTTGGCATGGGATGAGAGCGCTTGATCCAAGGCCGGAGCATGACCTGGACTGGCCACAGCGCCCCCCGGAGGGCTCAGTGGCACATGATAACCCTCCAGGCCAGATCCTGATTGGACAGATTGTTCAGAGCCAAATTGTAAAGCAAAGCCAGGATTTGAAAGCAGTGACTTTGGGATTCTGAAAGATAAAAGTCAAAATCTCCTTCCAAACTAATGGTAAATAGGAGTACTGTATTGTCCGGACTATAAGTCGCAGCGGAGTATAAGTCGCACCAGCCAAAAAATGCATAATAGAGAAGAAAAAAAGATATTTAAGTTGCACTGGAGTATGAAATGCGTTTGAAAGTGTGAAAATAACAAATAATATCACATTTAAGTCGCTCTGGAGTATAAGTATAAATTTAAGTATAAGTTGCACCATGGGCACAACTATGAACAAAAGGTGCGACTTATATTCAGAAAAATATGATATTTGTAGTTAGTGAGGCATTAGTGTATTTTGCTAATTCATCAGTCACAAAAACAGGAATGATTTGAAAAGCTTTTTGAGAAAATGGTTAATTTAAGGCCAGGAAGATCAGTATTTTGTTTTTGTAAACAAAGAAACAAAAAGGTAATATATTAACAAGTCAAAAATATATTGTATACAATTTACTTGAATAGACCATCAACTTCAGCAGTAATCCAAATGAGTATATACCGATCTGTATATTTAAAGATGCACTATGTAGTGTACTTTTCCGACTTCAAGCCGCTACTTTTCCCCCCACGCTTTGAACCCTGCGGTCACTACAACGTGCATCTAATTGATCGATCTTACTGGCTAACGGCCACTGGGGGGCACTGAAGCAGGAAGTGGAAGCATTTGACACACTGTAGAAGAAGACGTCAATTGACAGTGGAAGCACTGTCCAGGGGACACGTAGTGTTTTCTGTATTTTAAGCTTCAAAACGCTGTGTTTTATTACAAACAGAATGAAAAGAGATCCCTGCATCACTACCGTGGACCATATTTCTGTGTAAATATCTCATGTGACAACGTAACACTCACTCGCTAAGCACAGGCTCAGCACAGACACAGGTAAATCAGCTCACACAGAGTCATCAAGGACAGAGGGGACAGTATGACAGCTCAGACGGGTTCTTTGTAAGTTAAACTTCAAAATGCTGTACATTTTATTACAATCCAACTCATACATATTCACTGAGAAATGAGTAATTAGACTCGCGGCACACCCAGGACCCTGGGTTCAAAAGACAACGCTGAACGTTGTAACATGTGCAAATATCTCATGTTACAACGTGGGCACCTGTGGCTTATTTACAGGTGCGGCCTGTTTATGCATAATTTCTTTGTAAATTTCGTTTTCGTGCGCGGCTTTTATATCAGGAGCGCTGTATAGCTCGAAAAGTATGGTAAAACTTTCCTAGTGGGGGGTCCGCCATCTGTTTGTCCCCATGGGGATATGAACCCTTTGCCTGGAATGTTCCACAGTATGCATTAAACTAATCTGGCATTTTTTCTGGAGCTACAGGAGCTTCTATTATTCAAAACTACCTGGATATAGACAACCAAAGGTACATAATACAAACAAACTACTACAAACTTTAAAGCTGGGCACTCTTTAGGGTTCCAGAAGTAGGGTTCTTTTTTACAATTAATATGCATACATTTCCAGGCGAGTGCACAGCTTTAGAGGAGATATGTTCATATGGACAACATTGTTGACTGAGTTGACAAATTAGGCAGTAAAATTAATGGTTGGCTTTTTCTGAAGAGGCGTTCGCATACCACCAGCATTGGAGCTTGCGTACCACAGTTTGGAAACCACTGTGTTTTCATGATGCAACAGCTGTGTCCGTGCAGTAAGTATTGAGTGGGTACATGAGCTGCTGTTTTTGCTGTGGAGGAGTGAGTCATGGTTTGGTCTAAATAAAGTGAAGAAGAGCGCGCCCCGCAGGTGTGGAGGTGCTCTGCCCGGAGGTGGATGCAGCTGTGATATCCTCACTGCAATGTTTCAACACCCAAGTCAAGAGAATACGCAAACAAATGCAGGGGGTTCTTGTATGGTGTAATGTTGTAGGTTTTTTCATTGGAAACATTTTTGATGCAGCAAAATGTTATGCCAGATGTTCTCCAATCATCATAAACGCCTGGTGGCATGTAGTAGTTAATTAGTGGATTTTTAGTAGGTTACAAAAATAAAAATAAATTGGTCAATCTAAAAAATGTCTTTCATTTTTGTCTTTGCCACACTCGTTTTCCCCCTTTTTTGTTGCATATTTTCCCTCAAACCGGCAAGTCAGGTGTGAACAATCAGACCCAAATCACTCACCAGATGTTGCTGCTAACATGACACTCCAGAAATCAGATATAATTTTTTGTGTGCATGTCAACATACTTGTTCCTTTTATTAAACACTTTACACTGTGCCATTGAGTGCAAAACAGTTTTCAGAATATTATTAGTAAAAACATATTTAATAAGTCCAGTGGCCTTTTTACAAATGTAGTAGGAGGAGCTGCATTGAAAAATAATACAAAAAATGAGGGAGAAAATCATAACAATTTAGCTTTAAAACTATCAATATCTTATTGAAGAGTATTTATTGTAGCATTACTCAAAGCGGTTAAGTTAGAATATGAATATCTGCTTCTTTTAAATATTCAATAGGCCTGTTTGAATGTTAAAACACATGGAGTAACACTGAATTATCACCTAATGACATCACAAGCTGGGAGTATGAGAAAACTGTAACATTGTAAAAAATAATAATTCAAAAATAACTCAATTTAATCCAACATAGGACAGTTAAAACAATACATTGACACAAACTGTACCAAACAGTGGGTGGCACATTCTCTCTAAACCTTACGCTTTGCGCAATCTAATAATATTTAATTATAGTCAAACATAATCCACAACATGGCACGCTCCCACCAAAGAGATAAACCAATGAATAAACAGCTTTATATAGCCTCCATGTTAAATCCAAATATACCAGCCAGTTACAGTAGGCCCGCTCTCTCTCGATGGCTTGTCTTGTGATTTATTGTAGCGTCTGGATATGGGAGCACTGGTGGCGGAGAAAGATGCTATATCTCAATGTGCTAGTGCCTTGACGATATTTTAATTTTTTTTTTAGTTTGTGGAGGTAAAAGTCAAAGTAAAAGTTTCAGAAAAGCAGTGATGCACTTGGCTAGGTCAGCTATTAGGAGACATTTTCCCCCTTTTCTTCTTGTTGTTTCTTGTTTCAATGGTCTGTACAAGACTTGGATAGTGTTAGTGAACTTGGGCCGTATTTTGCCCCCGATCTTAGCTGTAACAGGAGCGTTGACGAGTTAATTTGCTGTCATCTAGCATCGGCGCAACTGCTGAGAGAGCAGGTGAGTGATCACGCCAAATATGAGGTGTAGTGAAGCAAATTGAGGGCGTGGTGTGGTGCATTTTGGGAATGGCCAGAATCCTAAGTAATAAACTTGAAATTTAGTACACTGAGAACACTGTAGTGCAGATGACTACAACTGAAGCTTTTTCTACTACACTGAGAAACACAACATGGGTGACATGCCTAAGACATTTCCTGAAGTCATATTACTATCTCTATATGGATGAGAAATCATAATAAAACAACCTCAAGGGCACAAATAACAAATTATACATTAGAGAATAATGAATACAGTCCAATTAGGACAGTTTGTGTGTATTAAATAGCACACAGAGTGGAAGGAATCTGCAAAGAAGGGATACTTATATCTGTGTATGATTGTTTTTTTTAAACAAAAATAACAGTTTGATTTTCAGTTTTTCAATTTGATCCAAAAATTGAAAAATAAATGCTGAAATACAATGTCTGAGGGTGGTTTCTTTATTTAATTTGTCTTTATTTGTTTTGCAAAACGTAGAAGTTGGTTCTGGGCTAAATAGTGGGGCACAAGCTTGGCAGAAAAAAACGGACCGGGCTTTCCATCGCCGATGGCTGAAACCTCAAAGGCACTGGGCACCTCCTTGTTACCAAGGGGTGAAAACTGAGCTCTCCAGAGCTGACCACAGTGCTTGGCTCTGTCCTCGCGTCCTCTGGACCACGCTGCATTCCAGCAAGCACTCAGGTGTCCAACTGTGCACACCCGTGCGGTGCTGCGCTCTGTCTGTGGGCCTTTTCCCACTTTGCCCGGACTAAACTGAGACTAAACCAGTTCCAGAACCGGGAGGTATACACTTGTCTCTGCACTTGGGCCTGGTACCGGGACTGATGCGGGTCATCGCAGCAGTCTGGGGGTGTGCACTTCGGGATCATCCGCTCCTGTGGCTCTGCTGCTGCCCGTCTTCGTTTATGGATCACAAGTCACATTTGCGCGAGAGGTGCAGCGTAGACTTTGGCGCATTCAGTGCTCAGCATCTCGAGGTTCTGGACTTGGTTTAGTCTTGGTTTTGTCCAGGCAGCCTGGAAAAAAGTCCACAGATGTATGCTCCATTCCCCGGGGGTGAAAGCAATTTCTCTGCATTGCAGAAAACAAATAAAGGTGAATTAAATAAAGAAACCATGCTCCGAGCATTTCAATCTTCGTTTTTTCTTCTTCTTTTTTTTCAATTTTGGGAACAAATTTAAAAACGGAAAATAAAACAGTTTATTGTAATTCATTTTGTGAATCATTTTTTTTTTATTTTGAAAGAGAAAATACACAAATTAATGTTTCTCTTGTTGAACAACAGGCGTCTCCTCCGCTGTGAACCGCTCACTTCTTTCTTTGCCTGTATATGAGGCATGACTGCAAACAACACCCACACAGGTCGTGCTTTTGAATGCCACAGTTATCAGTCATTGGTTCAAACACCATCACCATATATGGACTGGCACCATCCCACTCCGGTCTCCAGTGGCCAAGTCCAGCCTCTTTACGTCAGCGTTAACATCGTGAAGCTAGCAGATATTCTCAGTCAAGGTTAAGCCCCATAACATTTAAATTAAAATCTTACTACTCAAACAATACAGCTAAAATTTGTGAATATTTGTTTTAATTGTGCATATGGACATGGACTATTTGAGCCACTCCCCTCAGGCGGGAGGCTACAGTCCATCCGGACCAGAACCTGCTGCCACAAGAACAGTTTCTTTCCCGCTGCCGTTGGACTCATGAACACTTCTTAAACACTGTCACTTTAACCATCATTTAATCACTCATTGCACTGTTCACTTTCTGCACTACATATGTAAATTCAACTGTACATTTTGTGTACATAGTAAGCCTATTTTTATCCAATAGTAGATTTAAATTGATTTTCTTTAATGCATGCCCTTTTTGATTTTATATTTTATTTTATTATTGTTCATTGTTTTATGTTGCATCACCAAAGCAACTTCCCAAATTGTGGATTTTGTTGATTGGTACGACGGAGTATAAGGGTCAACCAAAAAAATAAAAAATAAAATGCGGGGCACTACGAGAATAAAGTCATTCATTAATGACTTTTTTCTCGTTAATTAACGAGATTTTCATTAATGAATTACTTTATTCTCGTTAAATAACGAGAAAAATCTCATAATTTAAAGAGAATAAAGGCAGATACGCGATTCACTTTCAGCACCATGTTACGGGCTCCCCCCAGTGTTGCATAATGTTACAGTCCCGTAACAGCTCTGTTTTGTATGAACTGTGTTTAAAGCTCTGAAGCTGATCTGCTCTGAGTCAAATGCATCTGTGGAGTCTTCATTACACAAACACACCACCTCCAGGACGCAAATGGCGCTTGGTTAAAAGTGAATACAAAAGCCCACAATAGATGTCGATCTTTATGATGCGGGCCTTTTAGACATCACAAAAAATAATTTCCCCGGTGCAGTGTCACATGTCAGGTCCTGGACCTGTAAAATGACATACTCCGGTGTTGGTGCTCGCGTGTGTTGGAGCTCATGCCATGATGTATGGATGATGTATGGATGATGCGTGTGTGTAAAACATATCACTTTTTGGCTGTTCCAAACACGATCCGGGCGTCAGGAGGAGCCGAGTGGAAGAGCAGACTGCAGACAGATGTTTTGTGTTCTGTGTGTTTTACTGAGTTTGTCCAAGGGATCACAAAAGGTTAGAATCGGAGCATAAAACTTAAGTGCACACAATGAGCATGTGAGAATAGTGATTGTGCGCAAAGTGCACACTTAGAGAAACAACTTAGAGGAGCAGAACATGTGTGAATAGAACACCGAGGCTGCTCCACCTGTCTCCGGGCGGCTATGGCACGGAGCACGGCTGCTGTTTGAGCCCACGGTGCACTACGGCTATGCCAAGGAGAAAGTAAAGGGTTTATTCAACAATCTGTGAATGATGCGTAACAGGAAAGGTAATCTCTTGTAATAAACACACACGTAAGACATCGTTTTAAAGGCCAGGAAACACTTTAACATCTATTGCAGGCTTTTATGTAGTTTTAAACTGTCAGCTCATCCATTCCCGTTCTTGTGCGTCCTGACCGTGGTGCTGAAAGTGAACTGCTCACGTCACTTTGAATCGGCCCCTAAACTACAACTTTTTTCTTGTTTTCTCATTAATTAAGGAGGTTTTTTTCGTATTAATTAATTAATTAATTACTTTTTTCTCATTAATTAATAACATTATTCTTGTAGTGCAGCGCTTTTCTTTTTTTTTTTTGGTTGGCCCTTATACTCCGTTGTACATTGGCAATGGCAAGAAACCTTTTCTGATTCTGATTCTGACTTGAGAATCATATCTAATATGAACAAGAAAAAGTAGGGACAATACTGTAATCTTAAATCTTACTCTAAAGTTCACCATAAAGGTCAATTAGACTGTAATAGATTATTATATGATGAATAACTGGCAACTTAGTACTCCAACTCTATTCTATATTCAATTTTCTTTTTGGCATCATGTTATTTAAAATTTTAACCAAATCCAACAAACATGATCTGTATTTCAAACAAATAAGGATTACAATTGTTTTCTCCTTTCTTCAAAATACACTTTTTTGCTTTACGCACCTGATATTTCCTTCTAGCCTGATAAAAAAGATATATATATATATATATATATATATCAACATATATATTTATTTATTTTGACACGCCGTTTTATATTTTTATAAACTATATTGCGTTTTTATTTTTTAAATGTGTTTTAAAACACTTTAACTTTGAATTGCGCTTTGTACGAATTGTGCTCTATAAATATATTTGATTGATAAATTGATACATGGCCAAAAGTTACTTAGACATGGTTGACATCAATAGAAAGCTTTAAATATTGAACATGGCGCAAGAATCAATGTCTGCAGTGGATATTTATAATAAAAGTCCACCTATAGGAACAAAAAGCTTCAATAAAGAAAAAACACAAAAAGCAATTAAAGATTTATGTCAAGCAAAGGTTATTCTGAGATTTAGAGTGAAGATCGTTGACATTTTGTGGGACGCCAAAGCACTGGGTCAGTAATGACTCAAAACATAAAACATTTTAATTTGAATTCAAGATTTATGTTGGGACTTTTTTGAGGGAGGTGTGTCATCCATGAAGCATAATAAGTCAATTTATGTTCTGGGAATGTTACAGAGATGGAGAGAATGATTTGATGGACTATAAATGGCAGGGTCGAAATCATTATAATTGGAAATTGAATTTGCAAGTTTATCCAATGTTGTATTTAAATATGTCATACAAAATATATAAGATTTGAAAGTGTATCAGAACTAAAGGTAGGTTTATGCTTGGGTCAGCGAGGGGCCGCGCGGTGAAATGTCTATGCGGACGGTTCTGCAATTAATATTTTTGGTTTAAATCTTAATCATTGTGACACTATATGACACGCCATAAAATACAAAGATTTTGAGCTTTCAATAATGTTATATTGTTGTCCCCTAATCAAGAACATCAGGTTTAATTTTGCTTCATTCACGCTTCATTAATCCCGTCTCTTGTGTAATTTTCAATGTTCATTCCCAAAGCCTAAACACCTCTTTTCCATTCTTTGAAGTTAGAAAATGTGAAATACTAATCCCAACGTGACCAAAAGCATGTTTAAACGCCAATTGAAGCAACAAGAATGTGCAATATGCACATTTTGTAAGTAGTACAAGTAAAGTAATCAAAGTAACACTCAAATGTGGAAGTAAATAATGTGTAACTACCACCACCACTGCAACAATTACTACTACAACTAATATCACTGCTGCTACTACTATTATTACTGTAAGTACAATGTCTACCGCCAAAAGAAGTTCATTATCTAGCACCAAATGGTCTTAAAAACATTTCTTGACACTTGACATCACAAACCGCTCACATATTTACAAAATTATACCACAGAGAAAACAACTCGCAAGTGTTTAAACCTTTTCTGATTTCTGAGAATACATTTTTCCACTTGACTGGTAGCGCATGTTCTCACTGCAATATCAAACGCCTCCTCAGAGCCGAAGAAGGGCTTGTTGCTTGTCATTTGGTGCACAGTTTCTTTGTGTGTGTGTCTGTGTATTTACCCATCATGCATTGGGAGAGTAGCAGTGAGCAGTGATAGGGTACATAAGGCCGGGTGGAAAAGGTTAAAAGACAAAGTTGAACTCGTCACCTCCTGTCTGCAGATAAATTGATATCTTCCACAGAGGATCGCCACTTCGTGAAATTGTTAGAAGTTTTTATTTATTTTTTAATAGAGATAACAAAAAGAAAAACAGATCAGTATTGTGTTTAAAACTTAAAGGAAAATAAATATAATATTGTGCTATGTTCAAAATAACCTGAAACAACAACAACCCAATTACCGTATTTTCCGGACTAGTTTGCATTGTTTGGCCTGGGGTGCGACTTACACTCTGGAGCGATTTATATGTGATATTATTAACACATTATTTTTCTCATTTTGTTCATTATTTTCACACTAGCAACAGCATTTTACTTGTTGATTATTTTCATACTGACAACAGCAAGAGGGCGCTCTAGGCTATCGGCAGGTGACTATGGACCAGTAGATTCACTCTGTCACTGCATCCAACAGATCAGTTTGTGGATGCAAAACAACTTTCTCCAGCTGAACTCAGACAAGACTGAAATAATCGTTTTTGGCCCACAGAAACAAAGAGAAAGTGTTAGCGGTCACCTCCAGAGTCTTGCTCTAAAACCTACAAACCAAATTAGAAATCTGGGGGTAATAATGGACTCAAACTTCAACTTTAACAGCCACATCAAATCAATAACATCAGCAGCTTTTTACCATCTAAAAAACATTGCCAAAATAAAAAATATAGTGTCAAAACCAGATTTAGAGAGACTTATCCACGCGTTTGTCTCCAGTAGATTAGACTACTGTAACGGCCTGCTCACTGGCCTCTCCAAACGAGCTGTAAAACAGCTGCAGTACATCCAGAACGCTGCTGCTCGGGTCCTGACCAGAACCAGGAAGTATGATCACATTAGTCCTGTTCTCAGGTCTCTGCACTGGCTCCTGTGGCTCAGTGAATAGACTTTAAAGCAGCTCTGCTTGTGTACAAGTCTCTCCATGGCCTAGCACCAAAGTACATCTTGGATATGTTAGTGCCATATGAACCATCTCGGACTCTGAGGACCTCAGGGACCGGCCTCCTGCTGGTGCCCAGAGTCAGGATAAAACATGGGGAATCTGCGTTTCAGTTTTATGCAGCTAAAACTCTTCTCTTTTATGACTTAAATTGTTTTTTAATTAGTTAATTGTATTGTATCTGTAATTTCTTTGTGATTTGAATGCATTTTTCCTGCTGTGTGAAGCACTTTGAATTGCCTTGTGTATGAAATGTGCTCTACAAATAAACTTGCCTTGCCTAGGCGCTAAGCGACCCAGAAGAAGAATCTGCACTTCTTCTACCTCTGAAGTTTGTGGAGTTGTTTAGAAGTGACACTGAGGAAGAATAATTCAATGGATTTAGTGATTTGGGGTAATACTGATGCTTTGGTAAACTTGTTAGCATGTTCTTTATGCTATAGTTATCTGAATAACTGTTAATATGATACGTTTACATACCAGACACTTACCACAGTATGGTGTATGTGCAGCTGAAAATGTTTCGTTAGCATACGTACACCTATACACCATGTTGTTTTCTAATCTGTTATTATTTTAAATTGCATTTGAAGATGACATGTCTGTTCTTGAATTTGATCAAATACATTTCCCCCAAAAAATGCCACTTATACTCCAATGCAACTTATACATGTTTTTTTCTTCTCTATTGTGCATTTTTTGGCTGGATCAATTTATACTCTGGTGCGATTTATAATCCGGAAAATACGGTATGCCTTTTGACGATTTATTATTAGTAATAGCAACCATTAGTTGCTCTTTTTGAATTTGACCGAAAAAGTCTTTTGGGTATTAGTGAACAAGACTTCAGCTTCTGTCAATAAGCAAATCAAAGTGGGCAACAGTGAAAGCAAACCGCAAACTACAAGATGGGAATTTCTAAAAAGGTTTAAATCTAACTCGGTGCGGACAGAGGTGACAGGCGCTCTCGTCTCTGTGGTCCGTTTAGAGAACAAATTAAATCAGTGCGGAAGTGTTTACAAAGCAGAGGCATTAGCAGGCAGCAAATACACTCCACGAGTTCAATTATGGTACAATACAAGAGGCAAGAGAGCGAAAGAGAGACGTAGAATACAGCAAATACAGTAGATCTGCTTTTCTCATACACTTTAACGTCATCTTATTGCGAGAATTTACACGTATGGTAGATATTCTGTTACAAAGGGGAAAACGCTACCTATATAAGTGTCTTTATTTATTCAATAACTTGTTTCATAATTCCAAATAGTGCAAAAATGTAGAGCAAAAACTTGAAACACAACATTAGAACCGTTTCAGTCCCCTCCTCCATCGTTTCTTTTCATGCTACACTAATGCTATCCTCATGGGAAATTCCTGTACTCCACTGTCTATGGGAAAATGGGTCACAGCAGAGCCCGTTTCTTTGCAGAGAACTGGTAACACTTTGCAGAGGTAAAAAGGTGGCAAGGACAAAAAGGGCTGTGAATCGTTCTGCCCTAAAATTGATGGAGGACGATGAGGTATTTTACAATGGATAATGGGCACTAATTTAGGAAGAAATTGGTGTTTTGAAGCTGTTTGGAGAAAGAAAGGTGAGTGATGATCTAAATGTAGCCAATTTATGACAATCATTTGTAGCGTTTCATGAAACGGCTTGAATTGAAAAATATATAAAAATGCTTCAGTTGCCAAGCAGGTTATAGATATAAGAATCAAAACTAGTGCAGGCTTTTCACAGTAAGGACTGAATTTTAGATTGCAAATAATGAAAATATAACCGAAACCAAAATAGGAAAGAAGTGAAGGTCATACATTTTTTAAATGTTTAAGAAATATTAAAGGTTCTGGGCTCAATATGGCAATAAACGTATCTATATCGCCATGTAAACACTGAGCCAAGTTAGAAGTCAGAGCTGTGTAGGCATACATGTATTATACATGTTTTTCAAGATGTTAATAATAACATCACCATGGAGACAAGAAGATGATGTGCCTGTTGCCAAATTTAGGGCTCATCTATGCTCTATTTTAGCGCATAAACAGCTCTATGTGTTCAAAGTGTGGTTATCGTAGCTTTATTTGTACTTCCAAATGTTTCTAATATAAAGGCTGTGTTCTGGTAAATAGCCCCCAGAGGACGCTTAAAGTCAGTTAGAGAACTGACCAAAATATAAGAAAAAGTGCAGCATGAAAAAGAAACATGGAGGCATCCGCAGCAGTTTCAGATTTGTTGGAAAGACAAGAAAACGAGATGAGAAAAGAGTTTCTTTTGCTGCTGGTTTTAGTCACTTTCAAAGAAAGTTGAGCTTCCACTGATTCACCAAGTCCAGTACTCGCCCCGGTGGTCCGCACATGTACAGTTTTGTAACTATGCATTCATAAACTGCAGAAGGACCAAATGATGGACAAAACTGGCAGAGGACGGGCAGAAGCCTCGTCTATGTCTATATATATATATATATATATATATATATATATATATATATATATATATATATATATATATATATATATATATATATACACACATCTCATACATAGAGCATAAATCAGCCTTTATTCTGGATTTTCTTCCCCGACACATTCCTGTTCATTTCGATTCCCAAATGCTAATCATTTATTGAAACATTATAAATATCCCATGATACTTTGCTTTTGCAGTCCATTACCAAACAATGACGTCCAATTCAGCTTCTACTTCTTTCTCCAAACTCTACAATACCAGTTACATCTATTAGCTACATGTCATTATCTTCACTAATTGTTTATAATTGCCAGTCATTTTCTGTTCTTTCATTCTTTTTGAAACAAGACTCAAAGCAGCCAGCAGATGTTTCAAATTAAAAGGATAAAAAGATAAATTGAGGCTTTTAATGTGGCGGGGCTCGGTAGGAAGTGAGTAAATGAAAGGCGCTTTTATTTTTTATAAAGCAAAACTAAATCCAATTCAAACCAATGGAGATAATTAGCGCTAGCAAGCTTTTCTTTTCTTGTATTAAACTGAGGCGCGATGGGGGATCTTTATATCTTTGGGTTAGCTCCAAGAACACAAACGCACTCATAGATAATGAAGACACGCTTTGCAGGTGACCCAAATGTTATGAAGAGAAAAAGGTTCAAAATGTAAAATTCTAAAAGGGCTTCTGAAAGTGTGAGAACAAGCAGGATTTAAAATGTTATATTGAACATCTTCAGACACTGTCACTCTGGTGTGTAAAACTTGGACACACTTAAAACTCAGTTCAACACCAGCAAATCAAACTGTTGACATTCCCCCTTTAAGCCAAGCTGAAAAACATCTATACAAAGCTTACTAATCACGTAGCAGTCCCACTGTTTCCAAGGTAACACTGGGTTAACGTTAAGATGATAAAAAAAAAAAAACGCAGAGACTTACCTATGGCCAGTTCGATGACAGTCATTTGACCCTCGGCAGGATAAAGGATCTTGGGAGGTTTGTCCGTCAAGGGAGCTGCAGGACACAACAATTACAGGTGAAAATCTTTTCAAATGCTTTTTCATTAGAATGTTCCAAATTTGTGAATGGAAGAAACTGGAGTGAAGTAGAAGATAGTAAACCTTCATTGTCCATGTTTAAATCACATGAGATCTAGAGTAAATGCTAAAGAATTTAAGCCTTTATATAAAAGAATAAGAAACAACAAAAGATGCACACAAAGAATTCCAGCCTCAAAATTGCATTCGAGCTTGAGATAAATATTATAAATATCTAAATATCTATAAATAAAACGGTTTTGATTTCAACATTTTTCCAAGTATTTGTCCAGTAAAACCTAAAACACGCTTTTGCCTGTCAATTTTAAAATGATAAATAACAAATAATATAATATCTTTAAACTGGGCTTTGCCATCACTCACATGTATCGGAGTGTTTTTTATTAGCCAAACCCTCCTTATTTGTTTATATTTTCTGATATTCTGTGGTTAATCCCAGTCTCGCCATTGAAATCACATTATGTTCCATTTCACCTTCACCTTTTTCATTCCAAAATGTGGAATGCATTTGTTAATACACTTTTGAAGGGTCAATGGACAAAAGTGGCACTTCAGTAACAAAATAACAAATTAGTTAAATTTTAATGAGGACTGAATGAAGATGAAATCTATTTATTTAATTTCAATTTGAATTCATATTCTCAATGGCTCATCAGCATTGAATCGTTAACAATGCAGAATGCTATGCCATGCCTGCTGCAACTGTAATGCAAAGTCAATTCCTTGCCAAATGTATATTCTTTTGTGTTCATTGCGTGTTGGGAATCCATCGTAATACATTTGTATACAACGTTTAAAGAATAAAAAGTAAATATGTAAAGCTAATGTTTACTTGTCGTATCCAAGACATCTGCGTCCACTCATCATTGTCATCATCATCTTTAGGGAAAACAAAACAGCTGCAATCAAAGTGACTAGAAAAAGGATTTTAAGTTCTGCTCTAGTCCTTAGCCCTGGTTGTTGCCAGGCTTATAGTGATAACTGAAACCTATTTTTGTACTCTTTACAAGATATTTTGTGCTAAAATATAATTATTTTAGCCTGAATTCCTAGAGAGAGGTTGAAAAGAAAGCAGACAAGGAACAAAAGGAGTGGAAAGAGAGAATGTGTGGTAGCCTTTAGTATCAGATATGTCACAGAAGTCATTCACAGTCTTTTCTAAAGGAACAATTACAGTTGTTTGAACCTCCATCAGCAGTTCCTTTTCTCTGAAACCTCCACAGACTTTCCTTTTATACTGGCAAATTCAAGAAACACTTAAAGAATCCACCCTCACCAGCAAGATGCCTACATGTATAAAAGAAAACAAGTTCTAGTCCAACTTCATTCCAGATGAGACTAAACTAAATATTATTTGACAAGTTCATAATATCTCCACCATTTTTTAATATATGTTCCTTCAATGAAACCTGCTAAACTTGGAATAATGTATAGTCATTTTGCAGGTATTTTTGATTAATTAAAAACTGTTTCTCTGTCATTCGATCACGCAACCATTTGTCTGGTCAATTGCTTGGTCTGTTTATATGGGCAATACAAATCTCATCTGAACAACGGCCATTGCTTTCGAATGCATAGACTATACAAGGTCTTCAATACAAGATCATGCTGATGTGGAGCAGGGGTTTTCCTCTGTTGTAAATACACCTCATTAAATTCAAATAAGCCACTCAACCACAACAAATTAAGCCTTTTTCCAGGTACCGAAGGCCTGCTAAACTAATGACCTTTTTACTCCACACAATGAGCTACTAGATTGATCATGATAATTAATGCAGCCAGAGGAAAATGTTGTGATTCATATTTGCATTTTCTACTATGGAATGAAAATAATAAATATTGGGCTTTTTCTGGTGTTTAGTGAAAATCTATGTTCACAGTAAACTGGAATGCTGATTAAAAATACCTCTATAATAGAAATGGGTCCATTGACTTCCAGTAAAAAAATTCAGAGCTGATATTCGCCCGCTCTTTTACGGCACGTCGCCCTTAACCTTATTTCAACCAATCAGTGCACTGCCGGACCAGGCTGAGGGCAACACATCGCTGCAGTTCATGGCAGAGTGAGCAGAACCAAAGTGCAGGACTTTGGCCAGGGATAGGGGGTAGGTGAAAATGAGAATTTTCTGAGCACTTGAGTCTCAAATGCAGGACAATGCAGGATTAGTTAAACATGCATGCATCACTTTGTTTAACTACGTTATAACATTGTTCCCCATCAAAACATACCTGGAGTTGTATGTATATGAATTCACACTTGTTACATTCATCCCGTTTATGAGGTCGTTTTCTATGCTCCAAATTTCCCAGATTTGTGACATCAAAGTTAGACATCTGAATCTCTCCTATGCTTGTTTTGAGTCCATAAAAGCTCGCCAGAACGAGAGTACTGAGCATTTCTGCCGGCAAATCTCTTTCATTCCAACGGAGCAAGCTAGCTTTTTATTGTTTATTTACCCATGGTAATTGCCTCTATTGCCAGTAGATGGTGGGCTAATAGCAAATCATTATGAGGGAAATATTTACCTATTGAAAGCAATGTGTGCTTGTCTGTACATCCATGAATGGATTTTAATTTGTAATTCCAAGGCAAAGGTACAAGAGCATGTTTAAAGGCTAGTATAATGCATAATGTGTGTCCTTTAAGATAATAATTGGGTACAATCATTAGAACATGGTTAAAAGCTCATGAAAATAGTCTCTGCATTATATGGCTCTTTTACAATAGTAGTGTGGGTGAGACTAATACATCTATAGGTTGAATACAATGTCACTGTCTGTAACGATGTACGAGGACCACATGTCTGGAAGCCTCCTGCTGTTTGATCCATTTAGATCCAGAAAGTGAAATGCCACATATGATATGACCTGCCACATGAACTTAACCACACTTAAAGAAAAACACTGTATACATTGGGGATTATAGTGTGCTACAGTGCTCAAATAAAAGTAAAATGGCACATTAAAGATGTGCTCTGTAAGCATTTGTGGAGGGACTGCTAGTCTCCAAAGAGAAAATGTGTATTAATGTCTTCATAATACATCACTTATTTTTTCTTAACTTACTGTGAAGCAACCAGATAAGAAAAGTCATGCAAACGGTAATTGGACATGTTATGAATCTTACAGGTGCATTGCTATTTGTTCTTAAAAGGAAAATAAACAATTAAATATGAATAGGTAAGAATGTGAAGCACTGTTATTAGGCCCCAATATCTATCTGCACTGTAGTTTCAGGTTATAGAAACAAGAGTGTGTACAAGTCACACCAATGCAGTAAATTGTACATTTAAGAAGTTAGGTAGATGTTCAAATAGAGTGAGAAAAATTGCAATCTACTGTAAGTAAAAACTTACAAAGAAAAGAATACATATGGAAACAAGTGAAAATATATAAAAGCAAAATTACATATCATTACATAAAATACATTTATCATAAATCTTAACTAATACACATTTAAAACAGAGAAAATTAGGCTTAGTATAAATCATAATAATCTAACCAATCCATTTTTAACAGTTTCAACAGTAATAGATTTGGACATTTGGGTGCTGTCCATGGTGTATTTAAACCTCAATATGAAAAACAAGTAACAAAAGCAATATTGTCCATTTAACACTGCAAAACACAACACATTGTTTATCTTAATTGCACCTATCATGAAGTTTAATGGATGAAATTGGAACCGAAACACTGCACAATGTTGTTGATTGAAATGATATGGTGTTAGCTTCCATGGCTACAGCTGCTTACAGTGAATACACATACTTTTTTACCATATTAAAGTGATAGTAATGTTGCTCTGAGGCTACATGTAGTTCTAAAATTGAGTGGAATGGCAAAGGTTTATAAAGGACACTTTATAATAGCAGTTAATATAACTTATTTTAATAGCCTCAACAAAACATGAATAAATACTCATTTCATAAGGACCACATAGTTTATTAAAAATGATTCGGGTTTAGTAACAAGTTAATCAATACCTTGCCCAAAACTGCTTAATTAAGTTACTATGCCTGAATCATTATGAATAAAGTATTTGTTCATTATGAACTAATTCTTTGTACATGCTTTATTAAGGCTATTTAAGGTGTAGTTATTATAAAGTGGTACCATTTTACTTTTTTTGTTTTTGGCATAAAAATAACACATTATTCAAGTAGGAAAGTTACACTGAATTAATCATAAAAACTTCTCAACTGGAAGACAAAATAGCTTGATATCATTTAAAAAAGATAAAATATACTCAATATGTTAAAAAAAGGATTCAGACCCAGAAAAACATTTGATTAAAATAGCAATATTCAAATAGTTATGCTCTTCTTTTCAAATCTGTAAACTAGCAATACTAGCATAATAATGTATGACAATGAAACGTTTACCGGTATTTTCAAATATAGCAAACTGCACCTGTTTTTCACCGAGGAGGTTTTTGGTTCCCAGGGGCCAGTCCGTACTAATGCATGTTCTCCCTGTGTGACTGTGGCAGAGTGGTTATCCTGTCCGCTGAAGGTTGAGGGTTGGACTCCTGATCTCTCTAAACCACAATTGTGTAATAGCAACAATTTCAAGCATTGCAAACCTTATCATTTAGTAATATCACATTTGGTGCTTTCAAAACCAATAATTTGAATATATTTTGCTTTGAACAGTTTTTAACACTGTGAATGCTAAAAGCAGCCTGACACCGGCTTCACATCGAAATCCAAAATGATTTAGTCGACTTGTTTTGATGGATATTCTCAAGCTTCCTAACATAAATCTTTCAGCGAGCAAAAGAGGACGCGGCTTGTTAAAAATGAGTTACAGAAATGGTGAAAAGAGCTGAAAATACGCATGATGGCTGTGAAAATGACAGCGCGGAGACATATTCCGAGTATTTGAAAAATACCAATACACTATAGAAAGTCTGGGTAATCATAAGTGTAGGTTTTCTTATTGAGAAAGGTGGTGTTTGCGGGGAATCCATCAAAACAATGGAAAATGAGCTGCTCCAAGCGAGGATGGGGCAATGCGTTCAAGGGTTATCACATAAATCACGGAAATGCCGGTGCTGCAGAGAGACAGGCTCACTAAAGCAAGAGGAATAGGCTTCATAATTACTCAGAGTGGTCAGAGCAAAGATTTAACACGAGCGCTTTCAGTGATCGAGGTCTACAGTCTGTAATGTTTAAGTTGATTTGTGGAAGAATGTGGAAAGAAATGTATTAAAAAAAAGGCTCTGACCCAAATTTTGCCTCCAACAAAGTAAGTTATGGTTTATAATTTAGTCAGTTTAGGGTATTAAGACTGATGTAATGGTACAAAGGTACAATGTGTAGAGTTTATTTCTGGTTTAGCTCCGATTTATTTATGCTTGTAGTCCTAATTAACCTTTGAATCTAGGTCAGTCCTGGTTAGGTTGTGGCTTTTATTCCCTCGTATTGTCATGTTTTTCTTATTATTAGTCTTGTAGGATAAACCCATAGAAGGCAGAAGAAAAGTATAAATATATTTTTGAGAACATTATTTGATGAATGAATACTTAATGTAAATGACATGAGCTTTGGCCTTTCTTTACAGTATGGTTGCTAGATAACAGTTATGGAATTACTGCCATTGCCCAATTTGGCAACTTTATCTTTTAACTCTTTAAAAAACTGGCTCCACATAGAGCTGTTTAAATGTACAGTATATATCTGAGTTAGACTGCTTTGCAGAGTTTCTTCTGGGAAGGAGAAACAAGAATGATCCTTTTTGCTCCATAATCATCAAAGTTTTACATCTCAAGTCAGACTATACTTGGCCCAGCTCCATTTTCTAACATTTACAGTTTAAATGGATATTTTTTGCAGTCGGGCAATACCATGTAATTACCACTACATATGTCACTAGTAAAATGATTAACTAAAGTGGTCAAACTAGGGAAAATTGGACTGAACATTATGTAATCTATATTTTAGTGAAAAGAGTAGTCTAACCTGTCATATGCACTTTAGAGAACTTGCCTTTTTAGTCCCGACTTTTATCTTGCATGTACGTCCTCTCTTCTCACAGTAACTCAAAGCCAGTGGGAAAAAGTGCTATTGATTGCACCACTTTGCTGTGTGTCCTGACTTCTCAGCAGCCTCCGGTTCAGCTTTCCACAGGCTTTAAATCTCCTCCACTCAACAGACAAATCCTATGTACTTCTGTAATTAAAAAGTCAATCCATCTTTAGTTGTCATAAATTGGCGCCTAGTTCTCGACAAATATATTCAGACAAATCAATGGAGGTATTCGTACTATGTGTTTATAGGTGTAAAACGTTAAGGGAGGATTTGGGAGCAGAAAATGCGACCTCACGACAAGGATCCAAAATGGCAGACATAGTTTTTACAACAGGGTATAGCTGGAGGAATATGGAAAATTTGTTAAAGTACTGGTACTGCAAAATGATTTGATTTATATAGAAGGCTAAATAGCATGTTTGTGCTGTGTTCACTGACTTGTAAAAAAAAACGTTTTATTTCAGATGCTCTTATGAATTATAGGATTTTGTTTAATTTGTATTCATTTTAGGCATGTGACTGTAAAAAGACCCATCAAAAACTACAACAACAGAATCAGAAATGCTAAACAAAAAACAAGTCAAATATTTCCCTTCAAATGTATTTATGCAAGTAAATATTTGTTTGGTAAATTATACATTTGAAACTATTTGCATTATTGCTATATCAACTACAGCTACAAGTACAAGTACTTTACTACTTTTACTCTCATAAGTCTTTTAAAAATCTACTTTCATAAGATGCTTTTTTAATGTCCTCAAATGTTTGCAGAGAGATTTGTGAAAAGATAAGTCCGGAACCGAGATGAAGAATCCTCAGTAAGTTGTAATTAAGCAGATGTGTAGCACCGGTGTGGGGTAATTAATGGTGATTGTGTTAATTACTCTTTGTTTTGCCAAAAAACAGGAAGCAGCCAGAAAACACAAGAAAAATACTAAAGATCTTTTGCCAAGGCACAGCTTTATGTAAGAAATAATAATTAGCCTAAATGTCCAACATTTGAGAGCTAGCAGGAACCAGTAGTAGCAGTAGTAGTGTTAGCAGTAGTAGTAGTAGTAGTAGTAGTTGGAGTTCAACACTGACCCACCACATGGTTTCAGAAGTAAATGTATCTAAATTTCCACCAAATAAAAACAATACAAGTCTGAAATCTTGTGAGGGTCAATCAGCTGTAACAAAAAGACCTCACTCTGTATCATAGAGATGCAATCCCATGTTTTAAAACTTGTTTATCTACTATGTTTTATAATCTGTACAGCTTTACGTTGTATGAATCCTAATACTGGTCACTGTCAGGGCGAATGTTTAACATTTGTCCAGGGACAGTAAATCCCAGTAAATCATAATAAAATAATACAATGTAATACTACTTTACCACTTTATTGTTTTTTAAATGTGATTTTTGATAGAAAACAACAGTTAAATACATTAGTTAGCACATAGCTGGTTATACACCGCCGTGCCTTTAAACTCTTAATATCTTATTATTTCTAAAAGTCTAGAGGAAAAACAAATGGGAAATTTACTTCTGAAACCACGGCGGGCTTCGAAGTGGGCGGGACTATTGAGCTCCATGGAGGTATGGGGTAGAATGGTTTATTTTTTAATTCTGGAAATACTCCGTGTTCCTTTTGCTGTAGATGTAGTAGTAGTAATAGCAGTATAAAAGCAGTAAAGTAGTATAAATGAAAGATAAGCCATGGTTTCACAGTACCATTCAAATTTGGAAAATGGATGTGGAGAACATTTTTGATTTTTAGTCAGAATAAGTTGGAAATACTTTTACAGTATATTGTTTTAAATTGTCCAAATCTAACTTTTCATTGTATATGTGCGTCTACGGTAGCTTGGCATGGACATTTTTATTTCTGTACTCAAATTCAGTCACAGAAAAATAGTCAGAGAAAAGAATAACCAGCAAATAATATACTAGATATTCTCTCCTCCTTAACTGAGCCTTGCTGAAGACTATATTGCGATTTGAGAAGTGGAGTTATTAAAAACACAGATTCCCCCTCGGCTAATACCCGGCTCAGGCTTAGCGAATTACAACTCGCGTCTCCATCTATGAAAAATCACCTTTAAAGTCCATTATTTGCCTATTTTCCATAAGCAAGCTACTGTCTGATATGATCTTTTAATTAAGATTTTAATATCAACTCCTGCCGCCGTTTGTCTTTTCTCTTCACAAAGAAATAATGCCATTGCGTCTGCGGAGGAAAGGTGTTCGTATCTTTGCTTAGCCAGGGAGGTCGGCCATCTTAGAGTTCTCATTTTGAAGTGTTTATTTAGGCAGTCATCCTGTGTAATAGGTTTATAATGGGGCCAATGCAGAGAAGTGGCACCACAGTAAAGCATATGCACACTGTTTAAACTAAGTGCCTGCGTTATGGTGCCTATGATGAGTTAGATAACAAATAACTAAAACGCTAGACAAAACCATTTCATTTTTCATCGCTCAGTTAATATGGATGAGGTTGTAAAAAAGGGTAATAACATTCAAGCTAATTGGGAGAAGAACTTCTAGAATAACAACAATTGCATTCATAGATTATAGGGTTAAGATAAGGACCACAGGAGATGCAATAATCCGGGACTAAACCTGGTCTAATCAAGATCTAAACCAGGTCTAAACCAGGTCTAGACTCAGTCCAAACCAGGTCTGAACCAGGTCCATAAACCAGGTCTAATCCAGATCAAAACCAGGTCTAAACTCTGTCTAAACCAGGAACTGAAATAAACCGGGACTAAACCAGGTCTAATCCAGGTCTAAACTTGGTCTAAACTCGGTCTGAACCAGGTCTAATCCAGATCTAAACCGGTCTAAACCAGGTCTAAACTTGGTCAAAACTCGGTCTAAACCAGGTCTAAACCAGGTCTAAACTAGGTCTAAACCAGGTCTAAACCAGGTCTAAACCAGGTCTGAAGCCCCTCTGATTGATACCTCATTATAGCTTAACTTAATCAAAATGATGATGATAAAAATGTCATATTTTGCAGAATGTATTGATATATTTTAATGAATTATGTTTTAATCACATTTTATGTCTTATTATTTTCAAATATTGTAAAAACAAAAATTCAATGTAGCATAATGAAATTTCCAGCCCCCCAAAATATTCCTGATTAACTTACTGACCCAGATGCCCTCCCAAGGCAACACCACATTTTTAGCTCCCTTTCCAAATGTCTATTTTTGAACGTGTGGGTCTCATGAATAATATGTAGTCATGTACTCAGTATTACTATTACTGTACAAATCATTTACAATGTCATATTTTAATATTTCTTTTAGAAAATTGGAATAAACTGTTATTACTGACAAGTCACATCTGATTATTCTCTAGAAAAAAGCAATTATGTGTCTGCAAAGTTCCCAATAAAGGTCATTCCAATCAGCGTTTTCGAACAAATGGTGATTAAAAATTATATGGTTAAAAAAAATGACAAAACTGCTCAAATTATGTTTAGGGCATCAAAAACCTATTTTCGGGCTAACATTGAAAATATATCCTAGATAGAGAAGCTCATCCTAGCCTATATTTTGCTCTAAGGTCACAGCATGAGTTAGATTTTTAAATGCCTAAATGGATTGGCCCCTGAATACCTGACTGAGCTTTTATCAGCTTTTATCATGTCCCAGCCAGATTGGTGAGGTCAGAAAACCAGCTGAGGTTAAATGTGTCCAGATCCCGATTAAGAACTCGAGGAGAAAGGGCCTTTGCTGTGGCCAAAAACTGTGGAAGAATTTACCTCTTCAGATCAAAGCTTGTCACTTGGATCTTTTGAATCTGCCCATAAGACACATGTCTTTACATAGGCTTTTAACACAAGGGAACTGTATTTTTATTATTTGTTGTATTTGTACTAAAGTTTCTCTTATATAGGTTAAGGTGAAGATAAGGTACACTCATTTTCATTATTCTATGTGTATTTCAGTTTGGAATGGGTTAGCTGAGGGAATGCAGAGTTGTTTGAATCTTATATAGTTTAAAAGTGATTGTCTGGTCCTGTCGTTGTATGTTGTTGTTATAGTACGGTGTTATTTTTCAATGATTGTAAGTGGAGTGTGTGTGTGTGTGTGTGTGTGTGTGTGTGCGCGCCTAAAATTTTAAGCCTCCACCATCCTCCTTTCAAACCAGGCAGATTCTTTGTTTATATATGCTTGCTGTGAATTTGTGTTGTAAAATGTGTCATAAGCAGGTTTGGCATAAATAAACAAGCACAATTGTATTTCTGCATAAAAATACCTCTACCTCTAACAGACTTATAGTACATGGTGTGTACACTGGATTGCCAAGGATAGCATCTCTAATCATTATCATTATCCATCTGTTGCCATGGGAACGCTCTTCTCTTCCCCTCCGGTACTTGTACATGTATACCGTATTTTGCACACGAAAAAGCGCACCGGATTATTAAGCGCACCATCAGCTATTTGTGTACTGGTCCATACATAAAGCGCACCGGATGATAAAGTGCATAAGATAAACAAAACAGACGATAAGTCAGAGTAAGTTGAGCTTTATGAAACGCGTTCAACTCATTCAGATCAACATTGTTCAACATCAAAACACACTCTGCTATCGCTAACAGACACGTTAGCATATCCAAATCAATTCTCAGTCAAGATCACTTGTAAACACGTAAAATACAACACAATACACTCACTTTTTCAGTTCATTCCTCGTCATCAAATCCTTCAAATGCGCCGAAGTACATCCCGCACAGCTATGACCAGACGTCCCGATTTACCTGGGACAGCCCCGATTGTTTACGTCCGTGTCCCGGTTTAATGTCTGCTGGGGCGCATAATGGTAAAAGCAGCCAAAGCAACGATAGTGCTCCGTGCTAAAATCTCTTTGGTCATGTGATCCCGCATCTCGGACCCACGCGGCAGTTCAGTGATGATTCCTGCCTTTCCCACAGTTGACTGATAGTTTAGCCCGTAAGCGCATAATATAAGAGTTCCAATGGTCTCTAGGCAGCAGCAATCTTGGGCCATCACCGGTAGGTGTCTGCGTTGTGCCTGACTGAAAATGTTGTTTACGTTTTGACAAAGTGTCGCGTGTTCCGCGTGCAGGTAGACTACAATTCCCAGAATGCTTTGCAAATATGTTGTTGGGTTCCGGAGTAAGGTAAATATAGTCGCGCATCGGCGTCTCGTGTCCCAAATCTTCTTTATACACCATGTACCACACAAAATATCTTCGCGGTCAGTAAGCACAACCAGAAATAAACCATATATTATGCGCACCGGACTATTAAGCGCACGGACGGCTTTTGAGGACGTTAAAGACTTTTACGTGCGCTTTATAGTACGGAAAATACGGTAAGTGTGTAATACAGATACATGTAAAATAATAATAAAATCTTGTTTACTGGTTTAATTCTGACACTTATTTAGACCTAGTTTTGGTTTTGTCCTTGTTCTACTTTAGACCTGTTTTGATTCTGGGTCTGTCCTGGTTCAGTCCAGGTTGGTACGGGTCTAGTTCTAGTTTAATTCTAGTTCAGTACTGAATGGGCGATTTTGCAAAGCAATGTTTGTAAAGCCAATTTGTATATTATGTCAATCAGACTCATATTGACAAAGAAGTGAGTCTAATGAGGAAGGGAATCTAGACGCTGCAAAATGGACATGCGATATACGGCAGTGGTAGTAGTAGTAGTAATACGAAAAGGTTTTGTTCTTTTTATGTCTTTACACCAGTGATAGGAGTTTGATCAAGATATTTACCATGAGTAAAATTTGTAATAGTAGTAGTGGCAGTAGTGTATTTTTACTTTTAATATAGCTTTACTTCAGTAGTAGCTTGGTTGCGTCAACATACTATAGTAATAGTAGAAGTCATAGTAAGCTGTGATTTGAACATAATGTAAATTCAGGATTAGTAGTATTGCAGTATGCAGTATTATTAGTAGTGGTGGGAATCTGAGTGTCTCACAATTCAATTTGACAGCAACTTAAGAGGCTCACAAAATAATGCATATGCTCAATGCATCTTAATGTTACAATACATTTTTCATTTACAATGTGCAGAACAACATGGTGAAGCAATGATCGTATCATTACTTTGTTTAAATGGAAATCATATTTTGGAGACAACTTTGGAGCTTTTCTTTTCATATTGTGATCTGGCATTTTCACCAGTTTTATTTGCGCATTGTGTTTCTGTGACAGGGATTGTACTGTACTTTATGTTAGCGCTTCAAGCTGCATACTTCTATTCTCAGCAGACACAGCACTGAAGCTACTTTTCTAGTGGGTAACTAGTTTGGTAGTTTTTCCTGGCCGAGAAGGAGGGTTTAAGGACAGAGGAGCTTGGGACATTTGTCTAAGGACACGGGATGCTGGGACATTGCCAAGTCCCTATTGTCTAATCTGTCCTCACTGTCGCCCTTCGAAGTAACCACTGTTGTGGTTTCGGGCATTACAAAGATACATTTTATTGAATGGTGTCCATCAGACACAAAATAAAAGTTTGCAAAATAAAGCTAAAGGAGCGCTGTAGTTTGCAGTGTTGGGAATAACTTCTTCTTCTTTGGTGTTTTATGGCGGTTGGTATCCATGGGTTACATTACCGCCACTTACTATAGTTCTCAAGCCTTGAAATTATTATTTTTACGTCCCTGTCAACATAACAGGTACCAATCATTTGGTACCTGTTATGTCTAATTCTGAATCAGTCACAAGTGTGTGTTTTATTGATGTGTAATTTATTTGGCTTCATGCTGTCGCTGCCAACATCTGAAGACACAGTAAACAAGGTGGTCTTTCCTCGTCTCCACCTCAGTCACAGTGAAGCCAAGTGCTGCATACACTTCCTCATATTTACTCGTCTTATTAGCTTTTGGGTGACTTTTGTTTGTCTCGTTATAAGGGATGTCAAAATATTCATTTTAGTCACGCTTATCATGAGAAATATCACGATTTTACGATTATTCACAATTATCAGAAAAAAGTAAGGAAACATTTATATTGTATTTTTTTTATTTTTTTTTATTTAAACAATTAACTTCCCTACTCTTTAATACAGCATATTAATTTAAAAATAAAATGGCCATAAATTGATTAAATATTATAAATAAATATTGTTCACTGGGCCCTCATTGTAGCTCTTTTAAGCATTATATAATTTATTAGTGAGATGATCCCCATGGTAACGCTCGGGGAGAGGCTTGAAACTTTCCTTTGGCTCACGCCAACAACAAACAGATTTGTGAAGAAGAAAAAAGCATTTACAGGTAAGATTACGCTCTAGAACTTCCCGTCTCCTCTTCTCGCTTTTCCTCCCTCTCCCTCACCCTCTCCCTCTCCCTCACCCTCTCCCTCTTCCTCTTCCTCTTCCTCTCCTCCTTTGAGCTTGTGCGTTCCGGGGCTCCTCTTTGTGAGCCGCACAGAGCGAGTGCTTTGAGCTCCAGCGCAGTCAGCGGTGTCCGATGCTCAAAACGCAGGATTCACGCCGCAAAAACACGCGTCCACATTTGAATGTAAACTGGACGCGGTGACGCCACGGAGTGAATGGCCCATTAGAAAATTCAAAATGGGGTCACACGCGCCGAAAAATTAGCGTCGGTCTGTATGTCCGGAGACTTTATTTTTGAGTCGGTCAAAACTGATTTTTCCGTCGGTCATTGACCGTGTCCGACCCGTTATTTTGAGGCTTGAGTTCTACATCTAGACTGTGATTAAGTACAACGGTGTTTAAGTATAACAGCATTTAAGTATAATGACGTTACTAACCAATGCCGTTATTTTTATCAGTACTGAGTAATCTAACTAATTACTCTTTCCTCTGCCATAATACCATTATAGTTACTGCCAATTTAACATGGTTCGTTATTTACTGTGAGTCACAGCAGCAGCACTCCCTTGTCTCATTCTGAAGAGCTTCTAAGCTAAATTTTGATAATTACTTTACCTGTCAACTAGTTACTTTCGCCATTCAATTATGCAGTTACTAACTAAATTAGTTAGAACTGTGTTATTGTTTCCCCCATGTCCCTCCCTCTGTGTCCTGCCTCCGCCTGCTCCTGAAACTTCTGCTTATTGACACGTCTGCATTGATTCAGAATAATTTGATTAGAATTCACAATGCATCTAAATATATATATATATATATATATATATATATATATATATATATAGTATTGTGATCACAATACTCAATTAGGGGTCAATTTCTATAAAGAAAGGGCTTGGTATGGGATGAACAGTAAACAAAAGAGTATCATATCATATAGAGTAATCGTATTATATCATGTGCTCTGAATCAGACCAGTCAAAAACAAGCTCAAACTATGTCCTATTTGTGCTTTTTCCCGGCCGTATGAAACCCAGTTACATGTCTACCCGGAGACATTTTGAGTCTCCGGGTAGTTCACAGATTCTGAAAGTGTGAATTCAAAGCTTTCCAATGATGTCTCACTCATGTAGATCTGATAATATTTGAGTAAGTTGTGGTCATTTGAATGTTACAACTCTCAAACCCATTCACTGAGAAAACGGCTTCCAAAGTTTCTCACCTGAGAGAGCCCAGAGTCACAGGGGGGCTCATTTGCATCTCATTTAGATAAGCCCTCCCCCCTGTCACACTGACACCACCTTCCCCTACAGCTGTCACTGAAGACTCAAGAGGAGTGTTGTTATTGATGGTAACTGGACTTGAATCAGAATTAGAAGTTACTATATTAAAATGGAAATACTTGGATTACAAAAGGCCCTGAATAGAATCAAAGAATCAGAATGAGAATAGGGTTCATTGCATTTGTCGGTAAACATAATTCACAGGTGATTCAGTGCACCAACAACGGTGCACTGAATGATTCAACACAAACAACAAAAGATAAGATAAGATAGCCTTTAATGTTACAACGCAGTAGATACAGGGGGAAAGGACAGATAATTTATAGGAAGTTTAAAAAACACCCTCAATAGAAGAACTCTTATAAACAGATGCCAGAGCCAGGTATACGAACTGCAACATATGAGATAATAGACATCATAGGTACACCATCAGAGTCCAATTACGTCCGCAGCCTCTTTTGCACATTCGTCTTCTGTGCTGTGACTCTCGGCGCTGGGCATGTGATGTCTTTTGCCTCGTCAGCACAGAAAGGCCTGATTTTTTCATGCAGATAGGTCTGCCTGTCAATGTTCAATCCAGGTGGGACCAGGACATGGAGATTGTCAACCGGAGGCAGAACAGCTGTAGTGCGTAGTAGCTGAAATTCCACTGGTTCGGCCTTAGTCACATGGGTTGGGAGCAACTTCACATGCCAGTCCTTATGGCCAGGATGTAGACCAGGTAGCATTATGGAATGGACTTCTGCATAGTTTTTGATAAACTCTACAACGGTGTGGATGACTTCATGGCTGATGAACCTGCGTGAACGTGGCTGTGGCTGTGCACGCTTCTTCCTCAATCGTGGTGTTGCTCCATTTTCATCATAGTGTTTAATTATGTCAGTCAGGGTGTCTTTGCCAATTCTGAAAAGGGGGAAAAAAAGGATTAGGGTTGAGAGTAATATGGGAATAACACGCTTCACGTGGCTAGCTAGCTTGTGATATCATGGCTCACCAGGTTTAGACCAAAACAGGCACTCACAACACAAACACGACCACAACAGCACACCAAAACATAACTTTCAAGCGTGTTTGTGATGCCATTTATTCTGCATTATTCACATTCTGACGTTTACGTCGTATTTAAGACTTAAAACGCGGAGGAGCGGGTACGGCCGGGGCTAGCGGCGCTACGTGGCTAGCTAGCTTGTGATGGCTCAACAAAACAGGCACTCACAACACAAACACGACCACAACAGCACACCAAAACATAACTTTCAAGTGTGTTTGTGATGCCATTTATTCTGCATTATTCACATTCTGACGTTTACGTCGTATTTAAGACTTAAAACGCGGAGGAGCGGGTACGGCCGGGGCTAGCGGCGCTACGTGGCTAGCTAGCTTGTGATGGCTCAACAAAACAGGCACTCACAACACAAACACGACCACAACAGCACACCAAAACATAACTTTCAAGTGTGTTTGTGATGCCATTTATTCTGCATTATTCACATTCTGACGTTTACGTCGTATTTAAGACTTAAAACGCGGAGGAGCGGGTACGGCCGGGGCTAGCGGCGCTACGTGGCTAGCTAGCTTGTGATGGCTCAACAAAACAGGCACTCACAACACAAACACGACCACAACAGCACACCAAAACATAACTTTCAAGCGTGTTTGTGATGCCATTTATTCTGCATTATTCACATTCTGACGATTACGTCGTATTTAAGACTTAAAACGCGGAGGAGCGGGTACGGCCGGGGCTAGCGGCGCTACGTGGCTAGCTAGCTTGTGATGGCTCAACAAAACAGGCACTCACAACACAAACACGACCACAACAGCACACTAAAACATAACTTTCAATCGTGTTTGTGATGCCATTTATTCTGCATTATTCACATTCTGACGTTTACGTCGTATTTAAGACTTAAAACGCGGAGGAGCGGGTACGGCCGGGGCTAGCGGCGCTACGTGGCTAGCTAGCTTGTGATGGCTCAACAAAACAGGCACTCACAACACAAACACGACCACAACAGCACACTAAAACAGGCGTATTTAATATTAATCATTACTTACGCCATGAGGAACAGGAAAGTACTTCTGCAGACTTCCGTGCCTCCTATGAAAAAGCTTGTCCGGGCAAACTTGCGCTTCTTCTGGGGCTTTTTCGTGGACGTCGTCAGCTCAGAAGTGACGACAGAACGTCTGTTTGCTTCCATATGTCCGATAATCCTCATATCCTGCCACTCTCTTTCTGCTGCTAATGAGTCGCTCCGTAGCTTGTACATGAGTTCTGGAGAGAGTTTCCCGCTACACGATTTGCTTGAGAGTAGAGAATTTTCTTTTCTTCTTGAGTAACATTTGCAGTCAAAGTTACGGATCTTTTCCAACTCTTCGTTCTCTCCTGCAAAAGTAACCGTGGCTATAGCGTCTGTTATTTCACGCTCCAGCTCTTCGGCGTGACCGGGCGCTCCTTCCTCTGTCCAAAACCCATCTTCCTCCTCATCTAAGGTCAGCCGTAGACTAGGGATATTTTCCAGCTGGATGAAATCACGTTCGTCATCTGTGAGGTCATCTTCAGATTCAGAACTTAGATAGTCATCTGGATAAGCGGACTTTTCGCAGAAATAATCCAAAAGCGTGGAGCTGTAACAACCTCTGTTAAGCTCCGAAGCGATAGCAGAAGGATCCATTCTTCAACTGATGTTACACAGCGCGTGTTGCTCCCTGTGTTGCTGCTTATCAAGTAGCCATGCGGCTGGCGGCTCAGCCCATTGGCTGACTACAATAGCGCAGCTGTTCATATGGAAATGCGGTCACACCCCCTCTGCACGTCCAGAGAGCGCCCGAAAACACCACATTTTAAACGGCTTTATTTATGCTTTTAATGCTGCAAATACTGTTATCTGATACATCGAATGGCTGGTCCATATCTTCAACTAGCACATTCTGCAAAAAAACGAAAATCACAAATTTGGGGAAAAAAAAGTAAAATGCTGTTTTTCTCAGTTTCACCGAGGCCGACATGGTCCGACAATTCCGGTGGCGAGGCACATAGAGTAATCGTATTATATCATGTGCTCTGAATCAGACCAGTCAAAAACAAGCTCAAACTATGTCCTATTTGTGCTTTTTCCAGTACCAATATCAAATGCTCAGACTAGTATATTAGTCTAGTTTCAATACTTTTATGTAATGATTCTTTTAACAAGTGTATAAATATTTTTTATGATGATAGGCTAAAAGTATAATTTTGGAGAACTATGACTTTTGTTTTACACTTCTTCGCTCAACAATATTTTACAAAATGTACAGTCACACTTCATTTTCAAGACATCTAGCAAACTGTAGGTGAAAATGAAACTGCAAATTGATGCAACGAATGTTACGCTATGTTTGTATGTCCTGTGTATTGAGCCATGAAGCCGAACTGACCAGACAATACACTGAATCAAATACATCTGTCTGAAGTTTTCTTTATACACACAAACAACAAAGGCCTGTCTTCTGTGCAATACTGTGCGATGTTTGATTGGACTTAGATTGATCATGATGTAATATTATGTAAGCCAAGAGGAAGTTTATATTACGAGCTTTAGCTACAAAATCAATGTCTTTAATGTCTTTAAAGGTGCCATAACATGCTTTTTTTCACGTTTCGTAGTCTATCCTAAGTGTATATAATTGATAATAATAAGGGTTGTGCAACACCCTTAACATAATAGTTAAGAAATATCACCCAGACCTTGGACCCCCTCACCGACCCGGAAATGCAAACGGCTTGGTGAGGGGGGGTGAGGGGGGATGGTGACGCGTGCTTGCCCTTATGACGCGGTCTTGCCCCACCGCCCGTCAGTTTGGAGATTCGCGGAAAGGAGATCTGTAATATAGCTAAACACTGTGGGAATCAATCAAAAAAACACTGGGTACATATATGAAGCACAAATAGCAATGTAAGAAGGTTAAAAGCTCTAGAAAGTTGATTTTGCATCTTATGGGACCTTTAACTCAATAATTTATTACAAAAAATGGTAAATATAACAGGTAAGTGGCCACTTGGTAAAATCCATAGTACACCGCAGGCCAGGTTTAATGATGCAACAGTAACAATCGCTTTAGCTGTAACATGTTCCATAGTAATAGACTCCAGCTACAGCTTGGACGGCCCAGTCAAAGTCAACGAGGAGCCAGTCCACAAAGAAAAACATGACTGAATAAATATAGACACTACCCAAAACGGAGTTTAGAGAGAGAGTATAAAATGATTTGAAACTAATTATAGAGATTAGAGTGGATTATTTAAAACTATTTTGTAAACTCCAAAAAAAATACTTAATGACTTAATGAAAGTATGATGCCCCCCTTTTCCATTTAATTACATTATATGAAATTGTTCTGGCGGCACATAGACTTCTCTTCACTTCAAGTGTTAACTTAATTTAACTTGATAAGTGAGTGAAGTCCTATTTTAGACCTGGTACAGTCATGTTATAGATCTGACGTAGAGCTGGTGGTACTCAGAATGCAAAAAAATGTCTTAGGTGTTTCTTGGTGTGGGATGCCACACACAGCACTACGGCTGCATTAGGGCTGCATTAGGGCTGCGCAAGAGCTGCACTAGGGCTGCACAGGGGCTGCACAAGGAATGCACAGGGGCTGCAAAGGGGTGCACAAGGACTGCACTAGGGCTGCACTAAGGCTGCACAGGGGCTCCACTAGGGCTGCACAAAGGCTGCACTGGGGCTGTACAGGGGCTGCACAAGGGCTGCACAGGGGCTGCACAGGGGCTGCACAGGGGCTGCACAAGGGCTGCACAAGGGCTGCACAGGGGCTGCACAAGGGTTGCACAAGGGCTGCACTAGGGCTGCACAGGGGCTGCACAGGGGCTGCACAAGGGCTGCACAGGGGCTGCACAAGGGCTGCACAAGGGCTGCACAAGGGTGCACTAGGGCTGCACTAGGGCTACACTAGGGCTACACTAGGGCTGCACAAGGGCTGCACAGGGGCTGCACAAGGGCTGCACAAGGGCTGCACAGGGGCTGCACAAAGGCTGCACAAGGGCTGCACAGGGGCTGCACAGGGGCTGCACGAGGGCTGCACAGGGGCTGCACAGGGGCTGCACAAGGGCTGCACTATGGCTGCATTAGGGCAGTACTAGGGCAGTACCAGGGCAGTAATAGGGCTGCATTCGGGCTGCACAATATATTTCAAACAAATTGAAATCACATTTTGAATGGGTGCAATTATCAAAACACAATAGAATAGAGCTTTACAAACATATTCTGAGTTGCGTATGAGTTTATCAATTCATAATGCAGTCTTCTCTCAAATGTTAATCCTTCTGTAGTTTACAATGTGCAAACTGCAGATTTTCAAACATGCATCACAAATAAAAATGGCAATTCGATTTCCCCCCACAATCGTGCAGCCCCAGACCGCATCTGTTGGCATATGGAAATGTGAAGTAGTTTGTTTGATGCTAAAAACAATGAGAGCTAGAGTGAATATTGATGAATGACACAGTGGAGGGAATGTGAGCTCTTTCCTTATCACAAGTGAAGAAGAATATAGATGTTTAAAGCACGGAGGAACTTGGATAGATTACAGTGCACTTTTTGCTCTGATGAGGGAAGCAGTCAAAATTGTATAAACGTCTTGCATAAAAATCCTTCAAAAATAATTGTTTGTTAAGGAGTCAAACCAAACTCATCATTTTGCATTGAAGAATGAACAAAAATGTTGAAATGCCACGAGTGCGCGAGGCATTTGGCCCTTGAATGACTGTAACATACTTGACATTTAGAAGATGGTTCAGATGAGGAGGAAATGACTATCCTGTCAATAACCAGTACTTGGGATCGTGTTGACCACATTGGCAGAAATCATAGGATCGAGCCAAGAAAATATCAACCGCTCAATCTCTGTACAGCTAATCAATAGACGGACGATTGGACACGAATCAATGTAACAGGGGGAAACAGAAAGCTAGCAGCAGCATGAAGGAAGAGCTCATCAGTAGACTATCCAATGCAGCTAAAAGTTTTGGCACTCTAGCCTCACAGTGAGAAGGTGCCAGGTTCAATTCCCAGGACATGCGAGACATAAAAATATAGCTAATCCTCAAGCTTGATATATCTGACCGAGATCCTGGCTCTACCCTGGCCTGTGCTGTTGTCGTGTCCTTGGGCAAGACATTACAGAATCAGTATTTATCTAAATCTATACTCAGTCACTTTTTCTTTTGCGGGGAACAAAAACTCAGGTAAATCCTTCCACATTAATAATAGAGATGGATACGCATATGTGACTCGCCATGGCAATTGTCGGACCATGTCGGCCTCGGTGAAACTGAGAAAAACAGCATTTTACTTTTTTTCCCCCAAATTTGTGATTTTCGTTTTTTTGCAGAATGTGCTAGTTGAAGTTATGAATAAGCCCCTGTGTGCTTCAGATAACACTATTGGTTGTCTTAAACGTATACATTAAGCTGTTAAAAATGTGGAGTTTTCGGGTCTTTTTCCTGCTCTCCTGGGGGGCGTCACCTTTTTCTAGCCAACGTGTTGTTTACATTTTCCACCAATCAGCTGTGATCCGCATGGCTACAGCTGCGTGCTCCGTGTTTTCCGTGTTTTCCTCTCATGACTCCAGACCGTCTGCAGAGCACAGTCTTCAGAGCTTACATTTCCTGGACTACATTGCAACGGAACTGTTTACTCAGGTACACTTTTACTTTACTACTAAATTATTGCTTTAACGCTGTGTTTTAAGGCAGTCTCGTGATCACTTTAGAATCTTACTTGTCTGCTCCGGTGGAGCTAATGCTAAGCTAACATGTTGCTTCAGTGCACTCTGCAATACGGGCTTAATGTGATTACTTGCTGTTATCACCATGTTATCGGGTTATTTTTCGGCGTGGGTTGGCCCGTGGGTTGTGTGGGTCGTGCTTTGTGTCTATTTTATGGTGCTAAACCGGCTGTTAGCCCCACAGCCCGGAGCTAAACGCAGCTATTCGGAGCTAAGTTGTAAGCTAAACTTTGCTATGTTATCGGGTTATTTTTCGGCGAGGGAAGAGAAAAAAACTACAACTCCCGATACCACTTCTGGTCACGTGGCTTACGTACGTTGCACGTCACGCACGCACTGCGTCACTCGAACCAATCACGCGCTTGCCTGGCCATTATCAGCTTCCTGTGTGTCTCTCTGTGCACGGTGTTGGAAGAGACAACAGGACGGCTGAACCAGGTAAGCTTTGCGACTAAAACACCCGCTTTTAATCACTTTAATGTGCGCCGGTTTTAAACTCGAGTGTATGTTTATGTTTTGGTGTGCTGTTCTGCAAGTGTTCTGCTTTTACGAGCAGTGTTATCTCAAGTGAGCTAGCTAGCCCCGCTAGCCGAGGGCAGATGTCCCAATATCTCCGCGTTTTGCATCTTAAATACACCGTTAACGTCACAATGTGAACTGTTATCTGTGAAGCGTGTTATTCCCATATTACTGTTAACCCTAATCCTTTTATCCCCCTTTTCAGAATTGGCAAAGACACCCTGACTGACATGACCTGTCTCTACGTGAAGTCTGCTAAGGAGCGTGGTAAGTGTAAAACATTATTTTGGTGATTTTCGTGTTTTATGATTGGAGTATAATTAACCATAAGCAACATCTGTTTTTCAGGTGAGCCTGCAGTTTGTACATCAAGCTTCAGATCACTGTGGAAACAGCTTCTCCCACACATCAGAAGCTGCAGGCCACGCACAGATCATCAGATTATCAAGCGAGCATACATGAAGACCAGGGTTGACACTTTGGAAGACATCGCTGAGGTTAGTTTATATTATTTGACTACTGTAATGTGTAAACATTAGCCTGGCAAAACTTCAGTGCTGCTCTCTGCTTAAGATATGTTTCTTCTGTTCTCATTTTTTTACATTGTCGCCCTTGTCATCAGGTAGTGGAAAACAGCTCTCCTGAGTCTCACCTCAGTATCCCACAGCTTGTTGGAACGGTGGATGGCAAAGTGTTTGTCAAGAACTTGGACTGGCAGAAGCATCTGAGTCCCTTCTTCAGACGGCTTCCAAAGATCAAGAGTTATCAGCACTTCAGGTATTTATATTGAAACTCTCACATTGTGTTTTATGTAAAATAGTTAGCCATTTCTTAAATGTCCTGTTATTTGTTTACAGCTTTGATGCCAAGAGCCGAGAGTCACAGCACAGAAGAGTGCACAGACGAAGAAGAGGATGAGGATGTGATCTCTGATGTAATTGGACTCTGGTGGTGTACATATCATATCTATTATCTCATATCTCATATATTCAAAGCCATGGACCCGTTGCAGTTCCTATACCTGGCCCTGGCATCTGTTTATAAGAGTTCTTCTATTAAGAGTGTTTTTTAAACTTCCTATAAGTTACTGTCCTTTCCCCCTGTATCTACTGCGTTGTAACATTAAAGGCTATCTTATCTTATCTTTTGTTGTTTGTGTTGAATCATTCAGTGCACCATTGTTGGCACTGAATCACCTGTGAATTATGTTTATCGACAAATGCAATGAACCCTATTCTCATTCTGATTCTTTGATTCTATTCAGGGCCTTTTGTAATCCCAAGTATTTCCATTTTAATATAGTAACTTCTAATTCTGATTCAAGTCCAGTTACCATGTTGTTGTTGTTGTTGTTTTATGGCGGTTGGCATCCAATTGTTGCATTACCGCCAGACTTTATTCCTCAGACTTTTCGTAGTCCTCAGACTCTGTCGTAGTCCGTAAAAGTACTCCTTCCATTGCTTTGGTTGTTGTTGTCGTTGTTGTTTTATGGCGGTTGGCATCCGAGTGTTGCATTACCGCCAGACTTTATTCCTTAGACTGTTGTTGCGTCCTCAGACTCTGTCGTAGTCCGTAAAAGTACTCCTTCCATTGCTTTGGTGTTACAAAGCCCATGAGGTCATGATATGTCTTTGTGACTAGAATACCATCAATAACAACACTCCTCTTGAGTCTTCAGTGACAGCTGTAGGGGGAGGTGGTGTCAGTGTGACAGGGGGGAGGGCTTATCTCAATGAGATGCAAATGAGCCCCCCTGTGACTCTGGGCTCACTCAGGTGAGAAACTTTGGAAGCCGTTTTCTCAGTGAATGGGTTTGAGAGTTGTATACATTCAAATGACCACAACTTACTCAAATATTATCAGATCTACATGAGTGAGACATCATTGGAAAGCTTTGAATTCACACTTTCAGAATCTGTGAATAACTCAAAATGTCTCCGGGTAGACATGTAACTGGATTGGCCACGTTCAGTCACATATTTCTGTCCTACTTTTTTATTTCGAAATAGTTTTCCTCTCGTATTATAAAAGAAAACTATGAATCTTCAACAAAACAAGCTAACAACCACATAAAAACAGCGTGTATCCTGTATTACCAGTTCTTATTTTGACTCCCATAGCTCCCTGTTGCACTTGACTGGCTTCGTAGTGTTTATTATTGCAAGGTTTTTACAATAGCCACTATCCATCTACAGCTCTTACCATTCTATTGCCTTACCCCAAACAGAAAGTCGTATCCCGGTGCCTTTATGTGCGCTTGTGATTGTGTATTCATAGTTTCCCAGCGCAGAATGGCACAAGAGGAGCACATGATTTAACTAATGCATTGAAGCGCTGGGTTTGGTGTCCATCTATCAAACGCCTCCTGCAGTTCTCCTGAATCAATCTGTAATGTTCTATTGGCACAAACATGAGCTCTTTGGTTAAGGGCCCTCCAAAGCACACAGGGAATCCAAACAAGCTGTCAAAAGTCGGTCTTATGTTATGAAGTATATCGAACTATTGAATAACTATCTTGCATTATTAATTGTGGTAAAAAATCCATAGAAAAACAAGCATTTTTATTGTGATCAGGCTCACCTATTGACAGACCTGACTTGTAACCTGGAGATAGGTCATTTGAATGCCATGTTTTTGAACATTTAATGCGATGCAACATCTCCATGGTGGCCTACCCTTTAACTCACATTGTAACTTACAAGTCATACTCTTTGAAACCAATCAAACAGTGATTATGTCGAACCAACATATATTTTATTGCTTCTGATACAATACAAATATTTGTATATTAAATATTGCTTATTTTAATGGCACAAATTCATTGTAGCCACATAATTCATGTTTTATTTCTGAGCTTTTATGGAGTGTTCAGACCACGGCGTCCAAATTTACGTTGGACACCCGAGTTGGATGCCTGTACATTTGAAATTAGACGCCCTGGATGCGTGTCCAGGACGCCCTGCCAAGACGCGCGTCCAGAAAATAAACTCACCAGTAGATGTGCGTCTGAGGAATCCGGCGCACAAGCGTAGTGGCTGTTCTCTTGGTCCGATGGCAGAGCAGGTTCAGAGAGTGGCTTTGGTGTATTTGCTTTACAAACTACAAAAAACTATGGCGATCGTCTGGATGATTTTTTATTGGTGCAGGGTTTGTTTTGGTCCTTCTTCTGGATAGTGATATGTGTAAGTACGTCACTGGAGCATAATCTCAGCCGCAAAAAAAGTTCAGCTTTGTCCCACTTTTCCTTTCTTTGCTCCTCCTCCTCTCTTCTCCAGCGCTCTCCTCTATTTACCAGTGCCATAAGTTATCTCTCCTCCTTTCATCACCCCTTGCTCTTTCCCTTTCTTTCTTTTTTTGCTTTGTCTTTCTTTCTTTTTCCCTTTTTGTCTTTCTTTCCTTTTCTCTCTCCTCTGACTGTTTTCTTTCTTTCTTCTTCTCTTATCTAATATCTCTATTATAGCCATGGTTTTGCGCCAAGTCATCCTCTCTCTCTCTCTCTCTCTCTCTCTCTCTCTCTCTCTCTCTCTCTCTCTCTCTCTCTCTCTCTCTCTCTGCGCCAGTGGGTCATCCATGCCAGTATAGTTCCAGCTGTTTAAACAGGCGAGCAGTCATACTGGCCAAATCACACAACAACAACAACAGCTGCAGGATGAGCCTCATCATGAAGTCTGTGTTCACAATAGCTTGGATTGCAATCATAAAACATAATAAAGACTCATATTAAAACGGATTTCAAGGAAACACTTTACATATGGCGTTCATGTTATGGATATTGATGTTGTCTTTTCCGGGGGGCCTATTTAACTTGATCCACTAAAGTTAAATATTTTGTTACAGATTGGCTCCACAAATAACGCCTGAAGGGTGGTTAGTGCCACCACTTTCTGAAGCTACTGTGAAAAAAAACCCATTTGTTTATTTATTAACAGAGAAGACGGACTTTGTGCCAAGTTTTCCAGATATGAACCATATATAAATATACAACTGCCTCACCAAACACACACTCAAGCATCACCATCATACACAGGCAAGGTGGGAAAAGTGTCTTGCCCAAGGACAGTACATGTCAGGGCAGGGATTTTTAAGAGTCTACCATTTTGCCATTACAAGGCAAGCACTTTAGTCCAAGTAAACTCATTCAACTCTATCAGATTATATTGTTTACTAGACAACAGCCTACAGTCAGAGTAATTGAGCTGGCAACAAGAGCTAAATTGCCATGTAACTGGATCAATTTATCAACCCGTGATGAAGTGAATAGAAAATTCTACTTAAGACATTTTAAACATTTTCAGGCCATACTGTTGTCTTAAAGGTGCACTGTGTAACTTTTCTGGTCAGGAATCCAACACATGCTTTGTCTGGAATGTTCCACAGTATGGCAGTACACTTATCCCTCTTATATTTATTCAAGTGTTGTTATTGCTCAAAAACATAAAGAAAAACATGCATTGTTGTGCTGCCGGAGGTTGAATCCCGGCTCCGACAAAGTACTGCATGTCCTCCCTTCTGTGACCACCAGGCGTCGTGCGAAAACAGTCAATGAGACGTTCTCCGTTTGTGTTGGTGACATTTCGACGTTTTTTCCGACATCTTCGGCTTGAAAATATGAAATATGAAATACTAAATATTTCTTGCGAGTTCCAGTGATGAAAAAACGGTCGGCAAGATATAAGACAAAAAAATATATATTTGGCATTATTTTGACAAAATGCTGATATTTTTTTTTTTCCAGTCAGCTATTTTTTTACCAAGTCGGTTGGGTTACGGCAAACAGACATATTTTTTTGCTCTGCCTCAATAACATTTCTATGGAGACAAGCCCATATTAGAACAGTTGAACTCGATTTCTTGTATTTTTTCCTCGTGGAGTGGACTTTGTATTTTCTTTAATGAAAAGATCAGAGGTGTCAGATCCAGCCGAGGTCTAAGTTACAGCAGTCTTTAAAAAGCCTGAGTCTGCAAAACGTTTCCTGCTCCTTCTACCAATGATACAAGGGCGGGCCGTGAACTAATATTGATTTCACCTCAGCATTCACTGTGACAGAGAAAAGACAGAGAAGCATAAAGGGGCCGATAGAAACTAAAATGTTCCAAAGACCTTGAGGTTTTAATGTGTATGCTGCTACACAAAATGCTTTAGAGTAACCTTTAACATACATTTAAATGGGAAAATGAGTTGAAGGCCTAAAATAATACGATTCGAAGTTGAACCGGCAAAGTTTCCGCCAGTGTTTGAAGGAAACTAATTATATTCTCTAAAGAATAATATAATCAAAGTACTCTGGGAAAATGTAAGACCTCTTATATGTTTTGTTATAAGTGCACAGAAAGTAGGCGGGCATTATTTGGACCATGATCACTTTCATTGGTTGCAGGTAAGTATAAGAAACTTGATAAAATGGAGAAATTAAAACAGCAACTAACTGAAAAGACAAAGAAATGTATTGTAATGTAAATGTGATGTATGAACTTTAAACCCAGGAGTAAGAAGAGCTTTTTTTTTTGTCTTTAAGGATAAAATATAATACAACTTGTGCAATATTTTAGTCATGGAATGAATAAAAGCATTAAATATGTCTTGTATTTGCCTGGGATGTTCCACAGTATGGCATCAAACTTATACATTTCTATTCAGACAAGAAGACCAAGTAACAGGTCAGCTCCTTGAAGCGACGACCATGCTCAGAGTAGGTTTAAGTTAAGATTGTATTAAGATCTGCCCCGTGCTTCCTAAACTCCAACACAAGCTAGTATTTTTAAGTCAAAAAAATGTAATGAGTGTTTTATGGGCGCATGGGATGTGCTGGACTTGAACCACATGTAACCTCTGGAGAAGGAACACGGACCGCAGTGGAGAAATGTCTGTGTGAATGATGCTACAGCCCCTGCAGGCCAATTAACCGCTAGCGCCAGTGGCTAACAGTGTGCGTGCGTGTGTTTAAGTGTGGGACAGGGACAAATGAAGCCTTTTCTCATTATAATACAAGGTTTCACCGTTAATGCACCCTCCTTTATCATTTTGGTGGATATTGCACTTGTATCTAATGGCTCTAGTGCTATGTTAACGCAGTATTTTGTATCTGATTCTGTTGATTATTTTCAGTTTGTATTGACTTTTTGGATAATTTGTTATTATAGCTGGATTAAGATAAGTGGTTCTGAATTGGAGGGTCTGAGATCAACAGAGGGCAGCAAAAATAGTTTAAAACAAATAAATAAGCATTCTAAGAAAATACACTGAATTTGAAAATGAAAATTGATAACTATTTAAAATGGGTGATGGATCATCAAACCACGCGCGTAACAGCTCCGCTGCTACACGTGCGTTTGTTTGCAAACACAGTCTTTCTCTGACGTCCCTCAGGCTGCAGGTGTGCAGTAGCACGCAGGGAATGATTGACATTGACCAAGAACTACTCGGCTGTCCACGCCACGAAGAAATAAGACTCTGGTTGGTCCCAAAAAATCTTTATTATTCCTTTAATTTACTGAATCCTTCCCTCACGACCGTCTAAAACAGTGGTTCCCAACCTTTTTCTCTCAATGACCCATATTTTACCCGTGGATATTTTAGCTCTAGAACATGAAGTGCCAAAGTAATGGTAACCAAGAGCCCCCTCCCACTTCCAATTAAATGTTGTATATATGCTTACATTTTGTTTATCAAAGCCCATATACATTATGAGAATAGAAACGAAACTAAGAAAAGTTCTAACTTGTCTCTCAATTCCACTTAACATTGCACATGGATTAATTTACTTACATAGGGGCCAGACTGTTTAAAAATATATGCATGTCAGTTGTGATAATGTCCACTATGGGTCATTGTAATTGCATATAAGCAGGTGCATCCGTCATCATGCGAAACCTCCGAGGGGCCACTTAGTACAAATGATAGCCCCCACGCTGGGACAGTTCATACAAATGACTATCTAATTTCGACATGCTCCAAATCTGTCACGGACAAAGTCTAAATGTATTAAATCTAGTTCAATAAAGCCATGCTCAATATAGTTAGCATGGGTGGAATATGAATGAAGTACTGGTATGTGTTCTACTAATGACGTGTATCTGAGCAATGAGAGGCACTAACAAGTCATAGGAACAAATATTCAAATTAGGCATGTCAAAATAATTTATTTAATCAATAATTGTGATTATTCAGGTCATATATAGGAACCAAATAAATAACCATTTTGAGAGTTTTAGAAGCAAAAACAAATATTATATTTCTATCTATACTTGAATATAAACCTAAATGTAAACAGTATATGTTTCATTGACTTAAGTTAATGTATTGTATCATTACAAAACTTGAATTTAATAATCTGTTGACAGCACAGAAAAGTATTCAGCTATTAGACAATTAATTAATTTCACTGTTTTTTGTTCAATAATCGTAAAATAGCAACCACAACACCAACAACAACACTTGATACCATGATTAGACTCAAAATAAACTACTATTCCCCCAGGTTTCAGTCATTACAGCTCGTCTTTCCTTGCATATCCACTGCTCTCTCAGCAGAAAACTAATTTTGCAGCAGTCCCTTTGGTCTCATTTCCATACTTCATCCACCTCCAAGAGGGGCTGGAGCACTTGACCCCAGTTAGGAAGCTCATCCCGGGGCCAGAGTGGCCCGTCCCAGCCCTGTCTGGTACCGCAGGAATTTACAGCTAAAATCAAAACTATTAGTTTAACTAGCTCGTGTGAACATTTGTTTATCTACTTTACATGTTTCGGCTAAAGAAAATGTCTGATTGGGAGAAACACATTAGATTCAACTACAAATGTATCTATTCAACACAAGCAGCTAACATTACCAAATAAATGTTGAAATATACTGATTGAGTGCTGCCCGGTGGTCGAGTGGTTAAGGCAGCAGCACATATGCCAGGCTCCATGTGCAGCCGGCCGCAGTGTTGTGAATTTAAATCCCGACTCTGACAGTTTACTGCATGTCTATCTCCATTGAACTGTCCAGCCTAAGATTTTTTTTTTTCTTCAAAATAATCCTTTAAAGAAAGATAAAGAACGGTGATGATTTCTGATAAATTGTGATAAAACCTATTTTGTCTGTGAAATCCAAATCATTTTAACCAAAATATGGTTACGATTTATATATACAATTCACAATTATTCATATTCATTGTTGCATCCCTACACTAAATAGTGCTCGGTAATTAAATACATGCATAATTGGATTCTCATTGCATGATATACTGAAATAGAATATCCAGGCCAATATTGTGCACCAACTATTGTCCCTGCCATTGTCTAAATGTGCGACTGTTGTATTCGCAGAAATATTTCTCAAAGCTCAAGCACCACTTCATCCATAGCACCATTAGCCTCCATTAGCTTGTTGTGTTGACATCCTGGGCCTTCACCTCCAGCTCAAACTCTATCCTCCATCTATCCTGCTCCTGTTACAGAACGGATTGATAAAAATTGTGAAGTGAACATAAAGTGCTCCTTGTGTCGCCGCGGCAACGTGAAAAAGACCAATAAACTACAGATCCCATCTCGCCGGGGCACTTCCTCGTAGCCGCGGTGACAGGTTACTAGCAGGATAAATGGGCCATCCACGGTCTATGGGTTTAGAAGGCTGTACACAGCAACAAATCATACTTTAATTATAACTTTTCAGGGCATCGAGCAGCCATTTTGTTGTTGTTGTTATATATTAAATATATTCTCCTTCTTCCTTATGGCTAATTAAGAGAAGAAAGCTGTGTCACATGGTAATGAAAAAACCTGAATGGAGTGAATGCTCATTTTACTGATTAGATTAAATTACCGAGATCGGAGCCAGTATTTTGGTCACAATTACCTATAGCTGGAGGATTAACCTATGCAGTAATTGCAAACGCCACATAAACACAATACAAGATTCTGCCACTAGATTAAACAACATTTTCTTGTAATTTAGATTTTTATTAACCCACTCTCTCTTTTTTACCAGCACTTTATTCAGCCTGAGTCACAGTTAGGCCTTGATGGAATGAAAATCAATTGTTGTGCTCTGAGCAACGCCGTCATGTCACGTTATAGTAATGTCTAGCAGCAGACTTATGTGGTGTTTAAAATAGAGGGGCGGGGCCTAAACCGTGACTATTGGACAACAGCACTCTAACCTTTGTATAACAAATACATTCATTTTAAAAAGGACATGTAAGCTACAATATTATGATTTTGACTCAGCCATTTTTCAACCAAACATATTATTTAACCTGAAAATTCTTGAAGAAAACGATAAGACTATATATTTTTATATATTGTGATTGCAACTTGATTTATCACAGTGTTCACATCCGAGGATTAACTTGAGCAAACACTGACATTTGAATTGCAAAACTGATATGCGAGATTAAATTACTGCTAAGGACATAATTGTAGTCATTCCTATTCGTTAAAGCCAACAGTCAAATTGAGTAAATTTCTTGCCAGCTCATTTGGATAGGCCGGTGAGCAGGATGTTACAGTAACCTGACCTACTGGAGACTGCTTTAGACGCTATAACTTTCATTATGGCAATGCTTTTTAGATGGTAAAAATCTGCTGATGTTATTGATTTGATATGGCTGTCTAAATCTATTAGAACGCCTAGACCGAGTTGGGGGTTAAGTGTTAGAGTATTCAAATGTTGTATGCACCCATGTAATTTAGTCCAACACGTTACTGATTTGAAAAAGTAACTTACTCCCCAAGTTAGTTTTCCAAACAGTAACTCGAGTTTTCCAAGGCATTATCTATGTAGCGTAACAAGTCACTTTTAAAAGTAATGCTACCCAACACTGGGCAGAGTTCTAACTTAATTAAAGCGAGACTGGAGTTGACTTCTACCTCCTCTTGTCAATTCCAGTCATTTTTGTGAATTAAATGTAAAAGATAAAATTGCGCTTTCAATATCTGTATTTTGACTTCACACAAAACAAAACAAGCACAATCTGCAACTACTTAACACAGGGAGTAATTTATGCATCTTGAATTGATTTCTGTTCTGTATAAATTATGCAGAAGTCCGTTATCTCTTGTCTGGGATTGATATGTGGCTGTTGTGTCCTTGGTGAGATATTCAAGACAGAAGAGATTCAAGACCAGATTCTTTTGGTAGAAGTTAGTTGAAAATGCTACTTGATGTTGTTTGTAGCGATGTATTGTTTTATTGTTAAGAGTGCCGACTGGTCACATCACTTTTCAAACAGTGTAATAGTTGCTGATAATGTCAACAATTGGTTGAGTTCACGTTTCAGATGGTAGGTATTACTGTTTTTGAAAAAAATCTCCAAACTTATCATCATCCATGTTGAACCTTATTATTAAATTTGGCCATATTAATCTCGAGGCATGAAGTCCTTTCAGCTGACAACAGTCATGTCTTTGGAGTCGAAGTATGGCATTTAACTGTAAATGTTGTGCACATAGCAAGCCCATTTGAATTTTTATCCTACAGCAGATTTAAATAGTTTTTCTTTAACGCATGCCCTACTTGATTTTGATTTTATATTGGTTGTTTTATCATTGTTCATTGTTTTATGTTGCACCGTATCACCAAAGTAAGTTCCTTTGTTTGTGAATTCTGTTCATTGACAATGGAAAGAAACCTTTTCTGACTCTTATTCTGACCAGTTTCTGAAGCTACTGTGAAGGGGGAAAAAACAAAGTGTGAATCGGCCCAGTAATGGCAGAGATATGAACCATAAACCAGGTCAACAAATCTACAACAGCTCAATTTTAAACTAAAGGGAGTCAAAGTGTCCATGGCAACAGGCAGCGACAGGCAGGCTACGGGCACTCCACTTAAAAAGTTACAAAGTGCACTTTAATTGATGTCACTGAGGCTACTAATTACTACTACTACTACTACTACTACTACTACTACTACTACTACTACTACTACTACTACTACTACTAATAATAATAATAATAATAATAATAATAATAATAATAATAATAATAATAATAATAAGGTAATAATTAATTCCCATTGGTCATACTTTTAAACACAAGGAATATATGAAAAAGGCCATACTCCCAGGCTTAAGCTGTTTTTAGTATGTTCATTTACTACATACTTGCCTTCTATGTCCCTTTTGAGTATTTTCATTGAGCTCCACATTGTAAGTGTAAAACGATTTTAGCACTAGTTTAGCAATAACTTTCACATGTGTGGAGCTGTGATGTTAAGTGAACGCTAATTAGCCTAGTGCGGCATTAATTATGTAACACGTAATCTTAATTAGCAATCCCAGATGTAGGCTACGTCGGAGGAGCTTTGTAACTACAGTTAGTCGCTAATTGATAGGTACTTGAGGAGCTAACGCTAACCCTGGCGAAGGTGCAGGGGGTAACTTATCCCCCACGCTGATGGATTAGCTGTTTACATGGACAATGCAAGAATTATCTATGGATGAATATATATTTTTACTCATGTGCTTTGCTTGAGTAACAATATGGTTGTTGTTTAGAAAAAAACAACAACCATATTACGAAAAATACAATGTTTTACCCTAATGGCAGGTTCAGGACTATGTTGATGAGTTGAATGTAATGAAAGTTGAAACAGTTGTTGTAGCAAAAGCAGTTGTAATAGTGGTAGAACTAAGTATATATTTACTATAATAGAAGAGCCTGATCCTAGTATGAGAAGTAGTAAGAGTGGTATAGTATCATAAGCAGTGGTAGAAGTTGCCTACTTGTAAATTTAATATGATACAAAATTCATACATTAGGAGGGGCTGTCCCCATAACTGGGGGAACTAGGGGGCAGAGGGTGCAAAGATGCCCTGAGCAAAAGTCGATACAGTAAATTCTAACAAAAATAAGATAAACTGAACACTTTCTAAAACTACACAATTTATATTCTAATAAACTGGTATTTTTTACTTTCCATTATTTCAGCAGGAAACTGTGCACTGAAAACACTGAGCAGAGGGCACATTATCACTGGTTTATACTATTAAACTGTGACAGATTTTTGGCAAAATAACAGAGGAAATGACAACCCGGGTTGGATTGAGATGACTAAACGTACACCGTGAATGCCTAAACGTTTGGACTTGAGTTACAGTTGATGTGCAACAAATCGTGTTTAAGCCTGAAGGACCAAATGGAGTTTCCACGGAAAGACAGCGGGACAAATCCATGATTCCTGGTCTCATAGAGGTGGGACTTGGCTTCATCAGAGCGCAAGTAAACTGATGAAGTCGCAGTGTGTCACGGGGATTCTGAGGTGAGTTATCGTTGTTGCACCCTGTTGCTGCCATAAAGCTTTATATGGTGTTAAACAATATTACTTTGGCATATGCCCTGATGACCGTTGCCAATGTGTAGGGGCATTATTGTCACACGTAAACGGCGACACCTGCTCGTGTGTTGCTGTGTGTGTCTCTGTGTGTGTGTAAAGTGAGGCTGCATGAGCACTGACATTGTCCTGTAAGCAGAGGGTCATGGGTCCAGTAGTTAAATATAAACGCATGCAACTGTATGAAAAAAATAACATGAAATAAATTGCACCTCCTTCTGAAAATTACGTTCTATTCAGGTCAAAATGAGACCTCAGCACTTTCGCTGCACCGAATTACAGAGTGTTTTATTCTCACAGAAGGAGGAAGTGCGTTGTTAGCATGCTAGTTGTTATTAACTTCACTGTGATTGCAAAAAACTCGCTCATGGCTCGGGAAAAATGTGAACAGCACTTATAAAATCATTGCGGTGAATATTTAGGATGCTAGGAAGGCGTAAGGTAAGGCATACATGTGGACTGCTGCAAAGACTGTAAAGTTAACTGGTTCTGTTTTTCACCCTGTAAGACAAATCATGTACAGCACTTTCAACAGAATATTAAGCATGACATTTTCTTCAAACCAATATTCTTTTGTTTTTAAGCCGCACTATGTAACTTTTGTGGTGCCTGCTTGTTTACATGGAGACATTGGAATGTTCAGAGGATGCAACCAGGCCAAGTTAAAGGCACAGTAAGTATGCATGTATTTCAAGTTCATTTCAATCAACACTTGTAATTGAATACATGCAAGATATTGTATAAGTACAGTATGAGTTTATCTAAAATAGCTCCATGGAGGCAGCAAAGTCTCCATCAAAAAAGTGACATAGCATACATTACCCTAACCCTAAATATAAGATTCATAAATAACATATTTGCATACTCCCTCCTCCCCAACTCTAACCATTCTTCCCTCCCCGAGCAAACCCATATTCATCAAAAGCATCATTTTCTCGGTCAAATCTGAATCTAGTGTCAAAGCACGGCCCGCAGTTTGTAATGAGGCCTGAGCTGTTCAAAGAGCTCTCATGTGGAGGGATTAGACCGTCTTCTGCTGTCTCAATGTAACCGCAACGGGAAAGCAAGCGTCCAACCACCTGAACAGCAATATTTATTTATTTAGATTTTTTTTTTTTCCCCCATGTTGGTGCCATCTGCTCACACATCTGCTGCTAATCTTCACCTGCTTTGTGAGTAGATGGCCTCATTGTATAGTAAATATTGATTCAAAGTGGCAAGGCTGGGGAAATGCTGAAACACTTCAAATATATACCGTAGTTTAATCTTTGGGGATGAAGACACTGATAGGGATAAATGTCTCTTGATTGTGTAAATGTTTTTGGTTTTTTTTAGGATTTGTGTGCTGTCCTGTTTTTCACTCTGCCCCTGGTCACCCTTGAAAAAGAGGTCAAATAAGACCAGATGAGATAAATAAATAAATAAATAATTGAAATAAGATTCAAACGGTCCAGAAGTATTAACATTTAAGAAAAAACTGAAATATGAACTGCTACACAAAAAAAAAAAAAAATGCATTTACTAAGCCCTTATCGGTATGAAAATATCCCAAGGATCGTTCCCCACAATGGAAATACAGGAGTTCCAACCATGTTTATAACCAAATTTGAACAAAATATTTAATAGATATAGTTGTTTCCATTGTATATCATACAAAATTGTAGTATTCAAGTAATGATTAATGTTTAGGGACCCCCAACACATGGCTCATGGACCTCACTTTGACTAAACTACAGAGTTGGCAAAGAGAGAGATATAGAGAAATAGGGATTTATTTATTTTGCAGAAGACATTATAATACCACTCAAATAGCAATCTAGATATGTGAGCAATCAAACTTGGGAGTTCTATTAGCCTTAACACTCCCAAATCTGGATTAATAAAAATCCATAGTTTCAAGAATTTCAAGCCTACTATTACGACACACACCACTATAAAATAACTTAGGATCAGGTTTCAATGTCAGAATTGAGCTAATGAAGCCATTGGTGGATAGGAGTTACCAATATATATTTTGTAATTACATTTTATACAGCGTTTGAACCTTTTCAGACCTGGTTTCTAACATCCAGGGTCACACACTGTACATAGAATGAAGTGTATTGAAAGGCTTTTAACAGTTTTGTCAATCACAGTCCAGTGAAATGGCTGAACAAACAAAATACTAAAATAGGTCATAGTAACCTTCAGAGTCGTCAGTATGGCAACAGAAGGGAACAAGAAAAATATCTGGGCTTCAGATGACATCACAATGTATTTGAAGGATTTTTTTAAAGGTAAATTTACTGTCTTGAACACTGTTCCTGCATCAAAATAACACCTGGAGTTGCATTTAGCTTCATTCACGCTTGTTTCAGTAATCCTGTTTACAAGGTCCTCGATTGTGACGTCAATGGTAGACATCTGGAGGTCTTTTGTGCTGCTTTTAAAGTCCATAATTCATTGCCATTGTGAGTTTCAATCAAATGAAATACTGGACCATACTGTGAGCAGACTGGATTTGCTGTAATGATCATGTTCAACATTTTTCGACAAGTTTAAGTGTGAACAGAGGCAAAGCGACATGCTGGTGGTCTGCACCACAATGTTAAAACACACTGTTCTGATTTACTGTAACCAGGTAAACCCACTTGAGTAGAAGAACACAGTGAACTTTTCAGATTATTTTTTCACTCCTCGCCCACTTCTTTCCTCTCCCCTGCAGTACAAAACTACACAGAGCCCAACAGGAGCCCGGGTGCACCTCACTATATTGTGATCAGGGCAGCGCTGGGCGAAAGGGACAACTAAAAGAAACAAAAAATCAAGATGGCCGACCACTGGGGAACTGCATGGGAGGACAGGCGGGGAAGCAGGAAGGCAGCTGGATGCAGAAAGAGCTGTAGCATCAAAAACAGAACAAGACAAACAGGCAGCTTTGGAGGGAATGAGACAAAATATATGGTTGGAGGTACATAGCTGGTACATAGCTGTGATTTCTGTATTCATGAGTCTGAAGTGACATGGTACAATCGTTGCTATTGCCATTTTGAGGAAGGAAGCTGCTTGCTGCGCTGTGGCCGTGCCAACAACAAGTCTCAAAAGAAAGGATTATTCTTCTCTGGGGCGGACTTACCATTAGGCAGCAGGCTGATTTTGACTTGAGCCCCTGAGCTGGAGGGGCCCTCAATCAGATGCCCTTCCTGACCATCATTGCTACAAACCCCCGAAACACTTGCTAATCACTTTCAGCACAGACTTTACAACACTCCTTTATTCCCACAGTCACTTCTCGGAGGGCTAATACACTTTCTGTTTTCTCTGGAGGCAGGGATCAAGCAGTGAGCTGAGTTTAGGAGCGGATCACAGGTGGATCAGGGCCACTGGTAAAAACTCTTATCTTATAAATAAATGCAGAACAAACGGTGAATCAAAATAATTCAATTCAATTTCACATTGGGCCCCAAAATTTCTAAGTATGCCACTAATTCTTCTATAACTAGACCCTGACTGTCACCAGAAATGGATTACTGCCATCAGGAGGAACTGGTGGACTCGAAGAAAACACTCCAGACTGTGCACATTTAGCACAGGCAGGCAGGAGCTGGATAACGTTAGTTTACACATTGTAAACTACCACATTAATTGCATGGCTATACTAATAAATGTTATTGTACTTGCAGACTTGACGTTAGCCTCATTTTCTATCATCCAGGTGTTCTATTTTATAATCAGACATGAAGTGCATGCTCTTAAATGCTTTCAGAGCTTGTCCGTACACAGAGAAACAAGCTGTAATGTCTGCAAACGTTAGTTGTTTTCACAGCTTTTAAGTTGTGCCAGCGACTCGCCAAAACGTCTCTCTTCTTGAAGTATTGTCTCAGTTAGTTGCCATTTTTCATGACTGTTTTACGGTGGAGATAGGCCAGGACCCCCCAAAAAAACATATACAACCAACTCAGGACCCCAATAGTGAAATGAAATAGGCGTCTGTAATAATTTCAAGTTGTAAATCTTTCAAAATTAGGTTTATTTGTATATATTTTAGTTGTTTCATACGCTATCTGACCAAATTTCACTAAAACACACTGTTTTCAAAATAGATGTAATACAGTATCACAATTTTAAAATCATGAAATCATCTCACGACGCCCAGTTCATGCTCTGCAACCTCCCGCGGGGTCCCGACCCCCACTTTGGGACAGCAAAAAAAGTCACATGATTGAAATCTAGTAGCTAAACTTTTAATAGCCTTAAAGCATGAAACAAAGACTAAATTAATAAGGAAGATCATTTTAAACAGTTTGGTCCACATGTATCGCCACTTATCTAATGCATTCCCCGCATCCAAAATATTAACCGTGATGAATTTAAAACCGTTTTTTACGAGCCCAGAGCGAGTTTTGCCGTCCGTGATAAAACATTAGCATGCTAAATGCGCACGTCCCCTGCTTCTCAGAGAATAAAAAGCTCTATAAATAGATACAGAGAAAGCGCTGTGGTCTTACATTCACCCGAATAGATGCTTTTACAGTGTATCTGTACTGAGGCAAAACCAATTTTACTTTATTACATGCAATGAACTAGTTCTGCTTTTCATGTTTCAAAACAGTAAACATCAAGTACAGCCTCTTTCAGTAGTTGCCAGGCCTGGTTCGTTCAGTATAGTTACTGTAATGGTTCTTTTGTTTTGTTTTGATGTGATTTGAATGTCTACATAGCCACACAAAATAATTGCTAATAATAAGAATAGTTTTGTCAGAAAACCTACATAGTGCATCTTTTAAGTCTAAGGTTTCAGCTTTCTCTTCAGATGGATTAGTTTTAGTCTTTGGCAGCGTGAGTGACAAAATATAGCATCAATATGTGCACAATAATACATATGAATATAGTTTTAAGCTCACCATAGCAAAAGATGCACCTTGCGCTAAAGCTACTGTTAGCATATTGCCCTATACTTTCCCAATATGGCTGCCATCGTCTCCAGGCCAGTTAATCTTTCAGTTCAAATAAGCAGTCTAGGAAAAAATGTCTTTAATTAATCAGAAGGCTATCCGTCACGTGCTGAGAGCTTGGAATGCCATAGAAATGACTGATGCAAACAGGCACTGATGAAAAGGCACATTCTCCCTCCGTATCTGCTGCCGTAGCTTCTGTCATCACAAGAAGATGGGATTTTTAGTAAAAGGGAGAAGAGGGAGAGAAAGAAAGAAAGAGGGAGAGAAAGGAAAAGAAAAAGGAAAGGCATAAAAAGAGAGGAGGGGTGTTAGGAGAGTGGAGAGATGGAAGAGTGTGAGTGAAAGACAGAGAAAAGATAGTGAGAGAATGGAGGAGGTGGAGGAGAGTGAGAGGCAGAGGTTGTTGGTTTTGCGTCAGACGTTGAGCTCAGGCGCTGCAGATGTGGGGGAAGGTGACGTGACGAAAGAACCAGAGATGGATCCAGTGTTTGCTCACAGCCTGTGTGTGTCCTAACAGCCACGTCCCTTCTACATTCTGTTCCAAAGCAGGAGGGTCTGGAATCAGAATATAACATGCATAAAAAAACTCTCATAACTTGGGACGGCCCCTAATTTGTATCATGTGTCTCATTCAGAACAACATCTACAACCTCTTTTACCTCTGATTTACAGAGGGACACATTCATTTAGCAAAAAACATATTGCTGTGATTGACAAGTCCCTACTCTTCAGGTGCCAATTCAGATGGTTATTACAGAGCTAATATTATGCTATAACGTCAGTATGGTTTACGTATGCCAGGTTAGTATTTCAACTGACAAATAGACAAAAAATATCATATTGATTTTAAGAGTACATTCTGCACCATTAAAGCAATACGATACATATACTTTGACCCTGTTACTTTGCTTGTTTATTGCATTTCTTCGAAAGACCACAAGTAACAATATTATGCAGTAACACTCAAAGTTGCTTTATAATTTCATGCATTATTCATTCACTTGCCATCAGTGTTGGAATCAACAAACGGATGGAAAAGCGGCTGCCAATCTAAGTATGCAGTCTAGACCACCACGAGCACTCATACACTGGCAGACATAATGCCTAACTATGGGTGAAATTGGGTGGTGTCTTGCCCAAGGACGCATCAGTGTGCAAGAAGCTTAGACTGAAACACAAACCATACTACTACAACATTTCTCCTCACCAACCTTCTTACTCTGCCACTGTGCAGCATTTTTACCTTTTCAACACGTTTCGTCTGGTTGTTAGATGGATGAGAGCCCAGGGAACGCCAGGTGCCACAGGGGGGCGGCTGTGGCTCTAGTGCAAACTGCCATTGTGTCCTTGGGCATGACTCTTCACCCTCCTTTGACCTCCAGTGTCCAAGTATGGTGAATGAGGGTGTGTCTTTGAGAGAGAATGCAGGACAACGGATGGAAATGAGCCCATGGTGTGTTAAAAGCAAGTATATAATCTATGTTCATCAACATCCACTGTCCCCAACAAATAAACAAATAATAAATACATCTAACAACTACAGCAACTACCGTATTTCCCGCACTATAAAGCGCACGTAAAAGTCTTTAACGTCCTCAAAAGCCGTCCGTGCGCTTAATAGTCCGGTGCGCTTAATATATGGTTTATTTCTGGTTGTGCTTACTGACCGCGAAGATATTTTGTGTGGTACATGGTGTATAAAGAAGATTTGGGACACGAGACGCCGATGCGCGACTATATTTACAGTACTCCGGAACCGGAAGTCCCAACAACATGTTTGCAAAGCATTCTGGGAACAGTAGTCTACCTACACGAGGCACACGTGACACTTTGTCAAAACGTAAACAACATTTTCAGTCAGGCACAACGCAGACACCTACCGGTAAATGAAGGACCCCAAGATGGCTGCTGCCAAGAGACCTTAAGGTTAAGAAGTTAACCCTGGTTCTCTGAAACATCTTATATTATTAGAAATGCGCTTACGGGCTAAACTATTAGTCAACTGTGGGAATCAAAAGGCAGGAATCATCACTGAACTGCCGCGTGGGTCCGAGATGCGGGATCACATGACCAAAGAGATTTTAGCACGGAGCACTATCGGCGCTTTGGCTGCTTTTACCATTTGCGCCCCAGCAGACATTAAACCGGGACACGGGACGTAAAAAATCGTCTGGTCATAGCTATATGTACTTCGGATGTACTTCGGCGCATTTGAAGGATTTGATGACGAGGAATGAACTGAAAAAGTGAGTGTATTGTGTTGTATTTTACGTGTTGCAACTGAACGAGGCTGGGAGTTGTTCTGAATATGCTAACGTGTCTTTTAGCGGTAGCAGAGTGTGTTCTGTGTTTGTATTTTACGTGTTTACAAGTGATCTTGACTGAGAATTGATTTGGATATGCTAACGTGTCTGTTAGCGATAGCAGTGTGTTTTGATGTTGAACAATGTTGAGCTGAATGAGTTGAACGCGTTTCATAAAGCTCAACTGACTCAACTGACTTATCGTCTGTTTTGTTTATCTTATGCCCTTTATCATCCGGTGCGCTTTATTTATGGACCAGTACACATGGTACACAAATAGCTGATGGTGCGCTTAATAATCTGGTGCGCTTTTTCCGCAAAATACAGTACTTCGACCAACTTTTTAGGTAATTTGACAGACTTTCCTCTTTGAAACTTTACGCTGGTTAAAAGGTAACAAGCCTGTTCTGACCTTCATTTTCACAGCAATGTAAATTAATCCAGAGAATTACAGAGAAAAGTGCTAAGAACAGCGAACAGGCTCACGTAAGGACTATGTGCCCTTTCAGTCCATGTATCCGTGCAAAGTCTGATTGTATTTTATTATAATAGTACATGGCACAAAATATCGGACAGGGAATAAATTCTGAATGCATTTAAATTTGATTACTAAAACAAAAAAAGTGAAATGTTTGTCTGGAGAATGCAGCTAGATGTGGCGAACAGGACCTGATCGTTCAGACTGAAGTTGCATTGTACAAGTGCGGAGACATAACGGACCTATTTCCAAGTATTGTGCTGTTCAAAAAAATTTTATCGGATACTGGTCACATAATAGGCAAGAAAATCTGATTTGACCTGTAGTGTGAACGTAGCCTAGGTTAGTGGTTAGTATCTACCAGATGTGGTTTAGAGCGTTTTTAGTCTTGGGTTAGTTATGGTTTAGTCCTTGGGAAAGGTCCGCAGTTATTCAGTAATACTATAATAGATCTGAAGTTATGGTATTATTTGGCACCACAAACCATATTTTTAACTTGCTATATTCCAGTCTTGTTCTGAGTTGTATCTTTGTCTCCAGACTACACACCGTTGTAAGTCCAGTCCCGTTGTTCCCTGTATAGCCCGTGTCTTCAGAGAAATACAACTCCTTTCTCTTCTTTCCTCTTGGTTATTTTTCAGAATTGCTTGAGTTTTTTTGTGGTCCATGTTTACATTTTTATTTTCTTTCCATTGAAACTCTAACTACCTGCTCCTTTTGATCAGGACTGTGTTTGTCAAATGCATAAAACATGACTTACATTCAGGCAAAACAAACACAAGGGCGATGTACCTTCAACAAATTTACCACTTCTTGCCTGGGGCGCAGAGTCGTTATCCTACACCTTGAACTTTATATGTACTTTACTATATTTATTTACACAAAGAAAGTCTAGTATGCACTTGGCAATGTATTTCTACCTTTTACAACTCCCAAATTTGCACAACAAAACAACTGAATATTCTTAGTCGGATGCAGTTATTTAGAAGTATTTTGTATCCTTTCAAACATCTTAAACTTCATTTTAAGGTGCACTATGTATTTTTGTGTTTTGTATTGGATGTTCCACAGTAAACGTATCTGACATTTATCCAATTACAGTTTTTTTTGTAATAACCTTTTAAAAAAAAGTGTGCCTGTGTTACAGTGATCGGATTCCCTTCTCCACAGATCTGACTTGTAACTTGACATGATGGTGTCCCCTGCTTGTCTCCATGGAGATATACAAGTTTAATGCAATATGGAGACATAGTGCAAACTGCAGACAACAAAATAAAATAAACTTTTTAATACTGGATTTTGAAACCACAACCCTATTATTAAAAAAGGGTTAACCACTCTGCTACTGTACACCCTTAAAATTGGTTTACATTTTCTAGAACAGATAACTTATCAAACTAGAACTAAACCAATTCTGAATCAGGGTCCAAACTCTAAAAGAACATGCATAATAATAGATTTGTCAACCATCAACCTCCCATAACGCCACAAAGGTCAGACAACTTTTGATTATAATTACCAACATTTGACAAAGATCCCTTGCTGAGTGGAGCAGTGTACATACTGTAGGCCTATTTAAAGCTGCACTATGTAACTTTGCCAATGTAAAGTTGCCTGTAATGTTGAACAGTATGGCATTTAATACATTTCACATGCATTCAATTACTGCTGTTTTTATTGCTCCCCTTGAAGAACATGCTTCTGACCTGTAACTTGACCTCGTGGAATCCCCTGATAGAGACGTTTAATGCCAAACTGTGGAATATCACGGGCAAGGCCATAAACTCAAACATAATGCACCTTTAAATTCCTTTCATGTTGTAAAGTTTTGTTGTAATGTATGGAAGATTACAGCATACATAAAGGACAGAGATGAAGAGTGGAGCGGAGATGTGAGGTGGAGCCGGCTGTCATTGCGGTTAATGAGGCAAAACTAATGCTATTAACCTGCTTCTTGTAACGTGAACTTACAAGCAGCGCACTGTTTGTGGTCTCATTCAGTATACGGCAGTATACAGACATTAAGGAAATGTAGTAGTGCTACTAGAAGTAGGATTGTTGGTTGTGAATAAATACATGAGAAAAGTAGTATTACATTATTCACAGTATTGGTTAAAGTAATGGTAAAGATAATAATTGTTAGAAGTCAAGCAGTTGTCATAGCAGGAAATAATTATTTATTATATAAATAATAATTATATAATTATATATATATATATATATATATATATATATATAATTCAAAAGAATACTTTTTACACTTACAAATAAGGAGTTATTACAACCATAATTACCATATGACATGGAAAAATGGAAAAATCTGATATTTTTGGGACAGATGGGACTTGAGATGTCCCGTAATTTCCTTTCCTTTAATTTCATTGTATGCTTGGTGTTACGTAAGTGTTTTTCTTTCTTTCTTCTGTTGTTGCTCCCACTCTCTGTCATGCACCATATTTTGTATTTCATGTGTTTGGGCGGAACAATGCATATTAAGAATGCACATGTAAACACATCTTGCACTGTGGCAGAGCGGTCAACAAGGAGACATGGGTTCGATTAGACCTCTTATGTCCTCTCAGGGTCCTCTGGCTTCCTCCCACCGTCCAAAGACATGAATGTGTTAGGTAGATTGGCAACTGTAAATTGCCCCCAGTGAATGAATGTGAGAGTGATTGTCTGTGTGTCTATGTCTCTGTGTTAACCCGGAGACAAGCTGGCCTCCTGTCCTCCAGTCCACGACCCCTAATGAGAACAAGTGAGGTGGTCAAAGTGGCCGAGGTGAGCAGCTGCCTAGGGCGGCAGGAGAAGGAGAAATCCCGTGAGAAGCACTGTGCACCTTCCGATGTCACGCTTCAACAGCCCTCTCATGCAGCATTCAGCCTTTTCTTCCTGCAGTCTAGTCTGGACTGCACCCCAGGCTCATGTGGGCCTGTCCCAGGATCTCTTCCCTGGGCCGGCTCAAGGCAGAGGCTTTCAGATAATTCCTGTTTTCCCTACCCCCTCCATGTTGACATGCAGGGGCTGACCGTTAACTGCAACTTTATTTCATTGTTTTGAGTTTACAACATTTCTAAAAGATAAAATTAAAAGCTTTGTTGAGCATTATAAATCCCCTGTGTTACTTATACTTGTGTGCCTGTGTGCATCACCTGTCACCTCCCTTATGTCATTAGCTCTAATGTATTCCTCCTCAGTCTGAATGATGGATGCACTTACAGCTCAAACACATTGATTTTTCATAATTCTCAAGTCGATCTATTCTTCTCCTGACAGCTAAATGTTCCAGGAAGTATTTAGCATTCAAGGTATTTATAGGGCAGTTTAAACGAGTGTTAAATATTATTTTCTACCTCTTGATAACTTTATTTCTTACAGTGCATCAGGAAAGTATTCAAACAACATTGTTAGCCCCACAAACTTAACAATTTCCCACAAATGTAATAGGTACTACCAGGGGCGTTGCCAGGAACTGGTGAGGGGTGGGGCTCAGCCCAGGCAGATAAACATATTTTAAAGGAATAATAGAGGATTTTTTGCTGATTCGAGAACTCAAGCGACTGTTAGTCCCTTTTTTTTTTAAATGTGCATGCGCACACTCACCCCCCACACTTCAATTGTTTCCAAGACGCCGCCTACCATCAAACCTTGTGCGGAAGCACGCAACAGCCCCGCTGCTACACGTGCGTTTTTCTATTAGCGGGACGGATCGGATTGCATCTCTCGTCTCTGCAGATTTCTGTCTCTTCTGAGCTCGAACACAGTCTTTTTCTGTCGTAATTTTTGTGCCATACACTGAAGGAAATGGCTAAACACACACCGGCATATTAACCACGCATGCGCAGCCAAGGAAACGTGCTGCTATCCTGGGAACGAGTCTGCAGGTGTGCAGTAGCACGCAAGGAATGATTGACATGTGGGAGAACTAGTCGGCTGTCCACGCTATCATTGTCTATCATTCCTTTAAGTCGAATGCCGGCTAAGTCCTTTATTGCTTGTTCATTTTGTATCAGGAGTTTTAAAGCCTAAGTAGTTCTGAAATCCAGTGGGATGGTGATGTCAAAGACCATCTGAGGCGCTTTGTTGATCTCATTCTAATATTTTTGAGCAACATGACCCAAAACACATGGTAATGGGTTGCCGCCCAACAATCACAATCTCTTCAGCAGTTAGAATTTCCTTGTGAATAATGTGCACTTTGACATGGTGTCATGAAAAAATGTGAGTCTCTCCAGTGTGTCCTGGGTCTTCCTTGGGGCATCTTCCCGATGGGACCTCCGGAGGGAGGTGTCCAGGAGTCATCCTGGACAGATACCTGAGCCACCTCAGCTGGCTCCTCTCAACGTGGAGGAGCATTAGCTATACGCCCTATCTCTAAGGGAGCACCAAGCCACCCTGCGGAGGAAACATATTTCTTTCCCAAATATTTTCATTACCCAAAGCTCATGACCATAGGTGAGGGTAGGAACGTAGATTGACCGGTAAATCGAGAGCTTTGTCTTTCGACTCCTTCTTCACCACAACAGTCTGATACAGCGACTGCATCACTGTAGATTGCTTTTCATTAAGGCATATAAATCACTGAGTGCAGTGGCAGCAGCAGTGATTTAGATTTGTTTAATTTCTTGGTTATGATAACTAGTTATTTTATTATATTTTATTAATGCATTTATATAATAAAATCTGTTTCCCCTGGACTAGTGAAAAAAATTATAGAAGGTAGGTTTGTGATGGGGCACAATGTGAAAAAAATAACGTTACATGAGTCCGTATTTCTCCTAAAATAGGCAGAAGTACGGTCGTCAACCACAATGCGCCTCTGTGATTGGTTCCAGTCCCGCCTGTGGGCCCTAAATGCCATGTGATTGGCCCATTAAACCACTGGTGCAAACAGAAAAAACGAATCAGTATGAGTCTAACAAGATGGATTCTCAAGAGTATGTGAACTCCAAAAATCATGGGAATCTATCTTACTGGCAAGGTTTCTCAGACATAATCGCTCTTTTAATTGATGGTTGTAATTATTCTGGTCTGATCCGAGGATGAGAACAGGTGATCCCAATCCAGTTTGGTAGGTGCTTATTTCATTTTCATTATATGACTATTTAGTGGTTCTATTAGAGGACATGAAGTGAATATTGAGTTGTTTTAGTGCACTGCTATGACTGATAATGCAGTACTTGAGCAATACAATCAAGAAAAAATATTACCATCATGTACGTTCCTCTTTAAACACCTTGTTGATAACTGCAGACCAGGCTCCACAAGAGCTGTACTAGAGCAGGTTTTAAACCAGTACTAAAGCCAATCTAATCCAAAACTAAACCAGGACTTAAAAAGGCAGAAAACAGGTCTATACCAGGTCTAATTCAGGTGCCTAGAACGCGGCATAAAGCTGATAGATACTGACCACAGCAAACTAAGAACCCTCACCATAAGAGCTGAACCAGTCCCTAGTCCTAAACTAGGACTAGACCAGGTCTAAAGCAATTAGCTGCAGTTTTAGAGATTCTCCTCACAGTTCTCTACTTTCCATCTCACGCACTGAGGGATGTTTTATAATAATCCCTGCATTTTATCATCTGAAAGAGCAGATTATGTAACAACTTTTATATTGTTGTGGTAATGAAGCTGCAAATTCAAATGCATTTAGGACCACTTTACCTGTCTGATATTTTGATATGAACAACACATTATGTCAGAATGAAGCAATATGTATTTCCATCAAAACTGTTAATGGCACTTATACAATGAAAATTAACTACAAAAAGTGGAAATACACTGTCCAAAAAAAAGTGGCACACGCCCTAATATCTGGTAGGACCGCCTTTAGCTTTAATTATAGCACATATTCGCAGTGGCATAGTTTCAATAAGTTTCTGCAATATTAAAATAATTATTTCCATCCAGTGTTGCATTATTTTTTACCAACTGATCTTGTATTGATAATGGAGGGAGTGACCACTGCACAAAGCCTTCTCCAGCTCGTCCCAAAGATTCTCAATGGGATTCATGGGCCTCATCTATAAAGGATTGCGTAGAAATGTTGCCCATGAGACCAACTTAAGCTGTAGATCAGGTCTCTTAATTGATTTGTATTAATTAAAGCGTGGTCTAGCTAGCGCTCTGGACATTTAGCCCCATCAGATAAGCCTCGACAGGGGACATAGGGGTCGTATATATAGAGGATCAACTGCTGTGTCAACCTTGGCTGTGACAGTGACGGTAAAAAGCAAAGCAATCTGTCACACGTTGAGTTTGGCATTAAATAGTTCCCGAGTCCAATGAGCAAAGTGCTGAGGTGGCTCACAGCAAAATCTTACTTTGCAATTAAAAGTCAGACAAAGAGTACATTGTTCCCTTTTAAAATGACAATTTATAATGATTATTTATGGGTTTTTTTTCATCTGTTTGCATTTTGGTTTTAATAAGATAAAATAACCTTTTATTTGTCCCACATGTGGAAATTCCAGTGTTGCAACACAGATTAGGCACAGAAGTAAATAATAAAAAAATAAGATAAAGATATAAAAACACTCTTGTAGAAAAACTCTTCTAAAAAACCTCTTGTACTCTTAATAAAAATAAATATTATATTACAGCTGTTATTAATGCATCCTTTCCTGTAATGTAAAGCACAATTACTAAAAATTGTGCTCTATAAATTAACTTGCCTTGACTAAATTGTAACCCTGCCGTGTGAAATGGTAATATGAGAGAGAGAGGAAGTGCATTGCAGCAAATTGTCGGAGCCGGAATCGAACACTCAAAACTGCAGCCTGTCCACATGGCACAGGCACTAAACCAGATGTTTATTTATCCATCCAACTACACAGGCACAAGACTCAATACTGACATTACTAAAGCCATGTAAACTCTAACAAAACTATGGCAGCCCAAGAAGCTCAATAGGCATTGCATGTTTAACCATAATCAAAATTGGCAAAACTATTTGAAGTCAATTTGGTCAGACTTTATCTTAATTCATTGTACCTACCTTATTAAGTACAACACTAGGTTTGGGTTACATGTAAATACAGACTTACAAACTGTGAGTTACATCGAACTGAAGGATAAAAGCATCATACTGTATTCAGATTCACCAGAGATGTCCCCAGAACTTTTGAAACCAAATATACCAAATATATTGTTGTTTTTTAGAAGCAAAAACCACCACATTGAGGCTTTCTTACCTGTGACGGAGAGCTCGGTAGTCTTGCGCACCACAAAGCTTCCCAGCTGGAGCTCGCAGGTGTAGTTCCCAGTGTCCTCCTCTCGCACCTTCCTGATGTACAGATTGTCCTTGGTCTCGATGCTCGTCCTCCACTGCTTTGGCTTACATTCCTGAATAATAATAAGAACATAATTAATTGCTGAACCATACATATGCATAATTACTTTGAAATATGTTATTATTCAGTATAACTATTATTATCATTTTAAAAAGCATTTTACAGCTGTACCTTAATTTTGAGGAAATTAAAAGTAAAAAACACAGAACAGAACGTGACCAGAGGGCAAAAATCTAGATAAAACAAACTGAAGTAGCACTAAATATTCAACAAAACAAGATCACAGCACACTCAAATGAAAATAAAACCCCCACTTAGGCCAAAGTGTGTCAATTTTGTTTATTTCCAAATTAGTCAAAGAAATGACACGTCTGTTACTATGTCACTCCAGTCTTTGATCATTGGTGTGGTTTGTGTCATTTCATTGTGATGGCCTTGTTTCCTGCAGCCAAATTCCAAATGTATCCCTTTATTGTGGCCATGGCAGGAGTTTTGAGGCCCAAGTACATGAAGTCCATATGGGAGGTAGTCACAGCACTTCACTTTTTCCATATTTTGTTACGTTACAAGCTTCTGTCATTCTAAAATAAATGTAATTCATTATTTGCCTCATTTGCCTCAAATTCTACACACAATACCCCATGATGACAACGTTTGAATTCTTTGCCAATGCTTTAAAATAAAAAAACAAAATGTACGTAAGCATTCGTAGCCTCAAAACTTTGTTGAAACACCTTTGGAACTAATTACAGTCTTAAGTCTTTTTGAGTGTAATGCTACAAGCTTGGCACACCTGTTTTTGGGCAGTTTCTCGAATTATTCTTTGCAGACGCTCCCAATCCCAAGTTTGGATGGTGAGCTTCAGTTCATAGTCATTTTCATCTCTCTCCAGAGATGCTCAATTAGGCTCAAGTCTGGGCTGTGGCTGGGCCACTCAAGGCCATTCACAGCGTTGTCCTGTAGCCACTCCTTTGTTCTCCTGGCCGCGTGCTCAGGGTCGTTGTCTTGTTGGAAGATGAACCTCCACCACAGTCTTTGGTCCAGAGCCTCTGGAGCAGGTTTTCATCAAGGTTGTCTCTGGACACTGCTGCATTCATCTCTCTGTTGATCCTCCCAGTTCCTGCTGCAGCCTGATGCTGCCACCACCACGCTTCACTTTGGGGATGATACTGACCAGATGATGAGCGGTGCCATGTTTCCTCCATTCTCATGGAATGAGAGTTCTTCAGGTGTCTTTTTACAAGCTCCAGACGGTCTTTCTTGGGCCTTTTACAGGACACTCTACCACACAGGCCTGATTGGTGGAGTGCTGCACAGATGGTGGTTCTTCTAGAAGGTTCTCCTCTCTCCACAGAGACACACTGGAGATCTGTCTCTGTTTTCGGTCACCTCCCTGACTACGGCCCTTCTCCCCTGAAGGCTCTTCTTCCCCAGGCCAAGCTCTAGGAAGAGTCTTGGTTCCAAACTGTTTCCATTTACAGATGATGGAGGCCACTGTGCTCAGAGAAACCTTCAATGCTGCAGACATTTTTCTGTCCCTTTCCCCAGATTTGCCAATCCTGTCTCGCACGTCTACAGACAATTCCTTGGACTTCATGGCTTGGTTTGTGCTCTGACGTGACTGTTACTGTGGGACCTCATGTAGACAGGTGTGTGCTGTTCCAAATCATGTCCAATCAACTGAATTACCAAAGATGGACTCAAATCAAGTTATAGAAGCATCTCAAAGATGATACGTAGAATAACCATGTACCTGTGCTCAATTGTGAGTGTCATAGCAAACTCTGTGAATACTTACATACGAGTGCTTTTTTTGTTCTTTTGTTTTTAATAAAGTTGCAAAGAATCCCTAACAAAATTATTTCAAGTGTCATTATGGGATATTGTTTGTAGAATGAAGTGAATTTAAACCCACTTTGGAATAAGACTGTAACATAAAATGTGGGAAAAGGCGAACACTTCCCGGATACTAATTGTTCTAAAACAATCTTCAGTACCGTGTTCATTTCAGTCGTATATTTTTGAGCAACAGGTCCCAAAACACAGTGCCACTGTTTCTACAGCATTTAGGGATTTCCAAAACTTACCTACACATTACAAGCATTTTCCCTTTCAAATCTATTGTTGGTTCACCTTCTTCCTGTACAAAACATATTTTCTTGTCAATTAGCTGTCAATCAAACAATTGTGCTGTCTCAGCCAAGCTTGATAATGACACTGTGACCTGCAGCATCCATGCGTGCAGCAGCATGAGAACCTGACTTTTCATTCACAATGTCAATGACAAGTGCATGTGTCTGATCTGCGGATCCAGCTTTCTGTGGGTGATGCAATACAGTGGTGTGGACTATGATTTTCATATTGGTCACTGATGCTTAACTGTTATTACCCTCGCAGCACTTTAGTGATTTCTCACCGTGTAGACCAGGGCAAACGTTTCTCTCTTTCCCCGAAGGTTTAGACTTAAAAAAAACAGATGAGCGGGTTGATCAGGGTCACTGGGGAAAATGACAACTACATAGCATTGTTCTGCTGGTGTCAAGCAATTTTATTTGATGTAAGCTTCATTTTTACAGAGAAAGATGCAAAAGTGTGAATGAATGGGAAACTAAATGAAATGTAAACTAAAAAGTGCGCGCCACAACGTCAAACTTGTTCGTGCAAAAGACGTTATAAATTTACCTACAACATAAAACATTTGCAGCCTGAGTGTTACCTGGAGCCTCTCAGTCCACAGGGAAGGAGAGAAAAGGGTAACAGGGTGGGGGTTTTACTAAAAATAAAATTAAATCACATCATGCAGCCAAGTGAATGGGCAGTGACCTGCTAAAATAAAATTAAAATTTCACCAAAATATAGCACATATATATATATATATATATATATATATATATATATATATATATATATATATATATATATATATACATATATATACTTATACACAATAACTTGAACCATGTCCTATAGATTATTTTGTATTATGTATTGCGATAAATGTTCTAGTGAAAGTAGTTCACAGAGACCCCGTCAAAATGTAACCCTAACCCAAAATCAATAAGAACAGAAAAACTAACATTGAGTTAGTTACTTCAGTTCCATTGCAAATTTTATTTTGTAATAGGCACCATCGGGTTTTACAGTGCGGTGGCTTTCAACTAAAACTAAAAAGACAGCACAGTTGGGCTTCTATAGTTCTAATTAGCAGCAACATAAGGTTTTTTTCAAGCCTTATCTTCAAGCGTATTGGAAAGAGAGAGGATCCGGAGTTGAAACACAGTGTCATTAGTGAGAAGAACAGTGTAGTTTTCAAAGGGCCATAGAGATATTAAGAGGAAAACCTATCTGCTCTCTGCTGCTGGGAAACATTTGCACACAGGACATAGTGAAGGGAGTGAGGACTAGAAATGCTTACAGATGTTTTGTCATAAATGTTTAATGAAACTAGTGTTGCAGTACTAGTAGTAGTCGTAGTGGTTGTAGAAGTAGTAATAACTCAAACTGGAGTATTTTTTTAATCATTTGCACAGCTGGAAATTACTATACAAACAAATTGAGTAGTAGTACACCTAGTAGTAGGAGCAGCATGACCAATTGAAATATCGTAATAGCTAATAGTTGACAAGTAGTCGTAGTAGTAGTAGTAGTAGTAGTAGTAGTAATAGTAGTAGTAGTAGTAGTAGTAGTAGTAGTAGTAGTAGTAGTAGTAGTAGTAGTGGTGGCAGAAGCAGGGCTGGATAAAGCCCTAGACTTTGAGGACAACATCTGTGGTAAAAAAAAAACAAAAAAACGATCCCAACGAAAAACAAACGTATTTTAAGCGTTACATGTATTAGGCTAGAGGGGCTCCCCCCAAGGGAAAAATGCAACGAATCATAAATAATTTCCATTTCAGGCTCATAATATTTTACATATTTAAAGGAATAATGGAGGATTTTTTGCCGAAGCGAAAGTGCGAACGTGTACTCCCCCCGTGCGGATGCACACAAAAGCCTCGTTGCTACACGTGCGTTTGTTTATTAGCGCGACGGATCGCATCGCATCTCTCGTCTCCGTAGATTTCGGTCTCTTCTGAGCCAACTCGAACTGTCTTTCTCGGTCTTAATTTTGTCCTGTACACTGAGGGACCTATATTATAATAGATCTATGCGCTTAGACACACACCGGCATATTAACCACGCATGCGCAGCCAGGCAAACGTGCTGCTCTCCTGGGGACGAGCCAACGAGGCTGCAGGTGAGCAGTAGGTGCGTCCTATGATTGACATGTGAATCAACTACTCGGCTGTCCACGTCACGAAGAAATGAGACAAAGATTTGGCGCCAAAAAATCCTCCATTATTCCTTTAACTTTGGAAATTGTTTAAATATGAGTCCCCCCACAGTCCCTGAATTTCTCATTGCCACCACTGCCTTCACTTTTTTGCTTATCCCTTCAAAACCTCCAAATAAATCATAAACCAGGCAAGTAGTAGTAGTATTAGGTAGTAGTAGTAGTGATAACCCTTGCAGTACAGGTAGTAGCTTATAGTAGTAGTTATTAATTAACTTTGTATTATAAGTAAAAGCTGGAATAGTAGAAGTAGTAGCAATAATAGTAAGTTACACTAAAACTGTGCTTATACTTCTGCATAGTATCTAAACAAAGGCATTACATATTCAGTATCTGCAGTAAAACGGCACACACACAGCTCCCTATAGGACGAGTGCTGAAGTTGGAGGATCCAGTTAGCAGCTGTAGCGGCGGGCCTGCCCGAGGAGCTTAGCACATTATCTCTTGTACAGTATATGGCAGCTCGTATGTCCTCCCCTCACCTTTCACTCAGACCAAAGTTAGTTTAGCATAGCGCAAAGAAGTTAGCCGGAAATGTTAATACGATAGGTTCATAGGTTGATTCAAATCTATTGATTCTCACAGACAGGGGGGAGTTGGAATTGTGGGGCTTTTTATTGAACTGATTTATTGGACAAAAAACTAAAATATATAACTTTTCTGTTCAAACGTTGTGGTTTAAAGCCATGTTCTCATGATAACGCAAGGCACATTTTGAGTGAATGCCTAAATATACACGGTAATACAATATTTTACCTTGCAATTTTACAGTTTTGGATACTATGCTTAAGATGGGTATATTATGGAAAACTGTGTTGTCCATAATATACCCATCTTGGTACTAAATCTATGTATTTTTTTTTTAATAGCTTCATATGCAATTTGAGTCGAATGAAATATGTTGCGATCAATCAATCAATCAATCAATCAATCAAATGGCTGACCTACTCTTTAATAAAACTGTGGTAAAACTGTCCTATATTCTAGCATATAATCCATGTTATGCAAGCTGTGAAAATGTAGTCCTGCTTTCCAGATTTAAGGCTGGAGAGTCCCTTCAGGCAGTGAGCTTTCTTGGCCGCGTGGGTTAGCAACTCTTCCTTAAAAGTAGCTTAACTCCAGCTAAAAAACATAGCAGTAGAAGTATTTGGGTTGTGCGGGTTAAAGTCTCACCTCAAAAGTGTCTTATCTCTAGCTAACAAACTGCAGCCAATTATCCAGAGGGCGTGGCACTTTGCAGATCTCGTCCAGTATAATTTAATTCAGACAAACCCGATCGGAGAGGCCCGGGACTTTGATGGATGGACCCCTAAACGTCACTAAACAGCTTCATCAATGTCCACTCCTGTGCACTTGGCGACAGGGTAGGAGGTCCCAAGGTTACTGCATATTCATGGAGTTTTAAAACAGCTTTTACGAACACTACAAAAGAGAGGTGCCGGCATAAAAAAAGTGAAATCTACATATGCTTTTTGCTCGTTTGACAGTGTCACACTTTTTCAACAAACTTTTCCTTTTCATAATATCATGCTTAATAGACAAACCAGGACTTAAGTAGAGATATTTGTATTATTTAGCAAAAAAATCATACATGTTTTTTGTTCTCCTTTGGGTAATCTTTAAGAAGTATTTTATCTATGGTTTAATATAATTTTAACCTACCTAATCCTGACCTGGTAGAGTCTGAGTTTTAGTCATTATGTCAGGTGGTAAAAGGTTTGAGAAACATTGATCTAAACTAAAGATCAAATTTATGGACAATATTTACATACATTTGAAGTAATTTATTTATTAACCTTTATTTAACATGTTAAGAACCCTTTGAAATCAAGACCTCTTGTTCAAAGGGCAAAGGGATCATTTTAGAACAGGGAATGTTAAGAACAAACACATTTAAGAACAAATAAAAACAGAGTTTACATTTCAAAGAGATTCTTTGAAACGTTTGAAACACACATTTTATAGGATTCTCTTTCCTTATTTTTAAAAATCACTCAAAAACCCAAAGTCTGCTTGAAGGGAATTCCAAGCTGCAGGAGCAGCATAGGAATACGCTCTCTTCCCTAATCAGTCCTTATATGGGGCCCTGACAAGCTGTAGTGTTACGTTAGAGCATGGCATAATATCCCCCGCTCTCTGCGTCAGGGCACACAAGTAGGTAGGTGCACATTTACATATTCAATTACACACTAAAAACATCCAATGTGTGAACTTTGTTTCACACACAGTGATATACATTATCCAGGGTTTTCAGACATTTTGCAGCAACATCGCCATAATCCAATAAAGGCATAACAATTGCCAATACCAGATGTTTATGACCTTCAAGGATAAAACAGGCTTTATTATGATAAAAAGAACCAAAGCTTTACCTTTAATGTATGTGTCATTTTTAGAAGATGATCTTTAAAATACAGCACTTGGTCTACAATGAAACCAAGGTATTTATAATTTGAGAGAGATCATTTGAGACTGAGGGGAAGACCCAGGACACATGGGAGGGACTATGTATCGGCTGGCCTGGGAAGGCCTCGGGATCCCCCGGAGGAGTTAGAGGAAGTGTCTGGGGAGAGGGAAGTATGGGAGTCCCTATTTAGAATGATGCTCACGCGACCCGGCCCCGGAAAAGTGGAAGAAGATGACTGGACTAACTCAATAGTTTCCCTGAGAGGTCTTAATCCGAGGGATACCATCTATTAGGGCGCGTCTAGGAAAAAATACCAGTTTGATTTTTTTCTGAATTTAGCACTAACTTCAGGAATTTCACCTTAGACTGCACCATGAAGAACACTGACTGTACAGACTAGATGGCCTGTACCAGTGAAGTCGAGCAACAGTAAAATACAGAGGTACCAAAAATGGTATTTGATATTTGACAGATCACACAAAGATTATTAATATAAATGGAGAATAAAATATTCATAAAATGGAGCCCTGAGATACTCCTTTGGACACATTCAAAAAGGAAGAAGAAGCCCCTGACAATTTGGCACATGTGATTAATTTGATAGATAGTTGGCAAAACCAGTTTAAGGCTAGGTCAAAGATGTCATGTTGTTTTAGAATTTTAATCAAAAGCTGAGGATCTATAGTGTCAAAAGTCTCTATCTTTAACTGAGTGTAGTATAGTCGCTTTATAGCTCCAAAAGGTCAAACATTTTCAGTTTAGGAGGCAATCCATACATAGTCTTCTCAAATTTGATTAACTGCAAAGTTGATCCAAGTTATTGCATGAATGTCAATATTGATTGACATTGCTTTTATAATCAAGATAATAAACTAGAAGGATTTTATCAACCCATTCAAAGATGTAGCACCTGCAATACTGGACCATCATTATAAAGTTTGTATTAGTAAAATCGAAATTATTCTTCCACAAAACCTTCCTTACCTTATACCATGTGATCTCTGGTTCAGTTCCTGGCTGGATGTACTCGTCGATTCCCGGGCAGGAGATGTTTTTGCTCTTGCTCAGCTCGGCCTTTTCATAGGACCTCATTTTGGAGTTGTAACAAACGTCGGTGTCATTTTCCGCCACATTTAGAGACATGGACACCTTCATACAGTACGTGGAATTTCTGTGAGGAAAAGCAATAAAAAAAAAAATCAATACCACATACAGGCTAAATAAATGAGTTTGAGATTGGAGACTGGACTGGAAATGCAAGATGCCAGCAGTCTATTCTGGATGGTTAGGGTTAGTGCATAGTATCAACATTATAGATGCACAGATATACATTTCTGATCTTAAGAAAGAATAGAGCTATCATTATTTCTAAATAAACTATAATAAATGAAAACATTGTTAAAAATAGACTTGTTTTGGCTTAAACCCCAAGTGAAAGTCAAAATGGGTTACTGCTCAATGACTTATGACAACAGTTGATTCGACTTGGGCTCAGACTGACTTGTTGCACTGCTAAGCGCTGCTGCCAATATAAACCGAGGAGCAAAACACTGTAAGACTGACTAAACCCAGAAAAGGCAAGGGAAGTGGGACAAATAAGACTGAAGGACTATATCCTCGGGGGAAAACCAACGTCCCACAAGGTAACAATGTCTCCAGCGGGATCACCAGAGCCTGCAGACGGCAGACGGGAAAGAGGACATAACAACTTTAGGTGGTCCTTGTTACGTGAAGTGCAGTGCGACGTGGAATATGAAAAAACATGAAAAGAAAGATTCTGGATTTGCAGCCCAGGTCTCACAGGAACAACCTCAGACTAGTGGGGTCTCAGAGAGCGAGAATGGAGATGATACGGAGGGCTTCCTCCAGAAGACAATTCCGGAACTCATATCTGGGACTGGAGTTGGGGTCCCTTCCATCACTATAGAAAAGGTCAATGAGGAGAAGAAGCTGATAATTAAGTTTCGGAACCACAGTCAGAAGGAGTGGGTCAGGAAAGTTGCGGAAGTGAAAAGAAACCTCCAGTACAATGGCAAGAGGGTTTTCATTGCACAAGACCTTCAGTACAAAATTCACCATCAATGAGCAATGTTTTGCCACGTCTGTGAGGAACTTAGGGAGAGAAATCTGAGGCATGGCTTCTCACATCTAGCAATTCTTCAGGTGAGTTTTGAGGGTAAAAAAAAAAAACATGCTCAAAACACCGAGAACTGACAGAACAACATCAACAACAAGCATTAGTTAGCAATAGAGAGCAACTCCCCCTTTATCTTATTGCTTTAATTGCTTGTAAAAGTAGTACATTAAAATGGTTAAGAAATACTTTATAATAGTTTTGTTTAATTAATATGGCAAGTTACTTATATTATAATTGGGAAAATGACCTTTGGAAACTGCATGATTAAATGTGCTGAAATTTAAGGAATAATAGAGGATTTTTTGCCGATTTGAGAACTCAAGCGACTGTTAGTCCCTTTTTTTAAAATGCGCATGTGCACACTCGCCACACTACCCCCACCCTCCTGTTCTTTCCAAGAGGCCGCCTACCATCAAACCTCGCAACACCCCCGCTGCTACACGTGTGTTTGTTTATTGCATCTCTCGTCTCTGCAGATTTCCGTCTCTTCTGAGCTTGAACACAGTCTTTCTCTGTCGTCATTTTTGTACTGTACACGGAAGGAACTTGCTAAACTCAAACTAGCATATCAACCACGCATGCGCAGCAAGGGAAACGTGCTGCTATCCTGGGAACGAGGCTGCAGGTGTGCAGTAGCACGCAAGGAATGATTGACATGTGGGAGAATTACTCGGCTGTCCACGCCACGAGGAAATTAGACTCGGATTGCTTGCCAAAAATCCTCTATTATTCCTTTAATTATATTTGTGACCAACCTTTGAATTTAAAAATGTTTTCTTTAAGATATGAGGAAGGGAAATCTTTGTTGATGCAGGTTTAAAGCTCGGCATAATTTAGAAGAAATAAAACCAGATATGTAGAAATCACTTTCTTTAATGGCTTTGCTACATTGGCCAAGGGAAACACATACATTCATAAGAGCGAGCCAGAAAGAACTCAAGGGTTTAATGCCATTATGTGACGTGTGTCACATTTTGAATGCATCTCAAACATTGCTATTGTATATAAAGTATACTCAGCAAAGTAATATGGCTTTGAGTACTAAATCATTGACAGCCATTGAAGCAAAGTAATTCCTATGTGATTCCCCAATTTGAAGCCTGTCAAATTAGCATCAGAATGAATCTGCGCAGGCCCATATGCTTCTGTGTAAGTGCCCAAACACTGGTCTCTACCGCAACTCAACCAGGGACAAGCTACATCAAACATACTATACATTTTTCACTATTTAAACCTTTGAAGTTAAATATGACCTGGTTTAGTGCCGATATATTTTTGGTTTGGTTCAGTTCTTCTAAGTTTAGTCTTGTGAGTCCCTAAATCAGACTGGGAGCACTTTATGTCAACAAGAGCAGAAGATTAATTGAACATTTTGTTTTCACATGCCGCCTGATCCGTAGCATGCTATAGTTAGCAGAAAAACTACGATTGATGCTGTGTTAGCGTGCAGGTCACATACATAGACGAGGCAATTTAGAGCAAAATGGGATATTGTTGTGTTCTGCACAGGTTTGCGTGTTAAAGGTTTGCAATATAAATATAAAAGAAAAAAAATCATAAGACAAGAGTACACATAGAAGCGTAAATTAAATTACAACCATTTTTGACAGCAAGTAAAACCATAATTTATTATGGGGTGTAGAGAGGTGTACATGTCCAGCGTAAAATGTCAAGCCCAACTAATATTTCATTCATTAGAGCAAAGTGCTACCCAAAGTTTAAACTGTAAATACTAAATACATGATTTGCAGACAATTAATTTATTGTATCATTTGAAAGCTACTATTACTATTTCCATCATAAGCATGACAAATATTAATGTGTAGAGCAATGCTAAGGCTAAAATGACAGTGAAAGTGAAGACGCAGACGGCTGTTTGCAGTCATTTTCTTTCTTTTTTCTTTCATTCGCTTGGCTAATTCTTGACAGAACTTGTGCGTCAATATGGACAATGATTTGTTTTGCAACTGCTGTTATTTGAAGTCGGAAAGAAAATGTGGCGATCCTAGGTGATCAATGATTTCAATTGTGCCTTTCTTTGCCCAAACTGGGTAATAAGACAAAATCGAAATTCCCTCAAATCCCTCCCTATGCCAGACAAATGGCCACTATTTAGCTAAATCTCACTGCTAATTTTCAAAGCTGGGCACACAAATTGAGCTAAACCAACAGACAATTACAAACATGCTAAATCCGTATATAATTATCCACATTAGCCGTTAGCGGATTAGCTCAAATTCTCTGGTCGTTGGCAAACAGTCAACTATGCCCCTGTGATGCAGGCTGGCCAAAGGAAATACATATGGTAACTATGGACTGTCAGTATGAAGGCTGAATGCAGATTAGATATCACTTGGAGATTACACATGTTCTCATGTTACATGTTGACAGTAGATGGATGTCTGAGCCAATGAGGGCCCATGGGTGCTTACAAATTGTGTGCAACACACAGTATATTGTTGGTGTGTTTGATAAAGAGAGAGAGAGGATGGTACGGAAAAGGAGTGCTAGAGAGAGAGTACAGAGATGATGGACATGTTGAACAGTATAAAACAGTCAAATACATTCAATTTCTTCTAAGGGTGATCGTGTAAGACATGACATGCCTGGCATTATAACTTATAACACTCAGGCCAACAGAAGTAAGGCCATTGGCCCCTTCGAACCACCAATCACTCACACACACACCACATCCATTCCAGGCAATGAAGTGTCTTGCCTAAGGACACAATGACAATAAGTCTTCCATTAAGGTACTAACCAGGTCCTGATGAAATCAGGGATTGACAAGGTGTTATGGCCCCATAACAGGACTAGGACTCCCTGGGAAAAGAGCTTAATCAGAAAGTGTTCTATTATCATAGTTCTATTATGGGAATTGTTTTAATTAAGAGATCCATTATGTTCGTTGGTTAATTTCCCAACAGGTGTGCGTGATCTCTGGGGGGAATCAAATCAATCCATCTGCCTATTATTTCCTATCAGAGCCAGTTAAAAGAGCGCTGTTTATCTGTGTTTGCATATCCATCAATGGAAAGTAAATTATACAATACACAATTTGTTTTTATTCTATTGAGAATCCTGAAAATGTTTTAACAAAAGTAGTGGCATAGTACTAGTAGTATCATCAATTCTAGTAAAGAAGTGACAGAATGAGAGTATTAGGAGTGGGCGAAGTTGACAGAAATTAATCTCACTTTATATCTTAAATAATCTCAATCAGGAAAAGTTACACCATGCACCTTTTAAGTATTTTCTGCCAAACATATCGGTCTCTACTTCTCTTCTGCCCGTTGCTAATGATTTGAGAGGCTTAGCAGCATGTTGCGGTGGAGTCCTCTGCTTGCCCTCCAGCTGTATACTGGAGCTGAGCACGGATCCATCTGTCACTGAATACACACAGCATATATCGTCTCTACGGTGACACGTTTGACATCGTCTCCGCGGTGATACATTTGACAGACAGCCGCGTCCATTAATGCCACAGCCTCACCTGCTTGTTACCACGGTAATCTGCACTGGGACTCAGTTGGGTACCTTTGAAATGTACAGCTCATTTTGGGAAGACAATGCAGGGAAGAATATTGCTTTGTACTGTATTTTGTATTGCTTCGACCATTCTAGTGTTTGTGAACAAAAAGCCTGCATTTTAAAGCTTGGTGCTGTTCCGTATTGTTAGCATCTAAACATCATAAACTATGAAAAACCAGGGCTGGTTTAGCAACTGACTGGACCACACATGAGAAACATCAGAGCCTTGTTAGAAAACATGACCATGTGTAGCACTGTTTTGCATTGATTATTAGCATTAGAGATGAAATGTAACTTGCATAAATGCTAACAACGACAAATCCAAAGTAAAATTATGATTAGAAAGTGGAACAGGATGTTGGATAATGACGTATTACTTGACGTATCCGTGCTGTCTACAAACATCAAAATACACATTGTTATTTCACTGCCTCATCCAAATGAATGGGACAGAACATTTATATCAGTACCTGGATATGAGCGTACATATTCTTAATACTTCACTCCTGGAAGGTCCTATTGAAAAGCAAATTTACATTTTTCGTCTATCTTAATATTCATATTTCAAGTGCTGTTAGAACAAAAGTTGTACACTACATTTACCCATTTTTTATATATTTTATATACCCATTATTTGGTTCACTAGCCTATTATAAACCTTGTCACTAATATATAACCTTACAAAAGTCTTGTAAAAATGTCGTAAATCATATCCAGCCCCATCAGAGAGGCACATCAGCACAATTCTACCATGTGAAAAAAAAAAAAAAACATGCCAATAACTCCAAGCAATAAATAATTCCATAACTTGATGCTAATAGGAGCATATTACCACAGTCAAAGTCAAAATTTGCCCTTGATTTGACAAAGTTGAGAAAAGTAGTCCACTGTACCCACAGCACCCTGAGTGAACCCTGTATGTTGGGATAAGGCGGGCCCACTCCTCCTAAATCACACTTTTATGGGTGCACTGTATTTACGACAGGGGCGCGAAGGTCGTGGAGAGGAGGAAAGAGTATCACCACGGCTACCTATGCGTCCTGCTCATAACTCATCTGTCAGGTCCTCCACAACCCTGTCTCGCAATGATGAACGAGCCCAGTGTCCCGCAACCAGACGTGGGCCAAAGCTGGGCCGGTTGAGGCCCTTGTCTGGACCATAGAGCTCCTGTTATTGTGTCAAATCCAAAACAATGTATTCATGTTTCAATGTTCATCCAACTCATAAAAGCTGCTTTGATTGTCTCGTAAACACAATATTGGTGGTACTAAAGGAAGGGAAATGGACAATGGCAGTGAGATGCAACCAGAATATTTTTTTTTGTTGACCAAAAGGCATGTAGAGTTTTCAGATAAAATCACCAGTAAAATTTAAAGGTGCACCTTGTAACTTTTCTAGAGATGGGTACATAACCTGCTTGTCTCCATTGAGATGGCATTACATTTCCTGGTATGGCATTAAACTTATTTATCTATATGGAGAGAAAAATATCAGCTCAGATCTGTGACAGGCAACTGCACCCACAATAAGAATGTATGTTTTTAAAGATATGTCTGAGCAATAATACCACATAAATGCAAGACAAAATAATTTAATGCCATTGGCAAGGCAAGTTTATTTGTAGAGCAAATTTCATACACGAGGCAATTCAAAGTGCTTCACACAGCAGGAAAAATGCATTAAAATCACAAAGAAATGACAGAAACAATAAAATTAACTAAATAAAAAATGTAATACAAAAACACCTAGCCACAAAGGGTAATGTGTTTTCGGAGTCCAACTCCTTTTTAAATCCATTTAAAATCTTTTTTTAAATCAGTCCAACTGATTGTACATACTTTTACACGTCCAACGTGTTTCGGAGTCCAACTCCCTTTTAAATCAATCCAACTGATTGTCTAAACTAATGAAATCACAAACAAAAAAGAAGAGTGCAAACAAAAATCCTTTCAGTCATATGCCCAGCTAAACAAAACTGTTTTTAGCTTAGATTTGAACATTGTCAGAGTAGAAGCCTGTCTCACATCTTCAGAAAGACTGTTCCAGATTTTAGCTGCATAAAACTGAAACGCAGATTCCCCATGTTTAGTCCTGACTCTGGCACCAGCAGGAGGCCGGTCCCTGAGGTCCTCAGAGTCTGAGATGGTTCGTATGGCACCAACATGTCCAAGATGTACTTTGGTGCTAGGCCATGGAGAGACTTGTACACAAGCAGAGCTGCTTTAAAGTCTATTCTCTGAGCCACAGGAGCCAGTGCAGAGACCTGAGAACAGGACTAATGTGATCGTACTTCCTGGTTCAAGTCAGGACCCGAGCAGCAGCGTTCTGGATGTACTGCAGCTGTTTTACAACTCGTTTGGAGAGACCAGTGAGCAGGCCGTTACATTAGTCTAATCTACTGGAGACAAACGCGTGGATAAGTCTCTCTAAATCTGGTTTTGACACTATATTTTTTATTTTGGCAACGTTTTTTACATGGTAAAAAGCTGCTGATGTTATTGATTTGATGTTGCTGTTAAAGTTGAAGTCTGAGTCCATTATTACCCCCAGATTTCTAATTTGGTTTGTAGGTTTTAGAGCGAGACTCTGGAGGTGACCGCTAACACTTTCTCTTTGTTTCTGTGGGCCAAAAACAATTATTTCAGTCTTGTCTGAGTTCAGCTGGAGAAAGTTGTTTTGCATCCACACACTGATCTGTTGGATGCAGTGACAGAGTGAATCTACTGGTCCATAGTCAACTGCCGATAGTGAAACATAGATCTGAGTGTCGTCTGCATAATTGTGATAGGACACATTTTCACTGCGTATCAACTGACCTAACGGCAGCATGTAGAGGTTGAACAGAAGGGGACCCAGGACTGACCCTTGGGGCACTCCACAGGTCAGGGTCATGTGGTCTGAGACACAGCTACCAATTTCAACAAAGTACTTCCTGTCTTCCAGATAGGACCTTAACCAGTTTAGGGCAGTGCCAGTGATGCCCACCCAGTCCTCTAGTCTCTGTAAGAGGACCCCATGATCGACAGTGTCGAAAGCAGCACTCAGATCTAACAGAATTAAGACTGAGGCTTTGCCCGTGTCAGTGTTCAGGCGGATGTCATTTGTCACCTTGACAAGAGCAGTCTCAGTGCTGTGATAAGGTCTAAAACCTGACTGAAAAACATCAAATGAGTTGTTTATTAAGAGGAAATTTGTGAGCTGTTGGTAAACAACCTTTTCAAGGACTTTGCCCCAAAATGGCAGATTAGAGATGGGCCGGTAATGACTCAGTACTACGGCATCAAGACTGCTCTTCTTTAGGAGAGGCTTTATGATCGCAGTTTTCAAAGACATTGGGAATGTTCCAGATTGAAGCGACATGTTAACTATGTGAGTGGTGCTAACAAACTGTTCAGCACAGACTTTAGAAATCTGGTGGGTAACACATCGAGGCAGCATGTAGATGAACTCAGACTGGTGATGATCTCCTGGACAGTTTTGTCAGTTACAGGTGCAAAGTGAGTCAGCTCTAAGTGTCTTGGTGGTTTTAGGGTAATTTTTTGCATTGTGGGATTTATAGCATTGTTAATGCCCTGAACTTTGTCATTAAAGAATAATGCAAACTCATTACACTTGAATGTGGAAATGAGTTCTAACGGCAGCTGAGCTGGAGGGTTTGTTAATCTGTTTACTGTGTTGAACAGGACACGTGAGTTGTTACTCCAATTATTTCAGAGAAATATATATTTCCCTAGTTCTACATAAGATTAGGTTGTACATGTTCAGCTTCTCTTTGTAAATCTCTTTTTGAACCTGGAGCTTTGACTTGCGCCATTTCCGTTTGGCCCAGCGGCACTCCCTTCTGTGCCCTGACTGAATCATCATTTCTCCACGGCGCCTTCTGCTTATTTTTAACCATTTTAGCCTTCATAGGGGCGATGGTGTCCAGAACATTCAAAACATTAGATTTAACAGAGCTCAACAAATCATTTACATTAGAACATGAGACATTTTCAAAGTTTATCATTTCCATAAACAGTGAACCTGTGCCATCATTTATATGTCTCCCCCGAACAGCTGCAGGACCAGCTGGTTGTTTGGGAAAAACAGACAGGTCAAAGAAGACACAGAAATGATCAGACAGAGCAACATCGACCACATTGACATTTGAAATATTTACCCCCTTTGTAATTATGAGATCTAGAGTGTGTGCTTTGCTGTGGGTGGGGCCTCTCACATGCTGAGTAAGACTAAATGTTTCAAGGACAGCATCAAGCTCTTTAGCGTTTCTGTCACTAATATTATCAACATGCACATTGAAATCACCTGTAATGACCAAACCATCAAAGTCTGTGCATATGACTGAAAGCATCTCAGTAAAATCATCAATAAAACATTGGCAGTGCTGGGGAGGCTTGTATATGCAACATTCTAAGGGATCATCTCAAAATGGGTTGAAGCTGAAAAGACGTAATATTTTTCGGCGGGTGGGGGGGGGTGTTGAACCTACATTTCGTCTTTTTGTTGCTTTGAAGCTTCAATACATTGTTGTGGCAGTAATTGTTTTGAAATGCTAAAAAACTGTGCATGCGCGGGTGCGTGCGCGGGAGCGGGTGCGTGCGCGGGTGCGTGCGGGGAGCACGGCGGGTGCATGCGGGGAGCACAATGCGCCGTGGCCCGCGCGGGGAGCGGCTGGTGCAGAAAAGTTGGACAAGCTTTTTTGCGGCAAGACGCGGCGCAGCAAATGATCAAGAGATTTGGCTCTAGTAACGTGCTACGCACTGCCCGGAAGAAGGACCAACACAAACCCCGCATGAGGTTTCGGCCAATCACAGAAGACGTGAGATTCTCACTGTGACAAAAGCACGTGTTCTGCTTCTGTCATTCTGACAGCATGTCTAAGGTCTAAACACAGGCAATTGACAATTACAGGTTTTGACAAGAAACATTAGTTTATCACTCTCTCATCCTCTTGAGACTATCTCAATGTGGTCATCTCACAATTTTGGTTGAATGGGATGACTGTAGGGCCCGTGCATCATGCGGATTGAGTAAACAAACATGCCGCGAAAGGTGACATTATTTGGAAAGTTCATAACTTCTACTGATAAACTTACCAAAGGATGTTCAGGGATGTTCATTAGAGGTGAGCAGGGTCTGTCCTGTTCTTTTTGTCTTTTGAGGGGGGGAGGGGGTCCAGAGAGAGACGAAAAATGTGTTGTCTTTTAAGCTTCAACTTATTTTGAGATGATCCCTAAGCAATAACATCTCCATGGAGGAAAGCATTTCGCATCTCCTCCAGTGGGAATGTTACGTAATGCATCTTATGTTTAAAATTCTAGCTTCAGGTGCTACGAGGCACTTACACAATTGGCTAACGCTACAGCTAGATACTCCTGAACATGACTTGAAAGGTTTAACCCGAGACACATTAATGGATCAAATGCGGACATTGTAGACAGTTAAAAAGGAACAATTAAGTCTACTGTTAGATCCTAAAGATCCTAGATCCTAAATAGGTACCAATTTGTCAATGTAAACCAGAGCTCCTCACCATGCTCTAAAGTAATTTACGGTGTGCCACAGGGTTCGGTACTCGGTCCAATTCTGTTTACTCTTTATATGCTGCCATTAGACAACATTATCAGAAAGCATGGCATTAACTTCCACTGCTATGCAGACGACACTCAGCTGTATTTATCAATGAAACCTGATCAGAGCGATCAAGTAGACAGACTTAGTACTTGTGTGAAGGAGATAAAAACCTGGATGACACTTAACTACCTGCTTCTTAACTCTGAAAAAACCGAGGTCATTGTGCTTGGCCCTAAGCATCTACGAGACGCTCTATCTGAGCAGATAGTCACACTGGACAATGTCAGTGTAGCCTCCAGTTCTACTGTAAAAAACCTTGGAGTCTTATTTGACCAGGAGCTCTCATTTAAAGCTCATATAAATCAAGCTTGTAAAACAGCCTATTTCCATTTGCGCAACATAGCCAAAATCAGAAGAATCCTGCCTAAAAGTGATGCCGTGGACCCAAATGCCCCTCTCCTGGTGAAGTGGTCCCTGCCCTGTGTAGACGGTCCCTCATCTGCCTGAGGAGTGGGTCCAGTTCGCCTCCGACGGTCCCTCATCTGCCTGAAGAGTGGGTCCAGCTCGACTCCGACGGTCCCTCATCTGCCTGAAGAGTGGGTCCAGCTCGACTCAGACGGTCCCTCATCTGCCTGAAGAGTGGGTCCAGCTCGACTCAGACGGTCCCTCATCTGCCTGAAGAGTGGGTCCAGCTCGAGTCAGACGGTCCCTCATCTGCCTGAAGAGTGGGTCCAGCTCGACTCAGACGGTCCCTCATCTGCCTGAAGAGTGGGTCCAGCTCGCCTCCGACGGTCCCTCATCTGCCTGAAGAGTGGGTCCAGCTCGACTCAGACGGTCCCTCATCTGCCTGAAGAGTGGGTCCAGCTCGCCTCCGACGGTCCCTCATCTGCCTGAAGAGTGGGTCCAGCTCGAGTCAGACGGTCCCTCATCTGCCTGAAGAGTGGGTCCAGCTCGACTCAGACGGTCCCTCATCTGCCTGAAGAGTGGGTCCAGTTCGCCTCAGTCGGTCCCTCATCTGCCTGAAGAGTGGGTCCAGCTCCAGTCTCCTCGTGTCCGTCTGTCCGTCTGTGAGAGTCGGATCTCTTCTTCACTGGAACTCCTCCAGGTTTCTACGCTTTTTTCCCAAAGAGGTTTTTTTTGTAGTTTTTCCTGGCCGAGAAGGAGAGTCTAAGGACAGAGGACCCTGGGACATCGTCCCTCGCCACCACAGACATTGTCTGACTCCATCGCCACCACAGACATTGTTGATTCATTTCTCCCTGTGGCCCTCAGAGGCGACTGTTGTTGTGATTTTGGGCCTTAAAAAATAAATTGATTTGATTTGATTTGATTTGATTTGAAATAAGGACGACAGGGTCACTGAAGTTGAGTCAGGCAGGTCTTGCTTGGCAAGGTGACAGGTCCTACACAACAGTACAGAGATGTCTAAAGAGGGTTACACAGGGACATGTACTTAAACACAATCTACCCCCCACTGTCTCCCTTAAGCCGTCCCCCACAGTGGTTACCTTCAATCCCATTTGATATGAACAGCGACGGAATGTGGCCTTTGGACACAGGTGAATGGTACAGAATGGTACAGAATCTACACATAAAAATACTGTTTATGTTGTCTTCAGAACCTGCCTCCAAGATATTCTAGAAATTCAGTGGTTTCGCCATGTCAAAAAAAGCAGGTTGCACCACTCCCATTTCCACAGCTGCGATTCCTTGGACATGGAGCCAGAAGGAACAACAATGTCCTGGCCAAACAGGCCCTGTCCAGAGAGCGTCCACTCCCTCTGGGACTTGGATATCCAGGATGACATGAACCAGACCCCTGATGGACCTCACTTTCCAGGCCCAGGACCGTCCAGCCTTCAGACGGCTGGCTGCCACAGTCACTTAGTCATAAGTTGTTTTGTCCTGGGCAAAACATTTACTTCACACAGAATTATATAAAATCTAGTCTTTTGAACATTCATAAATCCTTTTTTTTAATTTAATGCTGATTTCCACAGTACAATAAAAGCCTTGAGACGTATTGAAGGTCACTACAGAGGACATTATCAAACTGGGTTAACTAAAGTTGCCAACATCCCTAAAGCATCTCCTTATTCATAGAGTTAAGCTTCCTGTTAAATGCAACATTTTTCCTATTCAGAAGATATAATAGTTTGTTTTAAATTGTTAAATGTTAATGTCATCATCAATTTATAACTCATGATAACTCCTCAGTATAGTATCATTTGTGCATTACTTTTTTTCCCTTTAGGGAATTTTCATACCCTCCGCTCATCTTTGTGCCAGCGACCCGACTTCATAACAAGCGTAAACAATTTGTCACCATTGTATTCTCTTTCTCGCTCCACCATCCTGACCTGATTCGCTCACCCACAGCCTTCTGGCAGTAATGTATATGCAGACGCCCCACTGTGCATATCAAATGAGTTTTTATAGTGACAATGTGAGAAGGAGAGAGCAGAGGAGAGGAATTACAGAGGTCTTATATATGTGAAGGGATTGAAAATACTATACGTTTAATCCTATAAGACTTAAATACATGTCATAATTTCAAATTTGAAAAATATACTGACATTTTGTGCTATGCATTAATGAAAGGACTTAATTGTACTTAGCTGTAGAAGAAAAGCTAACAATAATTACCAGATAGAAAATTGTGGAATAAAAAGTACTAGCGGTAGTTGCTACCGGTGCCTATAGTGGACAAACAAGCGATGCAGTTAAATCAAAGCTTGTGAGAAGGTTTGTTTACGCATATCAGTTTAAAGGCTATTGTAGATTCTAAATGTCTTAAATCTAACGAACAACTTTATAACAATAAAAGCAATGAACGTATATTTTTACTAGTGCCTATAACTAATAACTATTAACTAAAACCATTAAACCTGCCATATAATTACTATCAACCTATGGTCCAATGAATGATAGAAGGAATCCATTCACAACAGTTAACACACACCTCTAACTACAAATACTAATACAAATATACACTCTGATTCCAACATTACCAGCATTGTTCTGAATAGAAAATGCATATAGAGGAATTTACTTTGAAATATATATAATTATTAATATATGTTACCGCGGCAGTGGTTTGTTTAGGTAACTTTTCTCTGGCTGTTATATTAGCTGTAGCCTCAACTCTCTCTCTCTCTCTCACACAGCCAAGGGAGGTCCTGAAAAATAAATGCGTCTTCTTAGAGTGCTTTAAATATAGTATAAATCTCTGCCCCTGCTCCAGTGAAAATGAAGTTTGTGCCCAAAGTCTGCACCATTCTATCTCTCCTCTGTCAGTCGCTCTTACTCTCCTCTCTCTTTTTTTCTCTCCTCTCTTTCTCAGGATCTCCTCTCTTTTTACAATCTCCTTCTCTTTCCCTCCTGTGTTCTTTATACATCTCTCACTTTCGCTCACTCCCCCTCCGTTTCTTTTTCTATCGCCATCCTACTCTCGTCTCTCCCCCCATCGCTCTTTTGCCATCTTTTCTCTCTCTCACCCCCCTCTTTCTCCTTGTTCCTCCGGTTCTATCCTTTCTCTAGCTCTACGTTTGTCCCTTTATCTCCTTCTCTGTCTCTCTTCTCTCTCCACCCCTATCTCCATCCCACTATTCCCCCCTTTCTCTCTCTCTCTATTCCTCCTTTCACCATCCTTCACTCTCTTTCTCTCCTCTTCTTCTCAATCGTTCTTTGCCACTCTCTTTCTCTTCCTCTGCCCATAGCACTGGAGTGACAGGTACAATATTGCAGATGTCTAGCTCCCCAATCTGGTTAAAAAAGGGAGAGTGAGAGAGGAGAGAGGAGAGAGGAGAGAGGAGAGAGGAGAGAGGAGAGAGGAGAGAGGAGAGAGAAGAGAGAGGAGAGAGAGAGGGAAAGAGAGGAGAGAGAAAGAGAGGAGAGAGAGAGAGAGAGAGAGAGAGAGAGAGAGGGAGAGAGAGAGAGAGGGAGAGAGGAGAGAGGAGAGAGGAGAGAGAAGAGAGAGGAGAGAGAGAGGGAAAGAGAGGAGAGAGAAAGAGAGGAGAGAGAGAGAGAGAGAGAGAGAGAGAAAGAGAGGAGAGAGAGAGAGAGAGAGAGAGAGAGAGGGAGAGAGGGAGAGAGGGAGAGAGGAGAGAGGAGAGAGAAGAGAGAGGAGAGAGAGAGGGAAAGAGAGGAGAGAGAAAGAGAGGAGAGAGAGAGAGAGAGAGAGAGAGGGAGAGAGGGAGAGAGGGAGAGAGGAGAGAGGAGAGAGGAGAGAGAAGAGAGAAGAGAGAGGAGAGAGAGAGGGAAAGAGAGGAGAGGGAAAGAGAGGAGGGAAAGAGAGGAGAGGGAAAGAGAGGAGAGAGAGGAGAGAGAGAGAGAGAGAGAGAGAGAGAGAGAGAGAGAGAGAGGAAGAGAGGAGAGAGAAAATGTCCAAACCAATTATTTGCTCCTCCCCTCTCTTCTAAGCTGATCTTCGGCCCACTGTTGCAAAGGCAAAATGTGTTGACTGTACAATTGAATCATTAAAAAAAATTTATTTGGCCTTATCTTGCTGATCAATATAAATCAGTGTATCCACCAATGCCCCTTGTGGTTGGAGTTGGTATTTGAGCCCTATATAGCAATGGTGAAAGATTAGTTTGTGTTCCTTCTCACCTTTGCTGTGGGGTTCAACCTGTGAACCATTACAGACGTGTAGCTACACAAATTCAAGACAATGACTTAACTTGATTAGCCATAGGTTTTGATATAAGATAAGATAAGATCCTTTATTGTCCACACATGGGGAAATTTCATTGATACAACGCAGCAGATACAGAGGAAGGACAGATAACAGATTATGGAAAGTTTAAAAAACACTCTCAATAGAAGAACTCTTATAAACAAAAACTCTTAAAGACAAAACCTCCCATTTCCCAAAAAGGGATGGAGGGGGAAAATTCGGATGTCCGCCGGGATAACGTGACGATCTCCGGGTAAGACAATGGTTCTCCGCAGTTTCATGAGTTCCTCCTTTGTATAAACGCGAACGGCGCCGGTGGCCGGGGGGGCTAGCTCGGAGCTAGCGCACATCACGACGACACGACGAAAAACACTCAATAGTCCAGCCGAACAAAGTCAAAACAAGTTGAATTAAAGCAATTCCAGCGTGTGTCCCGATCGTACAACTAAAGTAAAGAAAGTAGAAAATACAAACGATAAAGCAAGTGTGAAAAAAGTGTGAAAAAAGAGCGGAGCGTTGCACCGGGCTGCCAGCTGGACCGGCGCCTCTGTGACGTCATATAGCATGAATATTTGTATAGTTTCCCCATATCATTTGAGTGACAGGCAAAGTGGTGCTGTTGTTATGTTTACATCTGATATTTAAAAAAAGAGGATATATATATATAAAAAATATATATTCTTCATTCATTGAGGCTAAAAAAAAAGTCTGAATGGAATACAAGGGGAGAGAGGGATTGAAAGAATGGAGGAGGCTGAAATTGTGGATGGACAGGAACAAGTTGGAGCTTGCTGGGGGGAGAGGCGTTCGTGGCATTTGTGCTTTAGATAAAAGCCATCATCTGATATGAGAAGGAGAAGGTCATGAAGCAGATCAGATAGCACAGGTTAAACTGGTGTTTGATGCCTTCCATTTGTATTGGCCGAGACCAGGAGAGCAAAGAGAGGAGAGAGAATAACGACTATATTTTTCATCATACAATTTGGAGTACGGTACTTGAGGTGCTTTTGTAAATTTAGATACAAAGGAAGAGCACTGGTAGGAAGAAAATCTGATTATGTCAAGCATATTTCATTTCATATCTTCTATTTACACAAGACAATGCATCCAAGATATAAAGTGCTTGTTCAAATAGCTTTAGTCGTAACCAAAGTTCAGACGGTGTGAAGCATATAATGACGTACTAAGCGAGGAACTTTACTAACAAATTGATGTAATCCCTCACTTCAATTATAACTCCTCCCTTTGGAGTAGGACCAAATGCTGCTGCTCAAACCATTTCCATCAGAAGGAAAATAGAAACGTCTTGTTTTCCGTCCAGATGACTAGCTTTTTTTTTCTACCTTTTTCTACCATCTACCAACAAAACATTTAATAAAATAAAATATGCTACATATTGCATTGTTTTCTGATACCTATATTCAAAGATTAATAATATTGTTACAAATGTCTTGTGTATGTTGTATTTTGACAAGAGGGGGTTCCACAGGGCTCCATGTAGGGGCCACTATTGTATATATCACAATGGAAAGAAAACATTTTAAAGATGATCACTGATATTTGATTCCGATACTCATGGGGCACGTTATCACTAAAGAAGGTTTCAGATTTGTATTTATATATTTATTTTCATTACCAAATGTTCAGTCATGTACATGTAATTGGCCAATACAATCCTGCACACTACAAATTATTTCATTATAATTATATATAACAATAATAATATAATATAATATATATAATATAATATATATACATTATATATATAATGTTATATTATATTATATATATATTATATTTTTGCTGTGTTAAATGTTGTTTATGTGCAAGATATTTCCCCTGCCAAAAATATGCTTTTACTTGCTTTTACTTACACCTGCCTCTATGTGAAAGCAGCAGTACAAACATATTGGTAGTCTGGTCCCATATCTAACGCTTGACCTTCTGTCCGACTGCTCTGATTGGTCAAAGTCGCTGTGACATCACACTCCGATCCAAAGGTCTTCAGAGTCGCCGCGAGCCATTTCATCCCGACTTAATCAAACGGAAACAACTGCATCAAGGGCATGCTGGGAAATTGGCAGGAGATTTTTGATTTTATGCATGTGAGCGCAAGATTAAAGCATTAAAATTCCTCCTACATGAACTAAAGGGATAAGATGTAGGAATAGTCATTGAGGTAATTAAATGCATGCATGTATGAACAGAAAATGTATTTGGTGTCAATGGAGCATTGTGGGAAATATTAAAGCTCAGTCCGACAGAGTAAAAGTCAATGTTATGTCTTTTTAACGCTGACAGTATTGCCAATAAGTGTGTCTGGTTGAACATAATGGTGTTAAATGACAATCAATGGGACGAGAGCGAATGAAAGCAGCCGCTGCATACTAAATATCAGCGTATAGGAAATGCTTGAGTAGGCAATATTATGACAGGCATAGAATGAATTGTCCGGTTGTTAATTGTGTGTAAAGTTAACATGTCATGGTGGTTTTTTTCAGGTATTCTGGTTGTCCCCATCAACCTAAAACATGTCAAATCATGGCGAATCCTCCATCTAGGTCAGGGGTGTCAAACTCATTTTGGGCCGCGGGCCGAATTTCGACGCTCAGGCTGGGTTGCGGGCCGAACATAACGTAAAACATAAAACAATTTAAAAATATATAAGAAATAAATAGCTTTATATAGCCTACGCTGTTTTTGAAGCAATTACTGGATCAATTAAAATAAATTACAAACACGTTTGTTCTCATAAACTAAAATGTATTAAGAAAAACAAGTGTCATTTCACACTGTGCTTCAGTTTATGTGCATCACAACTTCAGGGTTGATCTACAGAGATAAACATTTAGTCTATTGTTAAATATTGTTAAATAGGTATTTGGAACTGAAAAATATTGTATTTGACTTTATAACAAAATAAACTTCTCAAGATTTAAAAAACCTTTTAAATGTACTAACTAACATTTCCACGTCTCTGTAGTTCTCTGTAGTTCTCTGTAGTTCTCTGTAGTTCTCTCTTCACCTGAACTGACTCACTACTAAATACAAACACACGTGGAGCATTTAAGGAGGTTAAGTTACGCCTCTTGCCTTGAAAATATAGAATAAATGCATGAGCCACAGTGTTCCATCAAACCAAACTCTTTTCTCAAATTGTGGGCCAAATATTATGTATAAAATAAAACAATAAAAAATATAAGAAATAAATAGCTTTCTTACAGTAGTACCTAGTAATAGTTGTGGAGACTGTTGCACAAATGTGCAGCAGGTGAGATACTGAGTCCACATCCAGCAGCAGCAGCAACAAGAACATGCACTTTTGATGTGATTTCTGATGTGAAATGTTGATATCACAGACATGATTCTGCTCAAACTCAATATGAGCTCGCTATTTTCATAGTTTAAGTTGATCTTAGTGACAAATGATTCATGTAGTGACTCAAATGAGGTCATTGTGTTTGTGTTCACAGTCACATTAGTGTGGACACAGTCATGTTCATACTTTATTACACTCTGACCTGTGTTTTTACCTGTGGCTTCTGATCTGTCCAGGTTTGTAGAGGTTTGTATGTTTTCTTCACAGAGCATCATCACAGAAGTTAGTTTTCTTGTTGTTAGCTCCACTTTTAGCTCTAGCATCCACAAAACAGTCTTCTTTCTTTCTTCCACGTGTTTCATAAAGCCACACGTCTCTGTCCTCGCTCAGACCTCTGCTCTGAGGTGCGTAAGTGCTGTAAAGTGCGCAAACGCGTGTCTTACTTCGCTCAGCACTTCTCCCTCCGCAGTACAGTGAACCCTCGTTTATCGCAGGGGTTACGTTCCAAAACAAACCCGCAATAGGCGAAATCCGCGAAGTAGAAACCTTTATTTTTTTACAGTTATTATACAATGAAATACTCCATAAAACATTGAAGCTCACGCGCGCCGCTCTCACCGGCGTCTTCCGCAGCTCACACGCGCGCTCTCACCGGCCTCGCAAACTTCAATTTGGCAAGCGTTTTTACGTTCGTGTACATATTAATCCATAACGTTATTGACACACAGGTAGAGAAGACGCGGAGAGACTGTTTAGCCAATCAGAATGCAGAACACAATGCACGATGCACGATGCAAATCCGCGAAACAGCGAGTGCGCGAAAAGTGAACCGCGTTATAACGAGGGATTACTGTACACACGGCAGTGAAGAGCCGCGTGGGGGAGGGGCGGCCACCAGCGGCATTGTGGGACGTGTAGTTTTAGCGCTAACAACGGTTACGGAAGTAACTACGGTTCTATGAATGAAAAAAAAAATATATAAAAATATTAATTCAAAATGTTCGGCGGGCCGCATTAAAACGCGGGCCCGGATGTTTGACACCCCTGATCTAGGTACTCCTGACCAAGACTTTGACTAAAAAGGACACATTTAACCCCAGTGTCAATGAAGGATGTGTCAAATTCATGTGTACCCTACCTTTAGAGGAAATATCAAGGAGAAATATCAATAACCTCTGAATAGGACTATTTCCAAGAATTTACTATTGGTACACAAAAGTTTAAAGGTTGAATGGCCGATTTTTTTGTCATAAATTTGAGTCTTATTTCCTCGTGGCGTGGACTGCCGATTAGTCCTGCCAATTATCAATCATAAAACGCACCTACCGCTCACCTGCAGCCGCATGCGGCTCGTCCCACATTTCTGCGTGTCTAAGCGCATGGATCTATCATAATATAGTTCCCTCAGTGTACGGGGCAAAATAGAGACGGAGAAAGACTGTTCGAGCTGACTCAGAAGAAGACTGAAATCTACGGGAGACGAGAGATGCGATGCGATCCGTCGTGCTAATAAACAAACGCACGTGTGTGTTGTATCAGTCCGCACGGGGGAGTGCGCATGCGCACTTCCGCCTGCGTTCTCAAATCGCCAAAAAATCGTCCATTGCACCTTTAAGTTGCTGCACAAGAACTGCCCACTTTTCCCTTGGTACCTAAGTCCACAATACAAATTATATAAAGTTGTAAAAAGTGAAGGTATTTTCAGCTGATACAGAGATCATTTTTTTTTCCTTTTTGTGGCCAATAACAAAATGTGCCAATATCGAAGTTTTAGAATCAATGGCAATGCCTACAAATGTAAGTAAAGCAGCTAAGTTTTCAAATAAACTTCAACATTTTGTAAAATAGTAACACAAGTATTTTCTTAGTCTATGATGACCTTGTAAACACTACAGTCACATCTACTGTGTCATGGTTAAGCTAATCGCGCTTGCTCCACCCTCCGCCTGCATCTTCATCCTTTCCATAGATCTCATCCATAACAGCTGAAGCCTTTCTCTCTGCCTTGCTCTGATTGGCTGTGACAGCTGTTGGATCCGTGGGACAGTCCGGTAGTGCGTCTAAATGGCAGAGTGAGGCCAGAGTTTCATTTTAGCTGCCACAGCTTGGAGAAATCGACCCTTGCCACCGCGTGTGAATGCTAATGCTCTACATGTAGTGAAGGGAAGATTCACAGACGCTACGGACTATTCAATACTGGCATTTTTACTGCAGTGCCACAACCCAAGATTATCATACAACAAAATTTAAATGTATAGCGATCTTAACTATCAAGAACAATTGGTTAATCGACAACCGTGATCATAGAGGACACAATATAATTAATAATGACAAAAATAATAATCATTTTGAAAACAGAACTTCATTTTGCATACATTTTTACTACAAAAAGTAAACCGAGATGTAAAGTGCTTTTATATCTTTCTGTTTATATCACTTTACTTTGTCATTTAAGACGATGTGAATATGAATGTGATGATCCATGGCAAAAGGAAGCAAAAGTGGGCGGGGCAGAATAAGTACTGTTGCTGTATACTTTGACAAGACCAGGTGAGGCCAGTGGCATAGATTGGTGCCCACGTGTTTGCCAGTCAGACCAATGGCAGCTATGGCAACTGGAGTAGCTTGGAGGGTTAAATTTAAATCGACCAAATTTCTATTATTATGGGCCAAATGCTGAGAAAACATTGAACCTCTTTTTTCTACCTATTTTAATATAACAATCTACCTACTTTTAGATCTTATTATGTTGCATGCTAACCAAATATACAGTCGACATGTGCAGTATGTATTCTCTGTGTGGCAAAATGCCCTCTCTCCAGGTGTGACAGTGACAATAATCCACATGTGAGATTTTCAGTGAAAAGAGCATCTCTTCTTCACAAATTCACACTTCTTCTTCTCCCATGTTGCCCCACGTCCTGTCAGCTGTAGATGCTTTTAGTCCCTGCGGTCACCACTGCCATAAAGGACACGAATGAGCTTCTTGATGAATGTGATGAATGGTTAGTTGAGAATATTTATCTCTCTCTGTCCCTCTCTTCTCATCTCTCCCACTCCTCTCATCTCTTCCAGTCTTCTCATCTCTTCCAGTCTTCTCATCTCTCCTTCTCATCTTGCTCTCTCTTCTAATCTCTCCCTCTCTTCTCATCTCTCCTTCTCTTGCTCCCTCTTCTCATCTCTTCCACTTGTTATCTCTTCTCATCTCTCCCTCGCTTCTCATCTCCCCCTCTCTGTCCCTGTGGACACGCTCTTGTAGACAGTAAAAGTACATGTCCCTGGAGGTGGATGGTCTCTCCACAGCATTGTTGGAGTACTGACCTCGGTCTGACACTTTATGTGATTCTTCTAGCACTGTAGACAAGCTGCTTTTTTGTGTACTCCAGTTTCTGCAGTAGTCACCATAAGAGTACACTGCAAAAACAGTTGAACTTGAGTTAAAGGACAAATATTATTCCTTATTTATGTTGTTATTGGCCTTTAAACATGCTCTTGAGTACCTTACCTACTTTGGCATCTCATGTTTTATAACACCAACAAAATTGATTCAAGTCACTTGAATGTGATTCAGGTGACTTGAATGTGTTTCAAGTGGTGTTTCCCGCAAAAGAAATTTGATTCAATTTATTTTTGTAATCCCCGAAATCACAACAGTAGTTGCCTCGAAGGGCGACAGTGAGAACAGATTAAACAATGTTCATAGGGACTTGGCAATGTCCTAGCATCCTGTGTCCTTAGACAAATGTCTCAAGCTCCCCTGTCCTTAGACCTTCCTTTTCTGCCAGGAAAAACTACCAAACCTCTTTGGGGAAACCACTCAGGAGGAGAACCAGTTCTTTGAGGCAGATGAAGAAACCAAATTGACTTTGGTTTCCATCTACTGGCTCCAGAGGAAATTACATAGGTGAGATAATCAAATGGAAATTTTCCTCCAAATTGCTGATGTGATTAGACGGCAGAAATGCTCAGATCAAGTCTGGAGATGATTTATGGACTTAAAAACAGTGCAGAAGAACTCAGACCTCCCCATTTGATGTAACACATCAGGGAAATTCAGAATGGAGTGTTTTTGGTGCTCAGAGGGGAGAGGACTTTCGAAACAGAGTTTATCCTAAAAAGAATTACGCTAAATGCAATTCCAGGTGTGTTTTTGAGGAGGGAACAATGATATGAGATGAAAAATAAATCTAAACTAACATAAATGGGTGAAAACTAAGATTAGTATTCTGAAATAAAGATATTTTAACTTTGAACTCTTTTTGCAGTGCATAAACAGAGACAGGAGAGCTAAGCTAGCATGCACAGGCACATTAGGGGCTGTCAGAGGAGGAGATTCCCTGGGGACAGTGGGCCAGAGTATGGAGAGGCCCATCACACCTTTAGCAGCAGCGCAGAGAACTGTGGGAGGAAGCATGTAAGGATGTGCAAGCAGACATGCAATCAAAACAGCACCCAAAGGCTGTGGATGTTATATGTTTCTATAGTAAATGCTTTTCTTATGTTGAATGAAAAACCAAAATGCCAAACCTAATGTGTGATAAAAATAATATGCTTTTACATGTTTACCACAATATTGATTTAAAATGACTTAATAAAACAAGGTCTTCATTTCCAAAACTACAAAACATGCCTTCATAGTTACATTTCACGCAGGCAGACACTTTTTATTTATGTGTTCTGATATGAGTGTCTGATTTTTGCGAATAACGCCGTGTAAATACAGAGCTGTGAGCGGAGATAGGGGGCAGATGAAAACAGACGGAGAAATCAATCAAAAAGCAACTTTGATTAAACTAACTGAGTTAAAAAGTTCACAAAGGTAGATTTTACATAACTTGTCCTCTTTAGGTCCCAGCCAAAAATAAAAACATTTTTGTACAAAAGAGCTTTGATAAAGGCCCTCCAGACATGCCAAAAAGTAAGTTGTGGATTCATTCTAATTCTTGACTCTTCCGTAGCTGTACAAATACATTATCCTCTGACCAAGCCACAAGGGAGCTATGGAGGAAAACAACCTCCTTGGCCTCAAATTATTTCTTTCATTGCAACTTTGCGACTTTGTGCGAAGGAAGTCAGAGGAAAATTGTCACGTCTGGTATGACAGGAGATTAGAGGCTCCTATAGGGCAGTAATGGTACAATATGTGTGCAGAAAATGTATGTAGCATGATTCATCGGCTTTTCTCACTGCTCCGATTCCTTCAACACTCTGTTTCTCTCTCGCTCTCTCTTTCCCTAAGCTCTTAATCCAAAAATGACATGTGAACATACACCCTGACAAAAGACTCAAATCATCAGAAGATTTAGTTACAAAATCAGTGGCGATCTTTAGTCCCAAACTGATTTTAAAACAAAAAAAGATTTGTGATGCCATATTTGAAGTTTTCTCCTAGTGGAGCAGATGGTGTTGTGAGCCAAATAAATTCAGAGCAAAAATAGATAATAAAGCGATACATGTGTAACATGTCAAATTCAAATGGATTTTGCCAAAATAATTGTGGTTAATTTCTTCTTGGTTATTTTTTTTTACAGATTTTTTGTTAGACAGGAAAACTGCATGAAATGGGGATGAGAGAGAAGGGAGGACACGCAGTAAAATGTGGGACCTGCACATGGCATGTGTGCTGCCGCCTTAACCACTCAACCACCGAGCAGCACCATTTGAAAATGTTTACACTATTTTCTTTGTAATGAGGCAATCGTGGACACGGTTTAAAATGCACCAGTTTTGTTTTTTAAGTATTGATTTTTGACTGTATTGTTTATTTGAAAGGTAATATAAGTAGTTCAAGTTATAAAAAAACATGATTAAAACAATTATTGCATCATTAGATTAAAATTGACGACCCTGTACTTTATTGAAGCTAAATCTATATTCAATCAACTATCATAGGTAAAAGTTTGGTCATTTTAAAGTCCAATCCAAGCTAGCACCTCAACTACATCAAATATTAGTCAAATTGTTTGCAAATTCCTCTGCAGCTTTTGTTGTTTCTCTGTGCGCTGGTTCAAATGAGTGTTGCCCCCTAATTTGCTTGAGAATTGAGCGAGCGACTGGCTGTGAATGCAGAGCTCCTCGTCCAAAACCAAATCTCTGGACGCCACTTCTTGCAACAGAACACAATAAGTCGGCGCGGCGGCCATTGTTTAGACCCAGAAATGATGCCAAAGTGGCTGAATGGAGCAGCGCTGTAGCCATGTTTCTGTTCAGAGAGAAGACAGAGTGATAATGCTGAAACGGACAAGGCATTTTAGACATGTTGTGCATGTTGTGCAGGATCTGGGAGGCTTCTGGGCAGTGAATATATTCATGAGGCTGTTGAAAAATAAGCATAGCTGCAAATTGTCAATTGAAAACAAAATATGATATGACTTGAATGGTGAAAAGTGCTGATAATGGCGCTAAAAACAGGAAAGTGAAACAGCATGGTAAGCATAATTTGTTGTTTCTTGGTTCATATTTTAGAAAAAGCAAAAAAGGATAACACTATAATAATTTAGCAGCAAGACCCATTTTAATAAGAACTTAAATCATATTTTGTATGTGTGTATAAAGCTCATCATAAGCTTTTATTAGATGTGTACAACTTCATTTAGCAGAAACATTTCACGTTTTAGTTTTGTGCCTGATTTATATCTTATCCTGCCTCAATTTTCATATTAATTGACTGCTGAGATTCCTTCTGCAAACTAATTTACCTGCAGGTACTAAATGAGAAGCCTTGATTTTCTGCAAATAAAAACATTTTAATATTTTTCAACAACCAAACCAAGTTAATTGTATCCAAGTCTTACCTGAGCACACAGCTGTAGTAGCCCACGTCCTCGAGTTCGGCCGGTCTAAACCAGATGGCGTCTTCCTCTTTGCTCATCCTGGTTCCGTCAAAGCTGATGGGCTCTTCGAAGTCGCCGTGGCCCGCGCTCTTGTACCACATCAGGCTCAGGCCCGCGCTCTGGGCCAGGCTGTAGTTGGCTCGAATGTAGCCATAGAAGAGGGCACAGCGGATCCGGACCGGCTCTCCTAACAGCGCCTGGTACTTTTTATAGTCCACCGACCAGTCAGTGCACCCCTCCACTGCAACAGACGACAAAGAGAGGGGAGAAAAGGTTAGAATGTGAAATAGATTGTCCAACAAAAGAAAGGCAAACTTCTGAAGCAAATCTAAACTTGGAAGACGGAGAGAGGACTAAATCTGAATCAGGACTTTGAAGGACAAAATCAAGCTTAAACCTTAAGTGAGACTATGGTACATTTGTACAATCCACTGCAAAAGAGAGACAAATAACCTTCAAAATGTTTTTTTTATATTTATTATTATAGTAACGCAACAGCAAAAATTTCATTTTTCACACAGCAAAATTTCAAAAATAGCACGTCACAAACAAACAACAAACACGCTGGTTATTGACTATAACTATAATTTCACCCATACATTTAACTGAAAAAACAGGACCAAAACAAAAGCTTTTATGCTTTTGCTCTGCCACGTTTTCAACAAGTCAAAATAAAAGACATATATAACCAAACCTAAAATACAGTAAGTAAGTCATATCTTACTCAATATTTATGTTGATGAAAAGGAATACAATCCAAAAGTATTATTTTTGTAAGGTATGGTATATTGTTTTGCCCATATAAGGTAGTATTTCCTCTTTTCTTCCCTCGGCTCTTTGGTAAACCTTTGTCATCAAAGCACTCATCTCTTGCTGGTGTTTGAGGAGAACGAGCCCATCTCACGAGGACGATCCGCTTCACGTTCGCACAAACATACGGATCTCTCAGGACTTAAATAAACACAAACGAACCATGACAAAAATATCATCTTCATTAAGGTTTAAACTGCACTTCTGTCCTTTGAAAACTTCATACACTCAAGATTTTAAAATAATTCTCAGTCTATTAGTAAATAGGAATTGTAGACCAACGGTAATTAAAACAGGCATCAAACCAGAATAAAAACAAGGACTAAACCAAGACTAAACAAGGACTCACATGTGACCACGACTCCACATAAATCATCCGAAAAGAACAAGCGATCAAGAACTAAACCAGGTCTGGACCAGAACCAAACCAATTACTCCAGGACAAAATCACAACCACCTGGGACTAAATAAGGTAAAAACGGTGCTAAACTAAGTCTAAAATTCTACAAGTAAACCAGAAGGACATATTTTGATTTTGAATTTTCATATTTTTCAAAGATTACATTTTTTTGTGTGTGAAGGATTTATTTTCAAAATTATATATTGACTTTAAAAATTACCAAAATATACTAATAGCCCCATAGTTATGTTAAGTCATGAGTTATGTGACAATTCAATGATAAGACTTTTATCTTTACTCTATGATCCAAGTGAGTGACTTATCAATGTGGATAATCAGTGGGAATATGGACTTTAGAGCATGTTTAGAAAGTTTTTTTTTTTTAAATGCACCAACATATCTTTGGAGGGAGGTGTCAAAAAATGAGTTTATAATAAAAATCCATGGATACAACACATTTCCAACACCTGCTCAGCGAATGTCATCAAAAATGACCAGGACTAATCCAGGACTCAACCAGGTCCAAACCAGAACTAAAATTGGATTCAAACAGACCGAAGTCTAAAACCTTCCAATCTAACGAATGGGACCTCCGCCAGTTAATGTTCTTAACCATATTTTCACCTTCTCCTGTTTACAAGCACAGCCTCAGTATATATTCCTCTGACATTGATAGTCAGACATTGTTGATTCATTTCTCCCTGTGGCCCTCAGAGGCAACTGTTGTTGTGATTTTGGGCCTTACAAAAATAAATTGATTTGATTTGATTTGATAGTGCTTGTTCATTTGACCCACGGAAATTAAAAGCCGATTCACTGCCCAAAGCCATAAAAACATGCCCACATCACATTCAAATGCATCTTTCAGTCCACAAAATGAAAGTATTGGCTTGCATAATATTGTGAGTCTGCATACATCTGCCAGAGGTAAGGAACAGCACTCCTAAGGCGTCTGATAAAGCACCACTGACATTCTAATAACCAGGAGTGAATAATAACTGCATTATTCATGAGGGAGGGCTGTGGATGTGGAGCTGGGAGTTATGGTCAAACATTAATTGTGATTTTTATTTTATTTTGTCTCATTAAAACAGATAAATAGCTTTTGGGCAATGTCCCTTTTCAAAACAAAAAATAGGTTAAATGGATAAAACAATCTGTCAAGGCACTTTCATACAACTCAAATACTAAAGACGTTTGTATCAATAATTATATCAACGTAATGTAAAAGTATCTCAAATATGATTCCTATCATGTATACAAAATAAAGTTAAGAAATCAAATGAGCCATGATTAAAGGTCCCATTTTATGTATACTTCTTTACACTTCGGTGCAGAAGGAGTCCTTGCGCCCTCTGCTTATGTTTTTTTTACAAATAAATCCACTTGGTTTGTCTAAATATTTATAAGATTTATTGCCTGAATACTGCATAATATTGGGCATTTAAACAAAACTAAAGTGGTATATATTTTAGGCCCAAACCGAACCAAAAATAATGTGTAAAATGTATAAGCCTAATAAGATAAATTAAAAAGGAGAAAGTGTTTAGAAAGAGTTTAAAACAGTATTTTCTTGATGATTAGTAAACAACAGTGAAGTGTAGTGCGCTGTCTGTGGTGCTGAAATGTGAATGGGCCTTTTCCATTGCAAACGCAGCATATGGAAATACACTGTATATTTCCTGTTGCTGCTTTTAATCTGAGGTGTGAACAAAGAGAGGAATCTAAACCAGATGGACTCTGTGCTTGTTTTTACTATTTAGCATTTGTGGCAATACTTCCTACATTATTGTCAAGTCCCAAAATGCTTAAGACCTTAATTTTAACAACAAGGAACTCGACTGTCTTTACTTTTCTCTCATCTGTGCATTCACTCTGCTTTTAGTACTATCAATCTGACTGCAATACTTTTGATATCCTGACTGTAATAATGTATGTATGCTAATAAAGACTGTTGCCCCACACAATACACAAAGCTCTGTTTGAACACTTTAGATCCGCATTAGCTTTCATAAGAACAGAGTGCTGGACTAAATGTGACTACTCTGCTCTCTTAAGGGGCCCTCACACCGCAGCGTCAAAAGTGTCCAGTTTACGTTCAAAGTCTATGTAACGCCGAATTTAACGCCGCGGTGTGAGAACAGCTTTAGGCTACGCTCATACTGCAGCGTATGATGCCCAAATCTTTTTTTTGTGTGTGTGATTTTTTTATGTGTTCGTTCACGTTACAAAAAAAAAATGCGATTGCACTTTGTGTCTGGTGTGAACGGAATGCAGCTCGATATGGCACAAAAGAACACAACGTCACATGTAGCGCACTGCGTTTACAGAAGTAAAAAGGCAGGTTACCCGGGTCTGCTCCTGTTATCAATGTCCTTAGTTTCTTTAAATTTCACACAAAGGCATTGCAACCAGGAGCGCTTAAGCCCTGGCTCTGCCAGCTCCTTTGCAATCTCCTCAAATACGGCCCGATTACGGTACCAACCCTTTATTTTTGCCTGAATAGATTGGTCACCCCTGGTATTGATTACCGGTAGTTCATAAGTTCCTTCTTCCACTGACAGATTTCAAATCCTTCGTCTGCCATTTCTTTCCACTTTCCTTGTTATTTTCTTTGACTCAGAATGTTGACGCTTATCCCGCAAATGGTGCCTAATTATGACGTTCAGGTCGGATAAACAGGACCTGAGTGTTTCTAAAAGTACGGATTTCTAACCACAAGGGGCCTTGTTCCGTTCACACAAAATGGGGCCAAACAATAAATAAAAAGGTCACATATGGGCAAAAAAATAAGCTGCAGTGTGAATGTAGCCTTACAACAAGGCAGTAAATATCTAAACAACACTGATCTACATATTTCGATCATTCGTAGTTTACATGTTCTTTAGAGGTGAACTGCATAGACAGTAATTGAGATTATAGTCATTTCAATTCAAATCTAATTTTGGGAAAATGAGCCCGACATATCGGCAGGGCTTATCAGCCAAGTCCATAAAATAGATATTTGGAATGAAAAAAAATATTCTGGTCGCTCTTGTAACTCCCAAACATGAATAGATACCGATGGTTGTGTCTGGGGAAGGGTATCTGATAGGAGAATATTATACATGTATTATTATTATAATAAAAGCAAAACAAAGTTTGTTCTAATACAGAATATTATGAGCCTTCCAACTACAATTAAAGCCATATTTCATCCCGTTTCATAAGCCCTGTTTTATAAGCATTAAATATCTGTCTCTGATCAGACAGTAAACAGCAGAGTTTTGACGGTAACACTTTTAAATCTTATATTGGGGTAAAAGCTCTTCTTTGCATCCGTGTGACGTTGTGTTCCTGACGAGCTTTTTATCCCTGTGTCTTCTGAAAACAGCTGCTGATCACAGCTGCCACCGGCTCAACAGGCTCCGGCTAATTGAGTCTCTATAAATGTTTTATTTACCCAAGATGCAACGCGGAAGGCAATTGGGGAAGAGTGGTGTGGTTGCCAAGGGTTACGGGTCAATTATATGGTCCATCTATGGTGGATTATATGTATTGGTGGTGTTTTGCTACAGTGACACAAGAGCTGCAAGAGAGCGTAAAGACAAGTTAATGTGCCACACTGTAAGAGTATAAAAAACATAAAGTATATTTACATTGGAAAAATGTGCAGCTGAAATTGTGACATAAATGGCTCACAACATTTCTAGATGTGTGGTATTCTGGTTTTCAAAAAGAATGGGAATGAATCCAAGAGAATTTGTCATTTTGATCTCAACCTTAAAGGTGCATCATGTAACCTTTCAGTTGGAGGGTTTTCCACTTGCTTGTTCCCATGGAGATTGCTTTGTCTGATATATTCCACAGTATGGTATTAAATGTATACATCTCCATGGAAACAGGTGATGCCATCAGGCCCAGGTACAAGTCAGGTCTGTGGACAGGTGAGCCAATCACAACGAATCACACGCATTTCAAGGTAGTTTTGAGCAAAGCAATAACATCTCCATGGAGACAAGCAGGTAGTCTGTTTCATTCCCTCTAAGGCAGCTTTTGTTTCCTCTTTGTTGTTGTAACGATTTACAGCAATATGATTTGCAACAGGAATTAGCCTCTTAACATTGAAATGTAAGATGTTTTGTCCTTGTTTGTGGTTAACACTTCTGAGCTGATGCACAAGAAACAAAAGGCTGGTTCAAAGTTCATGGTCTTCTCTGTTGGTGCAAATTAACCAAGGGGAAATTATTAGATTTACTATCAAGACAAGAGGTGCAGGCAATATTCACAAAGGCGTGAAGCTGTTGCAATTTGAGTTTCCTGTTCTTTCAAAAAACGTGAGTGGTATTCTGGCCTTTTAGTTTGGAAACAAAGCACTTAAATTCTCGCAGCTATAGTACATTGAGTACATTTTGAAATATTATTTTGACCATTACAGCTCTGCGTTGTTAAGATAAAGCAAAGAACACTTCAGCGTGACCCTTTCCACTCATTTTCTCTTTTGCTTAATTAGTCTCGCCTTGAGGAAGAAAATCTTACAAAAAAGAATCAAGCTTTTACTGTTACTGCGGCAACGGCATGGGTCTACCCACGCTTATCAACAACTTGCTAATTAGTTTGTCTCGATAGCTTTAGGTAGATGCCGTAAATGTCTTAAATCTTGTATCTGGATGGAGAGCACATTTGTGTGGCTAAAAATAAGTTGGACCAAATGTGCTTGCTAAAGATAAGGAGCCACTTACATGGGATGTTGTTAGCAGAGGATACTACACAAGTAAATGAAAAAAACAATGTATAGAAGCGAGAGGCATAGGAGAGGCTTTGCACAGACACTTGACTCTTGAAAATGTTTGAGGAGAAGTTGGCAAAATAGACACAGGAATAATTTCAGTTGAAGAGCCCATTGAATCTCAACAGAAACAATATACGCAACACTAGGGCTGGGTATTGCAAGACCCTCGCGATACGATACGTATCCCAATACAGGGGTAACGATACGATACGTATCCCGATATTTGTATATTCCGATACAATTCCCTCATTACGATACGTATCCCGATACATTTTTTAAAAAAGGGTCTTAAGAATTTACCAAATAGGTAATGTTTTTACTCTGGATAAGAAAATGTATGAAATTTCATGTTTATCCACAAAGCACTTATTTACAAATCCATTATGGTCTAATAACTTCATACATCCAACCAACAGATCCAAATATAAATATGAGGAACACATTCTATTAAAGTATTGCATGTTTCTTGCCAAACTATTGTCCTGGTCTGAACATGCTGCAGCAGCATCTTCTGCACAGATCAGCTTCTGATCAGGTCCACAGCTCCTTCTCTCCTCGGCCCAGAGGAGCGCAGCACAAAGAGCACATCAAAAGTACTATTTACCACTGCTCTATTATATATGACTCAGACCGTAAAAAACAATGACAAAAAACCTTAACTTAACCAGTTAACCGACCACTGACTATGCTGGATTACTACTACTACATACGTCGGTGTAATCCCTCATTCGTCCAGGCGTGTTCCATAGTAGAAAAAACTTCAGTTGTAGTCATCTGGACTCAGTTTGAAAAAATAGACGTTTCGACTCTCATCCAAGAGTCATTGTCAATAAAAGAATTTAGGTCGAGAACTCCGATATTAATACTGTTCTGTCAGAACAGGATTAATATCGGAGTTCTCGACCTAAATTCTGTTATTGACAATGACTCTTGGATGAGAGTCGAAACGTCTATTTTTTCAAACTGAGTCCAGATGACTACAACTGAAGTTTTTTCTACTATACTACTACATACATACATTTATCGCTTTGTAATGTCAGAATACTTTTGAATGAACTCTGATCTTCACTGGTTAAACATTGAGTATGGGAAGAGAATTCAAACTCACAAAAAAGCCACATTTGGTGCAGAAATTGAACTGTCTTGTTGTGAGGAGAAGCTGAACCACAAAATCTCAAACATTTCACAGACAAAGTGAGTGCTTTGCTTACAAGGGAGGAGGCTGTGGATGCGAGGCTAAGGGACATGCTACTCATGCTGTTGGCAGACGACTTCTGCCCATTAACATTTCCCCGTTCGCCCTGTTTGCTTTTGGTGAGGGTTTTGGATGATTCCACAGCATTGGATTTGCTCTTCTCTGACCCCTGTGTGACAACCCTGTAAATAAAGCCCAGAGTCCCGTCCATTTTTGGCCAGTGAAATCGGGCGAAGTGCGTCAGCTGTCGAGAGGCGCCAAATGACCACGGAACAAATGTTTGCATGGCACGCGGCAATGGGAAGCTAATCTAGAGGCAAAACTGACAGTGGATTAAAGCAGCACGTTCAACCCAAAACCACGCTGATCACGGAGATTAAAGGTGTGTATGTATGTTCTCCAAGGTATTTTTAGCAATGAAAAACACACATAATTGAAAACTCCAAAAATAGTTAAATCAATATATAAAAAGAGTTTAATGCCATACTTTGAGACATACAAGTGGAATGTAATATAGTTCACCTTTAATCCTTTGCCTGAGAAATGAATTAATTTGGTTTCTTTAACCTTGATTTCAATGTAAACATAATGGTACAGTTATGAACACTTTCAAAAATATAATCTGCATAATTAAACGGTGAAATGGCAAACCGATTGTTGTTATCAAGGTTGACATAAAATCGGGTGAATGACGGGACGGAGCGGCGGCTGAACAATTGGACTAGTCTATGTCTGCAACTGCTTAAATGTTGTATTATGTAAGTGTTTTAATGTTCATTTTGTTAATGTGAACCTCATTGTTGTTGTTCTTTTCTGTTTTGTTCCTTTTGCTCAATATGTTTTTAAAAATAATACATATTTTAATTACAAAAAAGATTGACGTACAGTAAAAACATGACAAACTAAAGCTTTAAAATGAATTCAAATATGTACACCTGGCTCATAGACCCCACCGTAAAAACAAGATGGTGCCCTCCCTGTCTTGTAAAATAAGCCTGCCATGCATGTATTAGCTCATAGTTCACCTATGAGTCAGTTTTTTCTTTTATTAATGCTGGTAAAATGCTTACATGCGGATCCAGCCCCATATCATAAAATAGTAGCGGTCTATATATGTCCAAATGTGTGGGTGTTAAACTATAAATCGTCATATGCGGGGTGGCAGGTGCAGCGATGTAATGGGGATGGAGAACATGCTTGTAAATGTAATGCTACTATATGATACATGTGTAGTTAAAAAGGCCAATGTACAATAAACCCAAGCAAACGTTATGTCATCGCAGCGGCTTGCCCGTCATCTCATAAATTGGGTTACAGGTCCGCTCAGGGCTAATGGTATGCAAATTGAGTTGGGTCACGGTGGCGAAGTGCGTTTTTTGCCACATAAGCGCTTGGAGTGGAGTCTTGTGGGCATTTTTCTCCATAAAAGTATAGCACAGATTGAAGCAGAGTGAGAGCAGGGATACGTTTGGCCAAGAATGATGGGGAAAGGCATGCAAGAACTCACGTCTCATACTGTAGCGTGAGCAGCCAAGTCTGTGAGCCATTTAGGTTATGACACTACATTGAAACTATGAGCCATTTCTATACGTTTGCCAATATATGACTACAAATACATGGAAAAGTTGACAGTGATTTTTGCATTCTAAACAACAAACAGATTGAATTAAAGAATAATCACTAGACTAATTGATTAGCGAAGTCATTTTTAGTTTCAGCCCTAGTTCATGATTTATTAAAGATATTAATGGGATTTTTAAATATAACTTTGTGTAGGTGGCAGACCAGAAAAGTTACATAGTGTGCCTTAATGTCTTGCCTGTTTGAAATATAGATAGCGCTTATTCTAATTTATCCATAGCATGTTAGCCTTAGTATGCACTTTATGAGTTTCACTTCCGGGTCCTCACCAATGAACAAATCTTCTCTGGCTCTATTCCCGAATCCCAAAGGAACTCACCAACTTCACTTTTGCCCCGATCTGAGAGATTTGACCCGAGATGAAAGGGGCAGGGATGTGGAAAGATGCTTCAGAATCTTGACCTGCCATTTTGTGCCTGGTGAAACGCTACCGCAGCACAGAACGGCTCAATTAGGCCGAAAATAGCAGTGACGTGTGGGAGAGTGGGATCTAGCCGTAAAGATTAGCAAAGTGACGGAAGAATGTCCAGCGTTTGAAACGAGACAGAACCGACACAGCAATAAACCAAACTCACTAACAATATGCTAAGAACTACACAGTGCAGGTATCGCATGAAGTTACAGTGAAGAAAGTAAGTTTTAAATTTTAACACCCTGCGATTTTGCAAGTTCTCCCACTTAGAAATGATGGAGGCGTCTGAAAAGTTCATCATAGGTGCATTTCCACTGTGAGAGAGAGAATCTAAAAAAATGAATCCGGAAATCACTTTGCATGATTTCTTAATATTTTTTTTTAACGTTATTGCTGCAAGTAACTATTTAAACACCTGAGAAAATCAACATTAATATTTGGTACAGAAGCCTTTGTTTACAATTACAGAGGGCAAACGTTTCCTGTAGTTCTTGGCACACAGATTCAATTTTTTCAATTAAATTAAATTTATTTTTGTAACTCTGAGGACCACAGTAAAAAACAAATTAAACAGATCTGTCAGGTTTCAGGGCTGTCCCTCCAAAGATTTTCTAGTGGATTTAGTTCTGGAGACTGGCTAGGCCTCTCCAGAACCTTCATATGCTTCTTAAAGGTGCCATAACATGCTTTTTTCACGTTTCGTAGTCTATCCTAAGTGTGTAATAGATAATAATAAGGGTTGTGCAACACCCATAACATAATAGTTAAGAAATATCACCCAGACCTTGGACCCCCTCACCAACAAAATGCAAACGGCTTGGTTTGATATTCGCCCCCACCCTTGCGAAGAGCGATCTGGCTCCCCCGCCCAACCCGTGACGTAGTCTCAGAGAGCGTGTGGGCCCCGCCCACCCGTGACGTAGTCTCAGAGAGCGTGTGTGCCCCATACACAGAGGGGGGATGGTGACGCGTGCTTGCCCTTATGACGCGGTCTTGCCCCACCGCCCGTCAGTTTGGAGATTCGAGGAAAGGAGATAGTCTGTAATATAGCTAAACACTGTGGGAATCAATAAAAAAAAACACTCTGGGTACATATATGAAGCACAAATAGCAATGTAAGAAGGTTAAAAGCTCTGAAAAGTCAATTTTGCATGTTATGGGACCTTTAAGGATCCACTCGTTGGTTGTCCTGGCTGTGTGCTTCAGGTCATTGTCATGTTGGAAGACCCAGCCACGACCCATCTTCAATGCTCTGACTGAGGGAAGGAGGTTCTTACCCAAAATCTCACAATACATGGCCCCATTCATTCTCTTCTTTACACAGTGCAGTCGTCCTGTCCCTTGTGCAGAAAAGCACCCCCAAATCATGTTGTTTCTACCTCCATGCTTCACAGTAGGGATGGTGTTCTTGGGATCATACTCGTCCTTCTTCCTCCAAACAGGGCGAGTCAAGTTTATACCAAAATGTTCTATTTTGGATCTGACCACATGACTTTTCCCATGATTCCTCTGGATCATACAGATTGTCATTGGCAAACTTTAGATGGGCCTGGACATGTGCTGACTCAAGCAGGGGAACCTTCTGTGCGCAGCATGATTTTAAACCATGGCAGTGTAGTGTATTACCGACAGTAACCTTTGACACTGTGGTCTCAGCTCTCTTCAGGTCATTGACCAGCTCCTCCTGTAGTTCTGGGCTTCGTCACCTTTCTTACTGTCATTGATACCCCACGAGGTGAGATCTTGCATGGAGCCCCAGTCTGAGGGAGATTGACAGTCACCTTTAGCCTCTTCCATTTTCTAACAATTGCTCTAACAGTTGATCTTTTTTCACCAAGCGGCTTGGCAGGTCTACAATTGTGTTTCTGGTGTCGTTTGACAGTTCTTTGGTGTCCATGGTAGTAGTTGGAGTCTGACTAATTGTGGGGTGGACAGGTGTCTTTAGGCAGCAAATGAGCTCAAACAGGTGCTACTAATTTAGATTAATACATTTAGTAGAGGTGGACTTTTTAAAGACAGACTAACGGGTCTATGAGAGCCAGAATTCTTGCTGATTGTCAGGTATTCAAACACTTATTTGCAGCAATAACATATACATTATTTAAAAATCATACAATGCGATTTGGGGATTCTGTCTCCCACAGGGGAACTGCACCTACAATGAAAATGTCAGACCCCTCCATAATTTCCAAGTAGGAGAACTTGCAAAATGGCCGGGTGTTCAAATACTTACTTACTTTCCACGCTGTATATACAAGCCAGTAAGTTAAATTGTATCGTACAAATAAACGTGTCTGTTGTGGTACAGTAGCTCTATCTCTCATTCTGTTTGCATTGATCTGTTTTTCAGCTATATGTATGCAAACAACCAATGGAATATTTTAGTCAAGGACACCAATGGCACGTTCATTCAGTTTGTTTGTAGTAGAACAATATTGCCATGTCAACTTACTTCACTCTTTCTAGTCTGTAAATACGACGTCTATTCATTAAGTAGCAACCGAGGGAGCGCACTTCAACGAAACGCTGGCTTTTATCACTGACATAGTCTCATTATCGGCCTCATTTTGTTCCCTGAGTGCACGCTATGTTCTTTAATCAGGCGGAAAGGCCACTGATAAAACAAAGTTGGCATAAATTAGCATAACTCTCACCTGTTTTCAACAATAAAAGCAGATTTTAGGATTAGGAGTTTGATATTGTCGCTTATTGACCGGAACAGCCTGTGTTGTTACCTGATTGTGGTGACATTTGCACAAAAATATTTTTAATTGAATAATAATGTGCGACAAAAAAGTGAAACTACATAAAATGTTTTAAAAGAAAAACTTCACTGACACTTTGTGCAAATAGAACATGAATGCGGCCATAAAGTAGTAGAGGCGGAAATTGTATTGGAAATCACTTTTATGCAAAGGAACATTAAAAGTAGGAAACCAATCAACAATAACCTGTAAGTTAAATAATGACCCTTAAAATGCATGAAACATGGTTAAAACGTTGTTATTTTTTTAAGTTTAGGGAACTTATTAAGCCACTTTTAATGAGAAAACTTTGCTGATGACTTTAGTAGAAAAAGCTTCAGTTGTAGTCATCTGGACTCAGTTTGAAAAAATAGACGTTTCGACTCTCATCCAAGAGTCATTGTCAATAAAAGAATTTAGATCGAGAACTCCAATATTAATACTGTTCTGTGGTAAGACCCGCCCATTGGGAGGAGCCTTCCTGAAGTAGAAAGAGTTGTTTGTTTCAACAGAAACTCCCCCCTTGTATCTACCGAGCTAGCCTATTCAGAATCTTAATGGGCTATTAGTATCCTCTTTGTCTTTGTGAGACCCTGGCTCAACCACCCTGAGTACCTGATTAGCATCTAAATGTCCTGGTCCTGGTCCTCTAACTCTCCAGGGGTTCAGTATCCCATTATAAATAACAGGAAGATTAAACCTTAGCCCTCCATTTCTGTTTAAAGAAGGTCTTTCTTTTTTAACAAAAATAGCTTCCTTGACTCCTCTTTCAAACCATCTTTTCTCCCTGCTTAAAACCTTCACCTCACCGTCTTCAAACGAGTGATTAGAGGCTTCAAGATGGAGATGCACGGCACTCTGAGGTCCTGAACTAGTATTTCTTCTGTGCTGATAAAGCCTCTTGTGTAGAGGCTGTTTAGTCTCACCTATGTAACGTTCTTTACAGCTTTCTTCACTGCATTGGATCGAATAAACTACATTGCTCTGTTTTTGAGTCTGCAACTTGTCCTTAGGGTGAACCAGTTTTTGTCTTAAAGTGTTTCCTGGTTTAAAATAAACAGGGACTTCGTGTTGTCTAAAAATTCTCTGCAGTTTTTCCGACAGGCCAGACACATAAGGGATAGAAACACCCTTCCTTCTCTGTTCAGTTTCCCTTTTGTCCTGCTTCTTGGTTCTCTTCACTCTGTTGAGAGCCCAAGCGGGGTAACCACAGGCTGAGAGGGCATTTCGGACATGTTTTTCCTCTTTCTTCTTGCCCTCTGAGCTGGTGGGCACACCTTGAGCTCTGTGTTGTAAGGTTCTGATCACACCCAGCTTGTGCTGTAGTGGGTGGTTGGAGCCAAAGAGCAGATACTGGTCCGTGTGTGTAGGTTTCCTATATACTTCTATTTGGAGTTTCCCGTCCTCTCCTCTGATCGTGGAACAATCAAGAAAGGACAAGCGATTCTCCTTAGCGTCTTCTCTTGTAAACCTGATATGTGGGTCCACAGCATTGATGTGATCAGAGAAGGTTTCCAGCTCTTGTTCCTTGATTGTTACAAACGTATCATTGACATAGCGAAGCCACAGTTTTGGGGCTATGCCTGAGAATGAGGCCAGTGCCTTCTTCTCAAAGTGCTCCATGTACAGGTTGGCCACTATGGGAGAGACGGGTGAGCCCATGGCACAGCCATGAATCTGTCTGTAAAATTGTCCCCGGAATTGAAAGTAAGTGGTGTTCAGACAGATGTCCAACAGTTTACATATGTGTTCAGGTGTCAGTTTGGTCCTTTCCTGTAGGGTTGTGTCTTGTACGCACAACTTTGTGGATAAAGTGAAACATCTCCAACTGGACCCAGATGACCTCATGGTTTCATATGATGTTGTGTCCCTGTTCACCTGCATCCCGACCTCTGATGCAGTAGCAGCGGTGAGGATCAGACTGCAGGAAGACACAACCCTACAGGAAAGGACCAAACTGACACCTGAACACATATGTAAACTGTTGGACATCTGTCTGAACACCACTTACTTTCAATTCCTGGGACAATTTTACAGACAGATTCATGGCTGTGCCATGGGCTCACCCGTCTCTCCCATAGTGGCCAACCTGTACATGGAGCACTTTGAGAAGAAGGCACTGGCCTCATTCTCAGGCAAAGCCCCAAAACTGTGGCTCCGCTATGTCGATGATACTTTTGTAACAATCAAGAAACAAGAGCTGGAAACCTTCTCTGATCACATCAATGCTGTGGACCCACATATTAGGTTTACAAGAGAAGACGCTAAGAAGAATCGCTTGGCCTTTCTTGATTGTTCCACGATCAGAGGAGAGGACGGGAAACTCCAAATAGAAGTATATAGGAAACCTACACACACGGACCAGTATCTGCTCTTTGGCTCCAACCACCCACTACAGCACAAGCTGGGTGTGATCAGAACCTTACAACACAGAGCTCAAGGTGTGCCCACCAGCTCAGAGGGCAAGAAGAAAGAGGAAAAACATGTCCGAAATGCCCTCTCAGCCTGTGGTTACCCCGCTTGGGCTCTCAACAGAGTGAAGAGAACCAAGAAGCAGGACAAAAGGGAAACTGAACAGAGAAGGAAGGGTGTTTCTATCCCTTATGTGTCTGGCCTGTCGGAAAAACTGCAGAGAATTTTTAGACAACACGAAGTCCCTGTTTATTTTAAACCAGGAAACACTTTAAGACAAAAACTGGTTCACCCTAAGGACAAGTTGCCAACTCAAAAACAGAGCAATGTAGTTTATTCGATCCAATGCAGTGAAGAAAGCTGTAAAGAACGGTACATAGGTGAGACGAAACAGCCTCTACACAAGAGGCTTTATCAGCACAGAAGAAATACTAGTTCAGGTCCTCAGAGCGCCGTGCATCTCCATCTTGAAGCCTCTAATCACTTGTTTGAAGACGGTGAGGTGAAGGTTTTAAGCAGGGAGAAAAGATGGTTTGAAAGAGGAGTCAAGGAAGCTATTTTTGTTAAAAAAGAAAGACCTTCTTTAAACAGAAATGGAGGGCTTAGGTTTCATCTTCCTGTTATTTATAATGGGTTACTGAACCCCTGGAAAGGTAGAGGACCAGGACCAGGACATTTAGATGCTAATCAGGTACTCAGGGTGGTTGAGCCAGGGTCTCACAAAGACAAAGAGGATACTAATAGGCCATTAAAATTCTGAATAGGCTAGCTCGGTAGAGGGAGGGGGGAGTTTCTGTTGAAACAAACAACTCTTTCTACTTCAGGAAGGCTCCGCCCAATGGGCGGGTCTTACCACAGAACAGTATTAATATCGGAGTTCTCGATCTAAATTCTTCTTCTTTTATTGACAATGACTCTTGGATGAGAGTCGAAACGTCTATTTTTTCAAACTGAGTCCAGATGACTACAACTGAAGCTTTTTCTACTATGGAACACGCCTGGACGAATGAGGGATTACACCGACTTTGCTGATGACTGTTGAAATTAAGCCAAATGTAGCTGGTAATTGACGTGGTCAGAGAACCTTCAATGTCAAACCAAGGCAAAATACTGTGTGAACCTTAAAGTGTTTTAAAAGATATCTACATGCAAATATGTATAGGATTACTCCAGCAGTCTGCAGTTCTTTTGCATATAAAGAGGAAAACTGCTCATAGTAAACAAAAACCTCTCAGTTCAAAGCACTAGGCAAATCAAGCTACACACAATTAGCATTGTTTTGCCCAATAAAACTCATTGTAACGCAAATTACGCAAAGTGTTCATCAATGTCCATAAAGCATTCATCTTTGTGCAAGTTTGACGAATCGCTACATAAATTAGCAATGATGTTTCAAAGTGATGATTACGCTCAAGAGACACCGAGCTAGACGTGGATCATATATGACAATTTGTCCCTATATTGAAAACAAGATGGCGTATGCTAAGATGATAAGGATGGAGGGACGCCGTCTAGTCCTTGGAGAGGGGTGTAATGACAAAATCGGCCCCGTGTTCCCAGTGGTGCCAGTAATCCGCACATCTAACAAACAGGCTGGGAGGCACAGACACAAAACAATAAGAGGATGTACTGGTGCAATGCAGACAACAGCAACAGCAGAGGATTCCGAATGGTGAAGTGTAATAATGAATAAGAAAAACTATATATTACGAAATGAAAAAACCATCAAGTATGATTTTAAGAACTTTTTCCAAAGCAGTATTTAGCGATCAAAAACCCAACACATTTTAATTCAATCATAATGAAAAAACAATGTCAATCAATATGAAAAAAATGATATACTGTACTTTTACGGCTATACAGCGCTGCTGAATAAAAGCCGCTCCAACAAAATTTACAAAGAAAAAATAACTGTACATATACACCTGTCAATAAGCCGCAGGTGCCCACATTGTTACATGAGATATTTACATATACAGATACTGGTACATACTGTAGGTACGCCGGTTGTCTTATGAATCAAGGGTCTCGGCGCACCCGCTGTACTACTGGTTTAGACTAACTATTGACTGACTTTTGTTCTAATTGAGTCCTTGGAATTTGTTTTCAGGTTTCGTCTAATCCAGGTTAACGGATTAAGTTCTGGTCTAGTCCTGGTTTACATCTGCACATTTAGTCATTGTAAGACCTTTTTAGACCTGGTTTATATACGGGTCATATGGTTTGGACCTGGTTTAGTCCAGTATAATTATTTAGTTCTGGTCTAGTGCTGGTTTACATTTGATTTAGGCTTGTTTCTGCTAAATCCAGGTTTAGATTTCGTTCGGAGAGAGGTGATTGGTCGACAGGTAAGGATAGCTGGCTGTGATTGGCTGATAAATAATAAAACAATAATAATAAATAATAAAATAGTCTGTAATATATTATATTTCTAAGGCTCAAATCACACATTTGATTCTATTCGTCCAAAGTTATTTTGAAATCCAAACTATGTCCTCCACAATTTGACTCATATCCATGACACAAAGTTATAATCTTCCTTGTTTCTTTCCTCTGACCTAATTTCCACAGTTTTCCCACAGCGTTAACTACAACATCATCTTTCCATCCCAGCACTTTTGTCTGCTCTATCTTTTTATTCAAACGACAGCCGGGCAGTTTAAAGACAACGGGAAATTATGACATCGAATTGATTCAAGGCAGCGGCAGCAGCAAGGACACTGGTCTTTGTGAATGAAAAGAGAGGAGGAGGGAAGGAGTCATAAATCATCGAGCTCTGTCAGATAAATCCAACATGAGTCGCTTCTGATGGGCAGCTTGTCAAAGTCACAACCAAGTTCAGCTGTCCGGGAAATAGATGGAGCCTGCTGCAATAAGACGGGTGAGGGAAAAAAGCATTGGGATTTGTATGGATTTTGGAAGCAGCGATTGGTGCGGCGGTTGGTGAAATTTCAGTGCTAAAAAACAAAAAAAAGAGAGAAGTGGTGAATTCATACAGTCATACATAATTAGTTGACGCTATGACAGTCCACACTTCACGGTGATTGGTTACTGAATGCAAACTGACCAATAGGAGTGGGTAACGAATAAACATATGGTCACAGAGATCAGATTACATTTTTCTGTTCTTTTTCCCCACCCATTTTTCCTATTTACTGTTATTTCAGGCTAATACGCAATTATAGTTGTTTTATTTTATCATACTTTATAATTTCTTAAGGCTGTGGGGGGTGTGGATAGATTTTTCTAATCTCCATATGGGAGTGCAACAGAAAAAGTCTGACTAGCACTGCACTGTATGAATCGAGCCAGTTTCATCACCAAATCTGAACAGAGTGGAGAAAGGCTTAGAGCAGAGCTACTCGCCTGGCTTCCCCTGGACACTGACTGTGATGCCCGGGCTATAAGACACAGAAACACTTTTGTCCTGGGGGCTTTTACTCGCCTTAAAACTACCCTGACATCGGATCTGATGACCTGACCAGTTCTCTTCATGAGCTTTTTGTTTGGGCTTTTTTTATTGTGGCACATAACTGCTTAATGTGCATGAATTTCCGCTCAGGGACAATAAATGTGATATTGAAAAGAAATAAGAAAATATAAACGTATTTAGTATTCGCGTGGCCATTTCAAGCACATTAAGTCCAATGCAAAATCTTGGTTTGGGGCTCCTAGTTTAACAACAAAGTGATTCCTAATGTCTAAAGAACCAAAAAACACAATTAATCCTCATGTGAAAGCAGTTTCGCATTCAAAATGAGAAGATGCAGATTTTATGGCTTTCCTTGTCCTGGAATGTTTCATATTAAATGAATAAATGTAATTATCTACAAGCGGGTGATGCCACTACGCCAAGTTACAGGTCAGAGATATTTATTTAAGCAATAACAACAACTTCAGGATGGATACGTTTAGGGAGAATATTTGGCTTTGGGGTTTGGGCCTTTGTTTTTTATGGGCTCGCTACATTTATAAAGTCGGCCCAGCGCTATAAACGTCCCTGAATAAACCTAGCGTACAAGGTAGTGAATAATCTCAGCTCACAAACAGAACCTGAAGGCATCACGCAGCACAAGTCTATCCATCCAAAACTAGTCTGAATCCTAGACGTCCTATTAGAAAACAATACTGTCAAAACCTGGGCACACCACTACCTTCCATTGAATTACATTCTCAATATATGATGTACTTCTTTCTATGACAGAGAAGAGGGGTGGTGACAGCTGGCAGACATGTTTTCTACCCAGAATTCCGAGCGCTTCCATCACGTATTTGGAGGGAGATATTTCTGGCTCCTGTCGCTTGGATTTGATTGAATTTTACAAATGAGACGACACACTACCTGCTCCAGAGGAAGTGTTTTGAAACTTTGAGAACAGGAAACAACTGCCATCGTGTAATTTGTACTATATTCAGAAAATGCATTAATTAGCATAAGTGCAAAAATGTGTCTTCCAGTAACAATGTGTGAAACGACTACATTGTGAACTAGAGGAATGTTTCTTTACGCAGAGCGCGCTGGGGTTTAGATTGGCTGAACCTGACCCAACACAGGTTATTCCCTTCATTATTTTGTAAAAGAGAGCTTGTTCTTCAGGCCCTTCCAAAATGACTTATCTGTGCCCAACCCTGGCGTGTGCACTGGAGTTTTTACATTCCACACTGAGATTTATAGCCAGAATCAGAGCGTCTGATTGAGCTTTATGGGTTTTCATACTTTTTTGTTTTACCTGATCTTGGCTACGCTACAGCAGAAGCTTTGGTCCCTCAGCAAATTGCATGGTGGAGAGTGTTTTATAAATCAGACGTTTGTGTGGCGTATGCGTCTAGAGGCCACTAGGAGTATGCACTTGCTCAGCAAAATTCCTACACAATTCTTTATAGATGAGGCCCCAGATCTGTGGAGAAGCGACTCCGCTAACAATAAGAATGTTTTCTAGAGGAAAAACACCTTTAATTACGGAAATGCAAGATGGCAAGAACAGTCAATCCCCAAGTTGTGAGAATGGTTGCTAGCATTGAATTCAAAATGGCTACAGTTATTCCCAGTAGGTTGATTAATTGCATAACAGCATTGCATAACATTGCCATTGTGTCATTGAGCAAGACCCAATCATTTGTTAGTTTTATTAAGCCAGAAGACCTTCCATTAATACACAACCTAATGTATATTGTACTTTTGCTGACCCTATTGTACTTTTGCTGATATTTCATTGAGCAAAAAGGCCTTTTTTACTGTTATAAAAATAGGTAATTATACATAGCTTGTGTTTTGGAAGGGCTACTTGCCATGGCTGTGCTGGCTTGCCTCAGGGCAGCTGTGATTTAACAATTGATTTAACAACAACACCAAGTTAAAGGTGGTATGGACGATTTTTTTCAGCAAATTTTTTATCATATTTCCTCGTGGCGTGGATAAATCATTTGTCCTGCCACGTATCAATCATAAAACGCACCTACCGCTCACCTGCAGCCGCGTCAGGCTCGTCCCCACGTTTCCGCGTGCCTAAGCGCATGGATCTATCATAATATAGTTCCCTCAGTGTACGGGGCAAAATGAAGACGGAGAAAGACTGTTCGAGCTGACGCAGAAGTGGACAGAAATCTACGGGAGACGAGCGATGCGATGCGCTCCGTTGCGCTAATAAACAAACGCACGTGTGTGTTGTATCAGTCCACACGGGGGAGTGCGCATGCGCACTTCCGCCTGCGTTCTCAAATCGCCGAAAAATCGTCCATACCGCTTTTAAATTATGATTGATTTGATATGGCTGATTTGCATTTTACGCTGTACCTAAACCTTTTACTTAATTGTAAAAGCCTGGCCACTAACTAAAAACTAGTCACAGAGAAGACCATCTGTATTCTCTCATTATGCAACAATAAATACATCAAAATAACAGTAATTATAGAGAAACACAGCGCAAGGCTATGCATTTAGGTCAGACAATTTTAGCTCGCAAACTAATTAAATCAGCAAGTTGGTCATTTGGAGACACTAGGAGTTATATAACAATATTTAGCATAGGCATATCCTCGCTCATAACAAGCATGAGGAATAAGCCAAGCTATCTGCCCAATTAGGAGCTTATAAGATTTCCATTACCAATCTAGTGCTCTTTAGGTCTGTGGGGAAACAGTGGTCAAAAATGGATTCAGAGCCTGTGTCAGCAAATTAGGCCCATGACGCAAATTGAATCTCCAATAATTCCAGGTGGAGAACGAGGAATGTGGGGCATAAAATTAAAAATGTAAAAATGCATAATTGATTAAATGGAAAAGCATTTTGGTTAGATGGATGAGCGCAAAAGGGCAAGGTAGAAAATGTTTAAAAAAGGATCATTTTAATTCAAGTATTTTATTACCTTGATCTAACAAGACCCAGAGGGAAGATTGTGAACATTTTTAAAGACATGCAGGATAAGTGTAGGGCTAGCATCAAGGCTAAGGCAGTGCAAACACTACCGTACTACTACAGGTCCCTGAAGTGTAGTAACTAGTAAGGAAAAGGTATCTAAAAATGTAAGGCTTACGCAAACAAAGGAAAGGACAGTGTAATAGTATTGTTATTTGACCAAAATAAAATAAAACCTATGGGGTGTTCAAGGTCCAAAGCCTGGATAAAGCAGGTCATGAATTTTAGGTAATGAATTGGATGGGTTTTGCATTAGGCAGGGCATCTGAATTATCACCTTATCACCAAAATGGTTTGTATTTATCTGCTCTTTTTTCATTTCAAAAAGGCAGATTTCAGAAAATGCAGCTCTTGGCATATGACTGATACTGTGGAGCAGAGGACTATGATTTTGATCAATATTTAAAGTTTAAAGCACCTTCTCCACGCCTCATCCTTTCTCCAAGTCAATAACCAACATTTCAAAACTCTATTTTATTATTCAACATTATTATTCAACATAAGAAAGAGAGTGAGAGAGTGTGTGAGAGTGTGTGTGAGTGTGAGTGTGACGTGAGCCAAAGGAAAGTGACTCTCAGTCTCAAGCCCCACCCCTTAGCGTTGTCATCTCACTAATAACGGATATAATACTTAAAAATGCTACAATGGGGTGCCAATAAGCTTAAATTAAAATTTAATCTATTTGTGCCCATTACATTTCATTTTAAAAATCATATCCATCCATCTTCTTCCGCTTTATCCGGGCCCGGGTCGCGGGGGCAGCAGTCCAAGCAGAGACTCCCAGACTTCCTACTCCCCAGACACTTCCTCCAACTCCTTCGGGGGGATTCCGAGGCGTTCCCAGGCCAGCCGAGAGACATAGTCCCTCCAGCGTGTCCTGGGTCTTCCCCGGGGCCTTAAAAATCATATGCTGTATTAAATGGTAGGCCGGATAAGTGTTATAAAAATCAAATTTTCCTCTCAAAGGAATATTTGCAAATTTAAAAATTAAAAAAATAAACATTCCCATTCTTTTTTGCTGATAATCGTAAAATTGTGATATTTCCTCTTACGATAATCGTGATTAAAATTTACACCTTGACATTCATAGTCCAGACATAACATTACAAACTCCTACCACAAATGAAGAACCTTTTTTGGATAGAACCCTGTGAGCTACTTCTTTAGAATCGCAAGACACTTTTCTTCTAGGAAGACAGTCCTCGAGTATACCACTGTCTCGTTAGAAGAAAAGTGAAATTTAATTTGAAAAAGAAGAATTCATTTTCCAAATACAAGAAGAGTTTATGTAGTGGAAATTATTATTATTTCCACAAAATAAAGGCCCATAAAAATAAGGATAATTTATTTTAACACAGCAATATGTGTAGAGAATATAGCAACCTGACATCTCTCTCTCTCTCTCTGTGGACTGAATTATAATACTGAATGCAGTGTCAGGGTTTTAAGCGGGCGTCGTTTTCTTTTGTGAATAACTTTTGCAGAAACTTTGCAAACCGCTGTCAGATTCACACTCCTGGTTCGGACTAATGGGACTCTCCATGCAGCTGTTACCTCGAGTTGACTCCATAGTTTTGAATACTGATGTGCATTGGCAGAAGGTATGCCGTTGTTTTCTATAGGGTAAAAAGACTAATGAAATTACAAGATATACAGCTAGTACTGTAGTGTTCAACTGTAAAATATGTCTGAGTGAAGATTTTTCTGCAAACAAAACATAATATGTTGACCAAAATATTACACTGATACTTTTCATATATAGAGATAAAAACATGCAAAAAACAATCTGCTGCCTGTTACAGTGAAATTTACTATAAAGAGAAAACTTATCAGTTCTTTTGACCGGTAATTTTATCTCATGTAATAAATCAAGCAGCCAGACTACACCATAAACAAAACGTACTAGATCTAATAATATCTGATATTTGTCATATTGAATCTACCCATAATGCATCTCTACCTGTCAACACCACAACTTACTCTCTGTATCTTATTCAATAAAGCCAACATTTTCAAAAAAGACCCAACCTTTTCAAACCTATTCATCCGTCAAAATCAAAGCAAAATGCAATCATAAATCTGGCTAAATGGAGGAGAAGAGGAAAAATGGCTGCCAGTAATGTTCAAAGTAAAAATAGAGCAAGAAGATGAGAGAGAGAGGGATATAATGTGGAAATCCAACAGCCAAGGTCAACAGAGATTACGGGGAGCATGACGCTCTTCTTTCTGGGATATACACAGGAACAAGCCCTCCCTCCCCTTACCGAGCGCATGGAGGAGAAAACTGTGAACAAGAAATCCACAATGATAGATCGTGTCAAAATAGTAGCAGAAAGGGCAAGAATTAAAGACAATAATTTGAGCTGTATGGATGGCTTACAAACTCCCAAAGAGCAAGGCATTGTGTTTGTGTGTCAAAACTCTGCTCCAGAGACTCCCACACTGGCCTTAAATATTCCTCAAGAGCAAATTAAGTTGCTATTTTTGATCTCATACATCTGTCCTGAGATCTACAAACGTTGCATTCTAATGACATGGCAAACGCACTAGCTCTGATCTTACAATAGCCTAAACAGACTTCAGATGGTTAGCCTCATTGACCATTGCTAAAAGTTAAAACATACCTGTTTAATAGCACGTGCCGAAATGGCTTTAAACCCTGACCTAGTTCCATTTATCCCTCTTTCCCAACCCCCTGTGGAGCCCCCCCCGCTGGGCCGGGACACTTCGGGGGGGGAGGGTGCTAGGATGGTGGAAGCAGAGATGTGTTGTTACATCATCCAAACACTGATAGAAAGGATCAGAATGCAAGTATTCAGCTTCTCCTCCACCCTCTCTCACCATCAGAGCGGAATGACTCACTTTATTAAGCTGGTGATGGTCGTAACTCTAGTTGAAAACTGATGTAATGAAACAGAACCTTCAACCAGGAAGTCCGTATTACCAATCACAGCCTGCTACCTTTGCCTCTGAACCAATCAAGCCTTTCCCCTCCATTTTCAGCTTCAACCTCCACAGCAGCAGAACAGTCAGCCTCCTCAGTCTCTTCTTCTCCCCCTCTTTACTACCAACAGTGTGTACGTAGATTTTTTTTCCCTTAAAACAGAACTAAGTCATTTTACCAATAAAATACAGTGTCAGAAAACAACCCAAAAGCAAATTTCATTCTTTTAACGAAATATACAAAGACATTTAACATTGCCAAGGTATAAAAAAAGAGACCGTGTTTCCCAAGCTGATGTCAAGAATCTTGAAAGGCTGGTTTTCTGGCAGGTCTGGGAATGTCAAGATGATTAGGTTAATCAATAATCGTGATTATTCAGGTCACAATATAATCCTGAGAACCAAAAAATAATAATCGTGACAATTTTAGTAGCTAAATCTAAAGACGACAGGCACTTATAAATAATATTTAATCATCACAGGGACTTACAAAGGCAAGTATTAAGGTCAAAATGTGACTTAGTTCTCTTTTAAACAAGTCTATACTCCCCATTCATTACATTGCTAACATGTATATGCTTCTTTTATACGTGTTTGCCATTTGCATGCTATTATTTTGCCTGGAATGTTCCACACTTCAGCATTGAACTTGACTTAGCTGTGGATATTGATGCCACCTTTTGTAATAATAATAATAATAATTAATTCTTCAGCGTTTCCATTTAGCATACGCGTTTAAACACATATCAAGGTTGAGTTTTTGAGCAAATGGAAGATGGAGCGCCTCATTTTGTCTCCTAGCAGTGGGTTGTTTGACTAATTACACTGTGACAACAATAAAAACAATGTTATTAGACCAAGTTTCTGAAGTTGAAAAATGTCAGTAATTGTCTCTGCATCCATTCATCATACGATTTCTTCAGCAGAAATTAAACTTGAATAAAGAAGGACGTTTGGAAAGGCCACTAAGCAGCCACTTAATGTTTATGGACATTAATATAAAATCACACGTACAATTGATTTGTTTTGTAGTATTTGCTCGCCATCTAAAACAGCTGGAGGAGATTCTTAATGATGGCTGATGAAGATTAGTATCCATGGGTTTCAGACTGATGAAAACTTCACACCGTCGCCATGGCGTTAGTAATCGTGTGCAAAACTTTAACTCAATTACAATTAACTGAAGTCATTTTAGTTGTCCATATCCTGCACTGCACATAGTAGCCACAGTCACTTATTTTACATAATACTACAATACACTTAAGTCACTTTACCTGCTGTTTATTCTGTTGTTTATTTAGTCTTATATTTTGCCTAAATTTGAACAGTCTATGTAAGATTTAAGTCTGTTTTTAATATTTATTTATCCTGATTGTTATTGCATGTTTCTATTCTGCTGCTGATCTTGAACTGTGCGTTGCAACACTGCAATCTCCCCATGGTGGGATGAATAAAGTTTCCCTTATCTATCCTTACAGTACATTGAAAGTTCACGTGTGTGTGTATGTGTGTATATATATATATATATATATATATATATATATATATATATATATATATATATATATATATATATATATATATATATATATATAATATATCCATGGGTTTCAGACATTTTTTTTGTGAGGACCTCTCCCCATTCAAGATACAATATTTTGATTTGAATTGTGCTTCTGCACAACAATCCTCCAATTTACATAAATGTAAATTATGTTGTATTATTTTCCTTGGCACAAATCAATTAAAACATATTCATTTTTATTGCCAAATGAAATAGTACTTATGGAATGTATATATTGTATCTCACATTGAAGCTGTTCAGTAGTAAATAAAATGAAATTTGAATGAAGAGATGATAAACCTGCTAAAATGTATGCAGCAGGCATACATTTAGTTACCATTATTTTGGAAAAATAATGTCTCTGAATGTTCCTTGGTCTTCATGTATTATTCTGTGTAAAAGCTACTAACTCTTTAAAGCTCATGTACAAACATGTTCTGAGTTTAGCAGTTCAGATTTCAGTCTTCTCTTAAATCAGATTTAAACATTAATAAATCACACTTTTACTATTTGGTCTGTATAAAGTGCGTTGACTACAGTTAAATAGAGTTGATATTGGACCCTGCACTCAAAGTCAATTGCCGTCATACATCACAGAGCTGAGGAAAAGGTCCCGGGCGACAGCACCGGTGTTTAAAGCTTCAAGTCACATATGAGCCGAGGCCATTTGTGACCTCTGAACTTTGTGAGGTCACTTCCTGCCCGAGGCTTCTCATTTGTTACAACAGTGAGGAGCTGCCATATAAAGACGCCAATACAGTACGAGGATCTTTCTTCTTTTTTTGAAGGCCTGAAATGGGGATGAGAGAATGGAGGACATGAAGTAAACTGTTAGAGGCGATATTCAAACTCACGATACTGCGGCCGGACTGGCATGTGTGCTGCCGCCTTAACCACTTGACCACCGGGCAGCACAGTGGCCGGATTTTTCAACTGCATTTTTGAAAATCAAGTTGAAAAATGTATACATGTATTTGGGAAAAAGAAGCATATTGCTAAGATGCTTAGATACAGTTATTCATTGGTAAGAACTAAATAAATGTGAATGTAGAAGGTGTCACTTTACAAAATACAAAAATAAAGCTATGATCCAATTCATTGATGCCGTATATACACTTTAGCTCAGGACTAAATACTTTTCCATTGAGCCACAAATGCAGTTAAAACCAGTAGTGGAAAGTAACGAAGACAAAAGTAAAAGTACTAGGGCTCGACTGAGATCTGTTTGGCCAAACTCTGGCCAATATTCCACCTGGGCATGTTGTACATTGCTTAAAGGTCCTATAACATGCAAAATCGACTTTTCAGAGCTTTTAACCTTCTTACATTGCTATTTGTGCTTCATTTATGTACCCAGAGTGTTTTTTTTGATTGATTCCCGCACTGTTTAGCTATATTACAGACTATCTCCTTTCCTCGAATCTCCAAACTGACGGGGGGTGTTCACAGGACCGCGTCATAATCACAGGCACGCGTCATCATCTATATATATATCATATATATATATAGATCTATAGATATATCTGTTCTGCGCACGCTGTAGAATAAACACCAGATTTATTTCGGCTCAAAGTAGTGTTGATCTGAAGTTCTATCGTTTCTCACTCAGTCGCGGGGCAGGAGCGGCGCAGACAGCTGTGGGGCTACGTCACGGGTGGGCGGGGCACACACACGCTCTCTGAGACTACGTCACGGGTTGGGCGGGGGAGCCAGCTCGCTCTTCGCAAGGGTGGGGGCGAATATCAAACCAAGCCGTTTGCATTTCCGGGTTGGTGAGGGGGTCCAAGGTCTGGGTGATATTTAACTATTATGTTATGGGTGTTGCACAACCCTTATTATTATCTATTATACACTTAGGATAGACTACGAAACGTGAAAAAAAGCACGTTATGGCACCTTTTAAAGCTCTGTAGAATACAAAGTTTTATCCAATTTACAGATGGATTAATGCCCCAATATTTAGCTCCATTTGTCTGCAATAGTTTGGTTGTGTCTGAGATGCCGTAGTGCAGCAGAATGCAGCTCCAAGTCTCTCACTTGTGTGCGCTCTGATCATTCATGGCTCTGACTGAGGCAGCGCTGGATTTAAATACTGCTACAAACTCAAGAATAAAAGTTAACTTGAGCCCAGATCACACCGGTGACAACATAGGACTGTCGGTGTGGAGAAGAGACAAGATTTTGGTCAGCTAACGTTAGCACACACGCTGCTACTGCTGTTGTCAGAGTTGTGATCTGAAGATCTGACATGTAAATGAGCAGTGAAAGGTGTTAATGGTCTGACTGTATGCATATTAATTACTGCAGGCGCGTTCATTAATTGGGCTCACATACCTTTAGGCTCATGAATTCACTTTGATAGTTTAAAGGTGCCATAACGTGCTTTTTTTCACGTTTCGTAGTCTATCCTAAGTGTATAATTGATAATAATAAGGGTTGTGCAACACCCTTAACATAATAGTTAAATATCACCCAGACCTTGGACCCCCTCACCAACCCGGAAATGCAGATGGCTTGGTTTGATATTCGCCCCCACCCTTGCGAAGAGCGAGCTGGCTCCCCCGCCCAACCCGTGACGTAGTCTCAGAGAGCGTGTGTGTGCCCCGCCCACCCGTGACGTAGCCCCACAGCTGTCTGCGCCGCTCTGCCGCGCGACTGAGTGAGAAACGATAGAACTTCAGATCAACACTACTTTGAGCCAAAATAAATCTGGTGTTTATTCTACAGCGTGCGCAGAACAGATATATATATATATATATATATATATATATATATATATATATATATATATATATATATATATATATATATATATATATATATATATATATAATTTAAAAAGGCGGGAGGGGGGTGGAGAGGGGGGATGATGACGCATCCCTGTGATTATGACGCGGTCCTGTGAACACCCCCCGTCAGTTTGGAGATTCGAGGAAAGGAGATAGTCTATAATATAGCTAAACACTGCGGGAATCAATCAAAAAAACACTCTGGGTACATATATGAAGCACAAATAGCAATGTAAGAAGGTTAAAAGCTCTGAAAAGTCAATTTTGCATCTTATGGGACCTTTAAGTCTAGCAAAACAAATGTCCTTTCAAATTCAGTGTTGAGAGACAGAATAACAATAAAAGTCGCCTTAATAAACTCGATTTAGAATGAATAGAACCTGACACTTTATTTTACATTACTAAATATATCAGCAGTTATATCGGCTATTGGCACCTCCAACCTCCTTTTGTACCGGTATTGTATCAGAACCTCAAAATTCATATTCGGGCCCAAAAAGAACTGTACTTAAATAAATCTGTACTTTACCGGTAATTTTGACAGTGAAATTTGACTTTTACTTAACTTCATCTGAGATCAGGTATCTGTACTTTATAACTAGAAAAGTAGAAGGTACATATGGTTTGAAGGGTTATTTTTAGCACGTTCATGGCAACAGCCTGCCGAAAGTTCTGGAGTTCAAGCAAAAATGTACACATAAAATTCACTAGCGGGCGTATGATAAGATGATGATTATGATTATACTTCATCCCATTCCTTTTTGAGCTAAATTAAATACCGTTTTAGTTACAGTTGATGAATGCTTGATCATGTTGAGGGACAAATAAAGGTTCTCTTTTCTTATCTTAAATGTACATTTTGGCTATGCTTGAAAGAGACAGATTAAAGTAAACAAATATTAGGTGATGGATTGAAATTGTTTCTGTTGCATAATTCAGCACAATTCTTTATCAAAATCACTATATTTGATGCTTTAACAGTTCAAAAATTGTGTGAAGTACTTTAACTTTTTACTCTTCAAGTACATTTTTAACCGGTGTTTCAATACTTTACGATAAAGAAGAAGAATAGAAGATTTTTGCAGTAGACACCATGTAGTAGCTTATTTCAAGTAGTAGTAGTAGTGGCAGTAGTAAATGTAGAAATTATAGCACTTTACCTAATTTGGTCCACAACGTTTACTCTTACTTAAATAAATACATTTTAAAGTACCAGTAACAATGTTGTATGATAGTTTGGTATGTGGTCTATTTCAAAAGTATGACCTAATTCCATTCTGTTTTAGATTTATGGAGGAGCAGGAGGAGCAGGGGTGTCACCGAGGACTGCATGACTTATGTACACAAGGCTGTGCCCAAAACCAAAGCCTTGGTAATGGAGAGCCTTGTCAAAGATATTACATCCTACTGTCACTTTGCAGTACCGGTACATTCAAACAGACTAAACGGTTAAGAGAAGATATCCAGGGACTACGGCTTCTGGGAAGGGTCATACCAGTAGATGAGAAATTGCTTGGCTCAAAACATTTGTTCTTGCTTTGCCAGGAATGTTCCAAAGTATGATAACTTATCTTTCTTGCTTTTACTAAAAGTGTCTTAAAAACATGCATTGTTACTGTGGATTTTGACTCCCGGGCCAGACTGGGACTTTCTGTGTGGAGTTAACATGTTTCTCCCAGTGTCTGGATGGGTTACTTGCAGCTACAGTAGCTACTGGGCGCTGCAGGGCAAATGCAGAGGACAAATATGCCCATGGGGAACATAAGTGTACTTTTAATATCACAATGATCAGTTTTGAAACTTGCTTTTTTTGCTGCCCTAAAAGTGGGCTGTGGGGTCAGTTGTCATGACCTCCATGTGAGTGTCATGCATGTGTTAAGAGGAAATGAGTCATCTCGTATGTGCCATGTGTGAATGGTTGTCTGTTTATTTCTCCAAGTGTTGACCTTGTGACTGAAGCTCACCACTTTGCCAATAAGATATTGAGAAAAGATTCAAATGTAAAACTGTGAAGGACAGATTTGCCGTATAGTTTTGATGGAGACTATACACAACAGTAGTTGAGACACAATTACCATGAGAGTTTGTCATAATCTATTTTAATCTAATTTTAATTTATTTAAAAAATGTCTGGCCTCAATGCTTTATCCATCAAGACAATTGCAGAACAAAATGGGGAGAGGCCGGGAAGAGATCCCAAAACGCCGCATTGGTAACAACCACGCCCCTAACCACTGCCAATGGTGAATCACAATGTATTAAAAAATACATTGTGCGGTCCAGCTAGGTAACTTTTCTTGAGTGTCCTCTGAGATATTACTTTGCTTAAACTGGGGCAAAATCTAAAATCGAACCCGAACTACAGAACGAGACCAATAGTGTAAGCCTGATCTGCTCTAGTTTAATGGTGCACAAAAACACTTTATTTAGGCATTAATAACCTTCTCTGGTGGTTTTGGTGATACGTCTCAACATACAAATAACAATTTAAAGTTGCATGAGGAGGAAGAAATTTGTGTTAAACTTCATAGATTAAAAATATTTATTTGTTTTTAATGCGAGAAAATTGTGATAACTCAAGACAAGCAAAAGAAAGGACTCATTTTTTGCCCAGATGTCTTTGCAGCGGCAGCTTAACTATGAACTAAATGACTTGATTAATTATGGTAGTTACAGTTCACATGCCCCTGAGCTCTTCCATACTTAAACACATTTGAGAGACAGAGGAGCAGATTGAGACAGATCAATCCAAAATAACACCCATTTCCTCTGCATCAGTATTCTGCATGTACAGTGGAACAGCACTGAGATATTTAGGCTTTGTTAAATACATGTAAACCCAGGGACTCCCAAACTATCCATTATATCTCAAAACACATTATCATACTGGACGTAGCTGCCAATGATGAGTTGATAAGCGACCAAGCTTTATAAATGATTAAATAACTATTTAAAACAGCAATGATACTTGTGTTAAATGGGCAAAACTTTATTATAATAAATACATAAAATAAAAATCTTAATAAAGCATGAACAAAAACGTAGTTGCTAAGTCTGAATAATGCTTAATAAACTACTTGTTCATTATGAGTAAAGCTTTTGGTCTAATTAAGTAGTAAGTTGTTGTAGTAGTATACAAATAATAGCGCAGCAAAAGCAGAAGTATACATACAGTATTATATATCCTGTGCAAAGATGTACGGTTCTTAATACTACAATAATACTGTTTTTAGTAGTAAGTCTCTCTTTGATTTAATTTGGTAAGTTGTGTGTCAGATGCCCTCCCCTTCTTTCGTTTCCAGTCCCTCTGTTCCTCTCTCTCACCCTCTGTTTTCATCACTCTCTCCTCTGTTTTCTTTTTACAGCATTTACACATCAGTGGAAGTGATGCTGGCTCTGGTGGTGTCCATTATGGCCCCGGAGTATTCTCGCCTGGCACCACAACAGATGCCACAGATCAGAGACAACCCCTCAGCGGCACAAACCTCTTTCATTTAATCCTGCCTCCTTCAGGCTAACGGTGACTATAGCCCGGGAAACACACAGTCCCTAAAGTATAGACCCTACAGTAGCGGACATAAGGGAAGGAGTCAATGATTTGATTAACAACATTGGTACCACTTTATCATAACTACACAGTAAAGCATGAACAAAGACTGACTTCCTCAAATTGTTTATTAAGGGGTTTTAAGACACAGCACAGCCGGCCGCAGTGTCGTGGGTTCGATTCCCGACTTGGGCAATTTACTGCATGTCCTGTCCTCCCTTCTCTCTCATCCCCCATTTCACTCTGTACTTTCCTGTCAGTAAAGCCAACGGGCACAAAAAAAGAATGCATAATTCTTAATGAACTATCTGTTCATTGTACATTGTTCATGCTTTATTAAGGCTAATGAAAGTGTAGTTATCGTAATGTGTAACAAATAAGTGTAAAGTTGCTAAAAGAGTTAAGTTAGACGTACTAGTAGTAATAGTTGCAATTGCAGTGGTATATGTTTAGTGTATAAGTCATCCAATTAGCTGTAATAGTATAAGTCAAAGTAATTGTAGTAGAAACCCGGAATAAGTCATAGTAATAGCAGCAAGAGTAATCTCACGAGTGGAAACAATCAAGTCTTAATAGAAGTAGTAGTAGCAGTAGTAGTATTAGTAGTAGTAAGTAGTAAGTAGTGGTAGTGGTAACAGTAGAGTAGTAGTAGCAAGGTAGTAGTACTGCACACTGTTGCCTATTTGAGTCTCTACTTGATATTATTCCAAAATGAACCATGTGACACTTTTTTACTCCAGTACAATTTTTCCGTACTTCTTCCACATCTGAAAGTCCCACACTGTTTCACGTACTCCCTGGTTTTATTTTTGCCTTCAAACTCCTCTCTCTTCTCGGGTTTCTCTCTTGTTTTGAAAGCAGCAGATCCAGGACACTGTTCTCAGGGGGCGTGCGGGATTCTTACGTAACATGATAAAAAATTCACTCTTCGCGTGTTGGAGATGAAGGGACGGGAGTGCGCTCGATATGGAGGGTGGGGGTGCGATCACAAATTAGAAATATCTTATCAGCGAAGCAAAGATGAGTACAGAAGCTCCCGGTGGAGTTTTGGCAAAAGGAGGAGCAGACAGTGCCAAAAGCTAGCAGGAGTCCAACACTTTTAGGGGTGTTTTTGCAAGAGTTTTCCGGGACGATCTACAGTGGGAGACCATCTGCATAATTACATAATATGGAAAAGTTATAGAATCATGTTACAAAATTATATGTTTTTGTGATTTATGTTTTACTGAAAATCAAGATCCAGTTCACAGTCCACATCTCAAACACATAAAGGAGCATCAACACAAGAAGAATCAAGAATCCTTTGCATTTCATAACATGTTCGTAGAGGTCTAATCTACAGGGTATTTCCATCGAAGAATATTTTACGCTTGCAAGGGAAATAGCAGTCATTTTTATTTGAGTGAAAACAAGTGTGTATTTTTAGTATATTTACCAAATTGGTATGATCCAGGGTCAGTAAACACCTGCATTCTAAAGGCTGGTACTGCGTCATGCCTTAGCAACAGCGGTTTGTTAATTAATACTTGTTGGCAAATGCAATGAACGTGTAAACATGTTTTTATTGTGTCAGTCAGTCCTGGAATAGTGGCTGAATAACACTACAGTTATAGTGGATAGTTAATGGCCTGTTTCTGTTATCACATCATTTCATATCAATATTGTGTCCTACAATGAACAAAATGTAAAATAACGATCTACAGACAAAAAACATAATTGTGTCTTTTTAAAATGTTCCCGTATGAACCTTGCATTCAATACCACCTCTATGTCCTCCTCACATCTACATAATGTTCACTGTGTCACGCCACGTCCCATTTCTCCTGAATATCCTGAACTATCCGAGCCTCTTCACGGGGGAAAAACAATACAATTACCACTAAATTGATGCCTGTCACTGCATAGGCCTCTTTCTACCACATCCATCACCACAGCTGCAGAGGAGCTATAGCTGCCTAATGGAGCACTACTCACAATAGCACCAACCTCAACACATAACAGGAATTCTAAACAAATCTAGCAAATACAAGGCGATATTCTCTGCAAGTAACAACATGGAGTCATCGGTCACCAGGCGCATCACCCAGGAATGTAATAAAGCTGATTTAAAAGCCATAAAAGCAAGTTTACTGGCAATCATCTGCAGAGCATGTAAAATGAATGTACTAGAGGGTCTGGTGCAGTTTAAAACGGGCGCTGTAACGCTGTGTGGGCATTAGTCACTATGGCTGTACCTGTGAGGAGAGGAAAGAGGGGAGAATAGAAGTATGTGAGGTATTGTGTTCATACAGACTCCATGGTGTTTTAATAAGTGGTAACACTGACAGCAGAAGACATAGACAAAGAAAAAAGCAGTTCTTAGGGGCCAAGTGAGACTGCCTGCATTGAATTATAAAGCGTTATCGTCCAAGAATTAATCATCGGTTTTGTATAGCGCCTTTCAAGACACTCAAAGTGCTTTACAGTGCATTATTCAATCACTCCTCACCTGGAAGGGATAAGCGACTCTTGGCAGTTTCCTATATATATCCACTATGCCACAATAGGGTGCCCACTGTGACCCCCCATCCAAGTTCTAACTAGTCCCTGCCAACTGGGCATTGGCAAGCAGGTATGGTCACATGTTAGCTTCACCATGAGGAGTGAGTAGGGTCTGTTTATCGGAATATATTGGCCCAGGATAGATCGATATTCATATCATTGAGTAATATCAGCATCAGCTCTGTGTGTTTGATCAGACACAGGAGGCTGAGGAGGAGCTGCTAAGGCAGAGCAACATGATGATGTCACAAGAACTGGGGCGGTACAGAGAGAGAGAGACTTTAGTCTGATAAATAATCTACATTAAAGAGGAAATTCACAGAACAGAAATGAAGGCTAATTTTACTCTATTTAATAAAGAATAATCCTATTACAGCCTATAGCCTCCCTATATCCAAACATAGTGCCATAGCCTTACCAAACTTTTCCTTTTTTCTGAATCAAGGGTATTATGTGTTCTAACGGGCTATATACATTTTAAAATAGATTTGATCCTTATTTTAAACTAAATTATAAAAAGGAATTTGTTTACAGCAATTATTCTTTGGTTTTGTTTAAATATTTTTTTCAACAATCAATGCTTAATATTGGTTATCAGCCCAAGCTTTTCTTTTTCTTTTCTTAACATATGGGCCTAACATGTCCAGATCTGTGCACCACTCGTTTTCCTACCTTTTTAAGGCCGCACAAATTAACAATGGATGTTTTATAAAGGCGTTTTTGAGAACTTATATTTGAATAGACGGAAAGGTTTAGTACTGCAAAATAGAGATTAATAGTCTTATATTGTGCTTTTTCAATCTCATAAATCAGTTCAAATGGTGTGTATTATTCATTCACTCACCCACACTCAGCAGTGGTAACCTCCTTCTGTAGCCACGGCTGCCCTGGGGAAGACCGACACAAGTGTGGCCTACAGCTTCTCCAACGTCCAATCATTCATTCACACAGCACTTTCATACATTTGCAATCTGGGAGAAGTATCTTGCCCAAGGACACAACAACAGTATCCAGACTAGAATAAGGGTCGACCAACCAGTTTGTAAAAGATATTTATTTGACAATCATCATCCTATTTTCTATACGCTGCAAGTGAAGAGGTAGAGGTAGAGGTAGAGTCTCCAGGGCGACGGTCAGGTCCTGCTTTCCAAAGCTCTACGGTCATGTTTGTTTCTTAGCGATGCAGCCCCGTGTGCAATGTTAATGAGGATTTATCACAAATTAATTACCATTGAGAAAGGTCCCAGGGTGAAGGACTCGCTTATTCACGCACCATGTAAATCTGTCTTAATCCACACGCACAAGAGGCAAGCAAAATACTGCCAAAAACTGAAATGAAAGAAGTACAGATGTCTGGAAATGCTGCAGCTAATTTCCATCCATCCATCCATCCATCTTCTGCCGCTTTATCCGGGGCCGGGTCGCGGGGGCAGCAGTCTGAGCAGGGACTCCCAGACTTCCTTCTCCCCAGACACTTCCTCTAACTCCTCCGGGGGGATCCCGAGGCGTTCCCAGGCCAGCCGAGAGACATAGTCTCTCCAGCGTGTCCTGGGTCTTCCCCGGGGCCTCTTCCCGGTGGGACATGCCTGAAACACCTCCCGAGGGAGGCGCCCAGGAGGCATCCGAAACAGATGCCCGAGCCACCTCAGCTGGCTCCTCTCGACGTGGAGGAGCAGCGGCTCTACTCCGAGCTCCCCCCGTGTGGCCGAGCTCCTCACCTTATCTCTAAGGGAGCGCCCAGCCACACGGCGGAGGAAACTCATTTCGACCGCTTGTATCCGCGATCTTGTTCTTTCGGTCACTACCCAAAGCTCATGACCATAGGTGAGGGTAGGAACGTAGACCGACCGGTAAATAGAGAGATTTGCCTTTCGGCTCAGCTCCCTCTTTACCACAACGGTCCGATGCAGCGACTGCATCACTGCAGCCGCTGCACCGATCCGCCTGTCGATCTCACGCTCCATCCTTCCCTCACTCGTGAACAAGACCCCGAGATACTTGAACTCCTCCACTTGGGGCAAGGACACCCCACCCACCTGGAGAGGGCAAGCCACCTTTTTCCGGTCGAGAACCATGGCCTCGGATTTGGAGGTGCTGATTCTCATCCCAGCCGCTTCACACTCGGCTGCAAACCGTCCCAGTGCATGTTGCAGGTCCGGGTTTGATGGAGCCATCAGGACAACATCGTCTGCAAACAGCAGAGATGAGATCCTGTGGTCCCCAAACCGGACACCCTCCGACCCCTGACTGCGCCTAGAAATTCTGTCCATAAAAATTATGAACAGAACCGGTGACAAAGGGCAGCCCTGGCGGAGTCCAACATGCACTGGGAACAGGTCTGACTTACTGCCGGCAATGCGAACACAGCTCCTGCTCCGGTCATACAGGGACCGGACAGCCCTGAGCAAAGGGCCCCGGACCCCGTACTCCCGGAGCACCCCCCAAAGGACACCCCGAGGGACACGGTCGAAAGCCTTCTCCAGATCCACAAAGCACATGTGGACTGGTTGGGCAAACTCCCATGAGCCCTCGAGCACCCGATGGAGGGTATAGAGCTGGTCCAGTGTTCCACGACCGGGACGAAAACCACTCTGCTCCTCCTGAATCCGAGGTTCGACTATCGGTCGGATTCTCCTCTCCAGTACCTTGGAATAGACCTTACCCGGGACGCTGAGGAGTGTGATCCCTCTGTAGTTGGAACACACCCTCCGGTCCCCCTTCTTGAACAGAGGGACCACCACCCCGGTCTGCCAGTCCAGAGGCACGGTCCCCGAACGCCACGCGATGTTGCAGAGACGTGTCAACCAAGACAGTCCTACAACATCCAGATACTTTAGGTACTCAGGGCGGATCTCATCCACCCCCGGAGCCCTGCCACCGAGGAGTTTGCGAACAACCTCAGTGACTTCAGCTTGGGTGATGGATGAGCCAGCCACCGAGTCCCCGGTCTCCACTTCCTCTTCAGAAGACGTGACTAAGGGATTAAGGAGATCCTCAAAGTATTCCTTCCACCGTCCGACGACATCCCCAGTTGAGGTCAGCAGGCCTCCACCCGCACCGTAAACGGTGTTGGTGAGACACTGCTTCCCCCTCCTGAGGCGCCGGACGGTTTGCCAGAATTTCTTTGGTGCCGACCGATATTCCTCCTCCATGGCCTCCCCGAACTCCTCCCAGGCCCGGGTTTTTGCCTCTGCGACAGCACGAGCCGCGGCTCGCTTGGCCTGCCGATACCCGTCGATGACCTCCGGAGACCTACAAGCCAGAGTGGCCTGATAGGCCTCCTTCTTCAGTCTGACGGCATCCCTTACTTCCGGTGTCCACCACCGGGTTCGGGGGTTGCCGCCACGACAGGCACCGGAGACCTTGCGACCACAACTCCGAGCAGCCGCATCAACAATGGAGGCGGAGAACATGGTCCACTCGGACTCAATGTCCCCAACCTCCCCCGGGACATGGGAGAAGCTCTCCTGGAGGTGCGAGTTGAATACCCTACTGACAGAGGGCTCCACTAGACGTTCCCAACAGACCCTCACAATGCGCTTGGGTCTGCCAAGTCTGTCCGGCTTCCTCCTCCGCCAGCGGATCCAACTCACCACCAGGTGGTGATCGGTTGACAACTCTGCCCCTCTCTTCGCCCGAGTGTCCAAGACACGCGGCCGGAGGTCTGATGACACGACAACAAAGTCGATCATTGACCTCCGGCCTAGGGTGTCCTGGTGCCATGTGCACTGATGGACACCCTTGTGCTTGAACATGGTGTTCGTTATGGACAATCCGTGGCTAGCACAGAAGTCCAATAACTGAACACCGCTCGGGTTCAGATCGGGGAAGCCGTTCTTCCCGATCACCCCTCTCCAGGTGTCACTGTCATTGCCCACGTGGGCGTTGAAGTCCCCCAGTAGAACAACGGAGTCCCCGGTCGGTGCACTGTCCAGTACCCCTCCCAAGGACTCCAAGAAGGCCGGGTACTCTGCACTGCTGTTCGGCCCGTAGGCCGCCACAACAGTGAGAGACCTGTCCCCCACCCGAAGGCGGAGGGACGCGACCCTCTCGTTCACCGGGGTAAACTCCAACACGTGGCGGCTGAGCTGAGGGGCTATCAGCAAGCCCACACCAGCCCGCCGCCTCTCCCCGCGGGCAACACCAGAGAAGTGGAGCGTCCAGCCCCTCTCGAGGAGATGGGTTCCAGAGCCCAAACTGTGCGTGGAGGTGAGGCCGACTATATCTAGTCGGTATCGCTCAACCTCCCGCACAAGCTCAGGCTCTTTCCCCCCCAGCGAGGTGACATTCCATGTCCCCAGAGTTAGTCTCTGTGTCTGGAGATCTGGTCGCCGAGGCCCCTGCCGTCGACTGCCGCCCAGATCTCTCTGCACCGGCCCCTTATGGATCCTCCTGCGGGTGGTGGGCCCACGGGAGGGCGGCCCCACGTCGCTCTTTCGGGCTGTGCCCGGCCGGGCCCCGTGGGGTAAGACCACCGGCCACCAGGCGCTCGCCATGGAGCACCCATCCCAGGCCTGGCTCCAGGATGGGGCCCCGGTGACGCCGATCCGGGCGACGTAAACGGCCTTGTTCGTGTCGTCGTCATAAGAGGCTTCTGAACCGATCTTTGTCTGACCCGTCACCTAGGACCTGTTTGCCTTGGGAGACCCTACCAGGGGCATGAAGCCCCCGACAACATAGCTCCCGGGATCATTCGGGCACTCAAACCCCTCCACCACGTTAAGGTGTCGGTTCAAGGAGTATAATACACAATTATAGAAGATATTGAATGCATTTAGAGATCAAAATATGTTGACTGGATTGATTTTGTTTTTTAGAATAACAACATTTTTTGGTGGGCATAAAAGATAAGATTTTTTTTTTAATACTTATTTATGTGGATTTAGCACTGCCAGTACTTTTTCACATGCATTTTTGTGGATTTCATTTAGTTTTAAATGGAAGATTAAAAAAGATCAAATATTGAAAATAGGAATGGCAATATCATTCAAATGAACAGGTTATGAACTGCTTTGAATAGATGAATGTGAACCAAAAAGGTCTAGACATTACCATAGAGAGACACGCTCCTTATGCTCTTCACTGCACAGATGCATGCTGGGATATGAGTGGGGAGGTTGCTATGGTGTGTTGCTTCTTCATTATTTAAGGATGAAGAAACGAACTGAAGCCGCAACGGACCGAGGTGCAAGGTCAATGTTAGAATTAAAACACCCAATATGTGGTCAGTTTATCTGATGCTTTTAGGCAAATTCAGTATTTCAACAATTGTTACAAACATTTTGAAATGTGAATGTTTGACTCAAAAGGTAGTTATTATATTACATTACATTATATTATCATTAGACAAACCAAGGAACAAAAAACTTTCTAAACCAGGGCAATAATTGGTTCTGACAGGAAAAGAATATGGGTCTTGTTCTTTAAATTAATCCTGGTTAGTCCTGGTTAAATCCAAATTTAGTCCCATTTTAGTCCCAGTTTAGTCCCAGTTTAGTCCATGAAGGCCTGGTGAGAAACAGTTAATTGGGTCTTGGGGTCAGAAAGTCTCCAAAACGACGACACAATGTTACCTTCATGACCTCAGATTATATCTGGGGTGCTAATCTTAGTAAGGGGAGCATAACTCTGACTGTTTTTAACCATGGCAAGGCAAGGCAAGTTTATTTGTAGAGCACATTTCATACACAAGGCAATTCAAAGTGCTTCACACAGCAGGAAAAATGCTTTCAAATCACAAAGAAATTACAGAAACAGAAATACAATAAAATTAACTGAATTAAAAATTATCAATCCAACTGATTGTCTAAACTAATAAAATCACAAACAAAAGAGAAGAGTGCAAAGAAAAAATCATTTCAGTCATATGCGCAGCTAAACAAAACCGTTTTTAGCTTAGATTTGAACATTGTCAGAGTAGAAGCCTGTCTCACATCTTCAGGACGAATGTTCCAGATTTTAGCTGCATAAAACTGAAACACAGATTCCCCATGTTTAGTCCTGACTCTGGCACTAGCAGGAGGCCGGTCCCTGAGGTCCTCATAGTCCGAGATGGTTCATATGGCACTAACATATCCAAGATGTACTTTGGTGCTAGGCCATGGAGAGACTTGCACACAAGCAGAGCTGCTTTAAAGTCTCTTCTCTGAGCCACAGGAGCCAGTGCAGAGACCTGAGAACAGGACTAATGTGATCATACTTCCTGGTTCTAGTCAGGACCCGAGCAGCAGCGTTCTGGATGTACTACAGCTGTTTTACAGCTCGTTTGGAGAGACCAGTGAGCAGGCCGTTGCAGGAGTCTAATCTACTGGAGACAAACGCGTGGATAAGTCTCTCTAAATCTGGTTTTGACACTATATTTTTGATTTTTTTAGATGGTAAAAAGCTGCTGATGTTATTGATTTGACGTGGCTATTAAAGTTCAAGTCTGAGTCCATTATTACCCCCAGATTTCTAATTTGGTTTGTAGGTTTTAGAGCGAGACTCTGGAGGTGACCGCTAACACGTTCTCTTTGTTTCTGTGGGCCAAAAACGATTATTTCAGTCTTGTCTGAGTTCAGCTGGAGAAAGTTGCCTATGCCTTGCCTTCAGCGCCTTGTTAGACAGCATTGGTTTCACTCAGAATGTAAATAAACCGACTCACACTCACAAGAACACTCTGGATCTTGTCCTAACGTATGGAACAGAGATTAGTGACCTCATTGTCCTCCCTCAAACCCCTATATTGTCAGATCATTTCCTAATTACCTTTCAGTTTATTTTTAAAGATCATCCAGTCCCACAAAATAAAGTTATAATGAAAAGGACAATATCTGAAAAATCTATCTCAAAATTCAAAGAAATAATAGAGCCAATATTCAGTGACATGTCATGTGATCCTGCTGAGAACAGCTTTAGTCCCAGTTTAAGTGATCAATTTGTCGACTTGACCATGAATTCTCTGAAGTCTGCTCTTGACGTTGTCGCGCCGTTAAAACAGAAGGTCATTAGGCCAAAGCGCGCCTCCCCATGGTACAACCAAGAACTGCGTTCACATAAACAAAGAGTTAGAAAGTTAGAGGGAGTATTTCGTCGCTCTCACACCGAAGAATCCCTAAAAGCATGGAAAAGTTGCCTGCTGTCCTATAAGCAGGCTCTGCGTAAGGCCCAAACCAGATCTTATTCAAATCTAATAGAAGTCAACAAAAGTAACACTAAATTCCTTTTCAGCACTGTAGCTAGGCTAACAAACTGTCACAGTGCAGTAGAGCCCTCAATCCCAGCTACACTTAGCTCTGATGATTTCCTCCTATTTTTTAACAATAAAATAAAAACAATCAGAGATAAATTAGATGAAATTACCCCCGCTATTAGCCCTGAACTAGCCCAAGCTGTAAATCTAACGTCTCATATAAATCCACCTGTAAACTTAGAAAGGTTCACAGCTGTTGATCATGCAGAGATAACTTCAGCCATTATGTCCTCTAAAAGCTCAACTTGTGTCCTAGACCCCATTCCAAGCAGACTCCTCAAAGACATTCTCCCCCTAATTATAGACCCTATTCTTAATATAATAAATACTTCACTCCAAAGTGGCTATGTTCCACAGTCCTTCAAACATGTAGTCATTAAACCTCTTCTGAAAAAGCCTAATCTAGATCCCGACCTATTGGTAAACTACAGACCTATTTCAAATCTTCCCTTCGTCTCTAAAATCCTTGAAAGAAGTTTTCCAGTCAGGGTTCAGAGCCCACCACAGCACTGAAACTGCACTAGTTAAAGTCACAAATGATTTGTTATTAGCCGCTGACGATGGACTGGTCTCAATCCTGGTTCTGTGCAGCGTTTGACACCATTGACCACAACATTCTACTGCAGAGGTTAGAATGTGATGTAGGTGTTGGAGGAACAGCCCTCAGCTGGTTTAAATCCTATTTATCTGATAGGTTCCAATTTGTTAATGTAAACAAGAGCTCCTCACCATGCTCTAAAGTAATTTACGGTGTGCCACAGGGTTCGGTACTTGGTCCAATTCTGTTTACTCTTTATATGCTGCCATTAGGCAACATTATCAGAAAGCATGGAATTAACTTCCACTGCTATGCAGACGACACTCAGCTGTATTTATCTATGAAACCTGATCAGAGCGATCAAGTAGACAGACTTAGTACTTGTGTGAAGGAGATAAAAACCTGGATGACACTAAACTACCTGCTTCTTAACCCTGAAAAAACCGAGGTCATTCTGCTTGGCCCTAAGCATCTACGAGACGGTCTATCTGAGCAGATAGTCACACTGGACAATGTCAGTGTAGCCTCCAGTTCTACTGTAAGAAACCTTGGAGTCTTATTTGACCAGGAGCTCTCATTTAAAGCTCATATAAATCAAGCTTGTAAAACAGCCTATTTCCATTTGCGCAACATAGCCAAAATCAGAAGAATCCTGCCTAAAAGTGATGCCGAAAAACTTATCCATGCATTTGTAACGACTAGATTAGACTACTGTAACTCCCTGCTTGCAGCGTGTCCTAAAAGCTCCATAAAAAAGCTTTCAACTGGTTCAAAATGCAGCAGCAAGATTACTATCAGGAACAAAAAGAAGAGAGCACATTACGCCAGTGCTGAAGTCTCTTCACTGGCTCCCGTCGAGTCTAGAATCAAATTCAAAATTCTACTCTTGACCTACAAAGCCATAAATGACATGGCCCCATCCTACCTCAAAGATGCTATAGAACCATATCATCCAAACAGAGCTCTCAGAATGCCGGCCTTCTGGTGGTCCCAAGAGTCTCTAAAAGTACTGTAGGAGGTAGAGTGTTTAGCTACCAAGCTCCTGTGTTATGGAATCAGCTCCCGACCCATGTTAAATATGCTGACACAGTCTCTTCATTTAAGTCCAGGCTTAAAACGTTCCTCTTCGAAATCGCTTATGGTCAGACTAGTTAGGAACAGAAACATAAACCCACAGCTTTAGCTACGCTGCCCTAGGAGTAACTATGCTGGGGGAAGTATGACAGCTTGAGCACTATCCTCTTCTTCTGACTACTTATGCTATCAAACAATATTTATTTTTTAATTCCACTTGCAAACTGTTCACCGCCTTCTTTTTCTTTCTCTCACTCCTGAGGACCTGTGGACCCAGATGCCCCTCCCCTGGTGAAGTGGTCCCTGCCCTGTGTGGACGGTCCCTCATCTGCCTGAGGAGTGGGTCCAGCTCGAGTCAGACGGTCCCTCATCTGCCTGAGGAGTGGGTCCAGCTCGAGTCAGACGGTCCCTCATCTGCCTGAAGAGTGGGTCCAGCTCGACTCCGACGGTCCCTCATCTGCCTGAAGAGTGGGTCCAGCTCGAGTCAGACGGTCCCTCATCTGCCTGAAGAGTGGGTCCAGCTCGAGTCAGACGGTCCCTCATCTGCCTGAAGAGTGGGTCCAGCTCGAGTCAGACGGTCCCTCATCTGCCTGAAGAGTGGGTCCAGCTCGACTCCGACGGTCCCTCATCTGCCTGAAGAGTGGGTCCAGCTCGACTCAGACGGTCCCTCATCTGCCTGAAGAGTGGGTCCAGTTCGCTTCAGACGGTCCCTCATCTGCCTGAAGAGTGGGTCCAGCTCGAGTCAGACGGTCCCTCATCTGCCTGAAGAGTGGGTCCAGCTCGACTCAGACGGCCCCTCTTCTGCCTGAAGAGTGGGTCCAGTTCGCCTCAGTCGGTCCCTCATCTGCCTGAAGAGTGGGTCCAGCTCCAGTCTCCCTCGTGTCCGTCTGTCCGTCTGTGAGAGTCGGATCTCTTCTTCACTGGAACTCCTCCAGGTTTCTACGCTTTTTTCCCAAAGAGGTTTTTTTTGTAGTTTTTCCTGGCCGAGAAGGAGAGTCTAAGGACAGAGGACCCTGGGACGTCGTCCCTCGCCACCACAGACATTGTCTGACTTCATCGCCACCACAGACATTGTTGATTCATTTCTCCCTGTGGCCCTCAGAGGCAACTGTTGTTGTGATTTTGGGCCTTACAAAAATAAATTGATTTGATTTGAAAGTTGTTTTGCATCCACACACTGATCTGTTGGATGCAGTGACAGAGTGAATCTACTGGTCCATATTCACCTGCCGATAGTGAAACATAGATCTGAGTGTCGTCTTCATAATTGTGATAGGACACATTTTCACTGCGTATCAACTGACCTAACGGCAGCATGTAGAGGTTGAACAGAAGGGGACCCAGGACTGACCCTTGGGGCACTCCACAGGTCAGGGTCATGTGGTCTGAGATGCATTTGGGGGCATTTGCCAAGTCTCTGATGAGAGTAGCAGTAGTTTCACACTGCAGTTTCTGATAAATTAGGAATGAGCGCATCAAGCTTGGCCCTGTCTGCTGAAGTTCAACATCAAAGTCATCCATGTATTTATTTTTTAAATATTCTACTCTTGTACCTTTTATATATATATATATATATATATATATATATATATATATATATATATATATATATATATATATATATATATATATATATATATATTCCAGGACATTTTATTGATGTTGACAAGCGGCAGTAACTCTTCAAAGGGGTCTCCTGTTGGGTGTGCAAAGGGCCAGTTTAATATCTAAAATATGGCCATGACAGGACACATCCCCTGTCCCAAAGTGAAGAGGAGATATTAGATTCCTGACATTTCCGACACCTGCTAGGCTTTATTCAATACAAACTAAGTTAGATAAAGTTGGGAAGGATATTCACTCACGACAGAGTATTGTACAGGCATTATTGTACCATATATTTAGTCCATTTGAAAAAGTAAAGTGGATAGGTGGATGAGGTGGATAGTAGATTTACTTGAGTAATGTTTCATAAAAACTGACTTCTTCTTTTCTTACTCCTTGAGTATATGTAACGGATTAAAAGTATTCTTACTTCCGTCAAATGTTTGGTTCCTCTTCCCACTCTCAGGGAAAGACAAAAACTTGAACATTTGTGTTTCGGAAATGATTTAATTTTTCAAATATTTGAGGTAATCCTTCTTCCAGTTGTATTAGTTATAACAGGGCTGCCAACTCCAAGAGAAAAATAAGTTATACATAGACTAAAAATCCATTTTTGGGCCGCTAATCTTTCGGACCACTATTTTGAATTTCTACTTGAGTAAAGACAAAAACAAAACTGTGCCTTAGTATATTATACCGAGAATATAATAAAAAAAACAGGTGTGGTTTGTTCAAGAAAGTTGTAAAAATAGTTGGGAACTAGTCCAATGCACTTAAAATAGGCTTCCACTTGTTTGACCTTATAGCTTCTATTCTGAGCTGCATTTCCCACATAACTGCGCCCTCAAATCAACATCTCCCAAAAGAAAAAAAGAAAGAAAAGTTGCGTAACTACTCTGGCTCTTCTTTCCCATCTCGCTGGATCTGGAGTTTCACAGATTTTCCGAATGTTTTCCTGCGGGTACGCTGTGAAAAAGCCCCCGGACAATAAAGCTCCTATTATGAAAGGAAGCATTCTTAACATTTGGGGGGGAAATACCACCGCGACACAGCCAGAATCCTTTAAAATGGCTGAAAGACATGTTTTTCAGTCTAGTTCGCGTTTAGTTCTGTTTTAGCAGACAGCCTAGTGTTTGAAAATTAGCATTTCTTTGCAGGGTGGACTCGTTAATTCGGGAATTATTTCAGAAACCGTGCTATTTGTTCCACTACGTTGACTTTTAATGTACCAAAGGAATAGGCTAGTTGCACAGGGGAATGATAATCCCATTTATTTATTTATTTTTGGTATTTTAAAGCAATAGTAACAGATTTTAGTGTTGTGAAGAGCATGCGTGCATACCTGATGTTAGATATAGCCCCAGTGTAATCATTAGAGAGGCATCTTTGGAAGACGTGTCCTCATTTTCCACTTAATAAATAAAGCTTTATTAAGGATGCACAAGTCGATTCAGGGGCCGTGTTTCAAATGCTAACGTTAATACAGAGTGATGGGGGCTGTGCAAAAGCTGCTAATGATCACTCCAATCAAGTGAATAATAATAAATGACTCTCATGTCAGAGCTAAGGTTATTTTGGGTTGTCAAGGCAAGATATACACCTGGTTTATGGTGAGTGTAAAAGGGCCATGTTTGAGGGAGAAATAGGCTCGTTTCACACTATTGCACATCAAAACACTGAACAGGGACTAAATCAGGAACTAAACCTGGACTAAACCATGACTATACAAAGTCTGCATTAGGACTAAACTGGGCTCAAACCAGACCAAACCAAACCAACAACGGGCACATACAAAACGCAGTAACATTGTAAAGGTCATTTCAATTTCATATTATTGAGTCCAATAGGTCAAACTGCCTCTATAATAGACACCATGAGAAAAGAGAACCACTGAAACCAAGTAAATGAACTTAAATATTGATTACATTCGAGGGTTGTATAATGAATCCCATTTACATTTAATCAAAACATATCAATCCCTGAGGGGAGGTTATGCGATTAAATTATTATTAAAGAAACAATTATTCAAACAGCTAGTGAGCACATGCTCTCATAAACCTGTGGGCAGAAGTGGCACAGCGGTTAAGCCTCCGCCAACCGAGGTAACCGGTTCAAATCTCCCTAATGAAGTACTCAGGGTTTTGGTTGTGACAAGAAGAGTTTTTGATGCACAAATATAAATAAGGAAAATAAAAATAAAAAATCACAATAGAACAGCAAAAAAACTAAATAAATAATTTTATATTTTGGCAATTAATTAATCATGTATGCTTATACTTAAAGTAACTGTACATAGCTGATTTAAATAACCTACAATCATGTTTACGTCATCTGGGGATAAATAATTTAAAATCTAAATATTACTTCTTAACCTTACCTTTTGGTTAGCAAATGATAAAGGCCAGTCAGTGGTCGTCAAACAAGTACCAAATATGAACATTTTTGGCTTTCTAAATACCACCAGATGTAAATTAGATGTACAACTAGTTCCAGGGTTAAACCAGGTCTAAAACAGGACTACTTGATTTGTCCCAGTCCATGAGATGGTTCTCTGAGATTGCAGACTAAAACTGTCCCAGGGCTTGTTGCTCAGTTGCTCAGGTGCATGTTTTGGCTGTTGCATCAGAAGAGCAAGTGAATTAGATCAGAAAACCAAATGAACCTAATCAGATTAAAATGTTGAATAATTTGAACAAAACTACGAGATGTTTGGAATAAGGCTATATATTGGACCCACTTCAGGGAAAAGGAAAGTGCAAAGCTTTGAATTTCACCTCACAGTTAATCTTATAGTGTCATCCCAGGAAAGCAGAATGCCCACCCAGCGTCTACGAGCAACCAATTTAGCCTCTTCTTTCTCCAGGAATAGCCTCAAGTAGCACATTTTTACTGCTTAACCACACAAAGCCTTGTAGTCTTGATGAGTCTTGGTGGTGAGTTATCATACTGGCTCTGAATAGTAGTTGTTCAGTGCAATAAAAAGCAAGGCAAATTGAATAATGGTTCAATAAATAGCACCCTGAATTTGGCTGAAAATGCAGAAATAACAAGAAACAGCGTTTGTATGGAAATAAGGTAGAACCAAAAAGCGTAAATAAGGCCCAAAAAAATTGTGTGTTTCCGGTAACCCGACCGAATTTCAAAATAAAGAAAACCCGACCTTAAACATTTTATCGCATAGTTACTGGCCGTACGTTTCATCTGTGGGGAACGCAAGATATGAAAATCGCTGCACTTTTGATAGGTTTCGTTTTACCTATGGGCGCATCTATGTTTGCGTGAAAAACCTGCGCAGATGCTCATATTTGGTCAGCGTGCAGACTGGCAGCCATGGTGGGTGCGATATGCACGATGAAGTTATTTGGCGTGACTGTCGAAAAGTGCTCACCTGATACAGTGACAATAAGAAAAATAGTGAACGTAGAAGTCTGTAAGACATGTTTCTCATCGAGCACACTCGCAGGCGACCACGGCGCGGGGGCCGCAACAGAGCGGTAATTACTAAAAAAGTTGTCTGCTAATGGCTCTTTTCCTGTGGTTGGACTAGTATAGATGTAAAGAACTATTTTATTCAATATCTGCATACCAATAAGGCCACTTCAATGCGAAGCGCTCACTTCTGAGAAAAGAAAACTGTCTGCAAAGCTTGTGCGAGGATTTTAAAATATAAAAAAAAATAATAATAATAATTAAAAAATCCGACCTACTGACCTGGATTTTTTTTTTCAATGTTACCGGAAACACACTATTTATTTTATTTGGCTTGAATATATTGGGCCAAATGAGGACCACAAAACATCCTGCTCCAGCCCACGATGGTCTGATAGCATCTTCTATTCTACGCCCAAATACATAGTAACACAGGAAAATGGAAAGTCAAAAATATTCAATACTTGTGCTGATCAGTGCAGTCTGAAAAGCCACCAAGTAACAGTGTGACTAAAACAAATGGGATAGAATCATTGCGAGCAGAAACTAGCCAAAACCTTGCCGAAACCATGACGACACGCATTATCCCCATAAACTCACAATCCAGGCTCTGCGAGATCAAAACGCTGATTCAAAACCTTCTGCTTGAAATGTTTGTGCCAACTCTGCAGGTGCAGGAGCCTTTTTGAATTCCTTTAAATGAATGATCGTCATGCATGGGCGCTATAGCTTAAAGTGGAGGTGAATATTTTTGCACATACAGGGAAAGAGAAAGGGGTGAATCCATTAGTGATGGCATTTCTCCGTGGTTTTGCCGTTTTGGACAGGTTTCTGGGGATGGAAGTTTAACATAGAAACATAGAAGGGCAATTATCGCACACCACAAATAGATTTAAATGGAAGTAACACTGTATCATCATCATGGACAGGTGATTTTATTGTAATGTGGATCGATGAGAGACATGTGATTCAAAAGAGATTCAAGAAGTATCTGAATAAAGGAAGTAAAGTAAACTAAACTATTTGTAATTGCAGCTTTAACTGATCTTGTATACATTGCCAACCTTGCCATTATTATCAACATTTAAAGGGAAAACATAGTCTTAAGAAAAAATAGGTGGGCGATTGCTTATCCCAAACTTACAAGAAATCTGTATCCAACTGTTGTAGGCCTAAACAATGATTAGGTGTTTGAAAATTTTCAGATTTGAATGAAAAGAGATCCCGCAATGCTATTTGAAATCCACTGTCACGCAGTGTGGTTAGTTCGATTCCCGACTCTGATCATTTACCGCATGTTCTCCCTTCTCTCTCATCCCTCTCTATGTACTCTGTACTTCGTGTCAGTAAAGCCTATGGGCCACAAAACCTTTAAAATAAAAACAAAAACAAGAGCCATTGTTTAACTTACTGTCAATTAACCTACACTCAGCCAAGCATTGCACCAGTGACATAACTCCGAGAAACACCCTGTTCTCCCTTTCTCTTCCGCTCTCTATCTCGCTCCCTCTCTCTAATCTATTCAGCCATTAGCGTTGGACATGTGTAACAGAACGGGTCGCTGATGAGAACAAACAGGCGGCAGAGGAGAGTGGCGAGCCGAAAAAGGTCACCCCCCAATGATGAACTCCGTGCATCCGACCAAATCAACCTAAACATAGATCACACACAGGGAGGCACAATACAAGCAGAATACACTGATTTGTCTGTCGGCCCGGGGACTTGAACATGGCTGGGTAATGAGCTATAGAGCAGCGCTAGTTTCATTGCAAGACCTATTTCAAAGGTTTGTTCAAGTTAGGATCAAAGCATAACTAAAACCGGGCTAAAACATAAGACACAAAACTTGAGTTGGATGAAAACCAGGACAGATTCCATGGTAAATCAAAGCAACACTCAAGTATCTGTTTTATTATTTATTTCAGAATAAACCGGGTCCAAAACAAGACTTAACTTGGACAAAACAAGGGTAAAATTCAGTATACATAACTTAATTGTGGACTAAATCGTGATTTGTTCCACGCTTTATCAGAAGTCGGACACTAAAAAATACATACTAAATGTGGACAAAACCAGGTTGTAATCAAGACTCAGCCAGGTCCAAACCAAGACTATGGATGATGCATTTACCCGTTGAAATTATACGAACTAAGACATGAAAAGCCCAGACTAAACCAGAACAAAACCTGACTCAAACTGAGACTAAACCAGGACTTTACGAGCACAAAACTAAAATTAGTACTTATACTGCTAAGTACCATCATTATCGTGTTGGTGTGAATTGACTACTGTGGACTAGTGGACATTGCCCGTATTACAAGCTTTGCTGCTCATTTAAAAGGATTTAACAAAGGCAAAGCTTTCATTTTGTTTTTAATCCCATTGTAAGCACTAGGGCCTTTTGTTTCTGAGTGGACACATTCAAACAAGAGGCAATACTACAGTAAATGACATGTCTAAATGTCTAAAAGGAAGGATTATATATTCTCACAAAGGACTTAAAACTGAACGCTAGAGCTATAGTTCTATCTACGTGATGACAAGAAGCAGGTTATGCCGACCCCGCTCAGCTAATAAAAAATAGAAAAACAAGCAAAAATATTGCTTCTGAAGTAAGAGAATTGCACTAAATTTGATCAAATCTTTTATACCCTTGTGTCCTTTTTTCTAACGATAGCCTCCACTGCCTTATATGGTTGATACCAAGCAAAAAAGACACTACAAATCCCTTCTGCCTTCCTAACAGTCTTCACCAGTGAAAACAAATTACCTCCTACACAAGCTTATATTCCAGTTTTCAGCCCTGGGATGAGGATCAAACATGTGTCTCGTATTGATTGCTATTTTTGGCCGATGCGCGTCCGACTCATTGTAGTCAGCAAAGTTGTAGAAAACCTACAATATAGTTGTAAATAATTTTAACCAATTTATGTATTTTGTCAAGCCAAATCTGTGGAATGATGTTGTATTTGTAATGATAATGGAAACAAACTGGTAAAAAAAATGACTTGACCCAAGTGTGGTTATGAAGCCTACTGCAGTGTATCTTATGTGTCCTTAGGCAAAGTGGATTGTTCCTCCTCCACTTGTGCTCGCAGAGCAGCTCCACCGGCCCACGCAGCAGGATCAGCACCAAGGAGAACATTCAAACTAAATCCTATTATTATTACTAGCTTATTAGCTGAGGAGTTAATATGCAAGCGAGGATGAAAGTTATTTAAAAGGGACAATTTTCTGGAGGAGGGTTCTCCAAAAGACACTCTAGTGACCCAAAACATATATCTATTCTTACGCTCGATGGTAATATGATTGAATAAGTTCCCCATTACAAATACTTTGACATCCGGATCGATGATAAACTCTCCTTCAACAAACACATACAAGAGCTGACAAATAATCTTAAAGCCAGATTGTCATTCTTCATTAGGAAAAAAATGTGTTTTCCTCTTAATTGTAGAAAACAGTTAATCCAGACTACATTTTTTTCAATTCTAGATTATGGTGATATTATATACATGCAACAGTCTTAAAACATCTGAACTCGCACTGAAACAGCACTGCCTTTTGTTTGTGTATAAGGCTCTAGTTGGCATTTTGCTTGATTATTCATCAAGTTTATTGCACATCAGTTCAGGTATTCACCGTTTGAGGTCTCAGGACATTTTGTCTTACAGAACCATTGTGTCAACACAGAAACAGGAAATAAGGCCTTCAACAACTTTGCTCCCTCTTTTTAAAGGAGCAAAGACTTTTTAAATTAAATCATTTTATGCTGTTTAATAACTGGTCAACGACTACCTGTGGTGCCGATGCACTTGTTTTATATCATTTTTATCTTATATTGTATGTATAAATGTGTTTTTATGTATTGGTTATTGAATGTTGTATTTGGGTTGTAGTATCCTGTGTTTGCTTGTTGTTTACTTTGTGTTGCGTTTTAACAGGGTAACCATGAAGGATCACAGGATCACCAGTACATGAACCACATTTTGAGAAATAAGCAGCTTGGTTTAAACATTTGAAAAAAAAAAAAAAAAATGACATATTGCATAAACCCATCGGGTCTTTATAACTGCATTTGAATTCTCACTCTCATAAACTATTGAGCTCTGCTGTGACACGCTGCACATCTTGGCCTATATAACATTAGCAGCCTATTTTACACAGGCCTTTTCATAATTTATGCACAGGTCTCCAAAGAATCCTTTAAAAGCAAACCTCTTCAACAAACTGAATGTGCTAGTATGTTAAGTTATGGACGCTAAAAGTGTATTATATATAGAAGTGTCACAGAAAGACAAAAATATAGGAAAAAACGTACCATTCCTTTAATATCACATCGGTGAAGATAAAGCAGTAACAGACTAGGCAAAGACATTGAACCTCATGGTAATTTGGAAAGTTTGGTAGTCAATAATAAAAGCTAACTACTTTTTTCAACCAATCATTTCACCAAATGTCAATGAGATGATTCTTTGTATCCGATTCTTTTCCGCTCATCCATCAAATGCCAAGCTGATTCCTGTGTTCACTTGAATGTGTTTCAGCTGCTGGTTTATGCAACGATTTGAGGACTTTCCCCCATTCAAGAGATTAGATAGTTTGTTTTAATCGCTGTGGCAACCCTCCTAATTTCTCATTATTCTGAGAACCATAGAGGCACAGCAAGAATGCACGCTTTCATGTGCATAATTACAATACATGTCAGGCAAGTTTTTCAGCATCAACGGAGCGTCTTCAGGCTTTTTAGCAGGAGAAACATGGCAATACCCTTTCAAAATATCTATGTTATCTACAAACCTGACAGTGGCTGGAACATCGTGCGTCGGGTCCAGGATCTCGAAGAATGGTTCATGAGGGAAGCAGCCTCATGATCGATAAGCATTGTACCTCTGATCAACTTTTGCAAGGTTTAAATACATACTTTATCCGACCAACATGCAATATGTAAGCAATACTAAACAGTTTGGTGTTTGAACAGCATGTAGATCCACAATCTCGCTGAGCCGAAACAGCCCTGAAGTCTCTGGTGTAGTTTGACGCTTCTAAATCTACACGTGGATGCAGCTTTGCCTTACGTTACGTGCCGCTGTAGCTCCGGGTGTAACGTCTGCATGGAGACAGGCATGAGGCAGAAAAGTTGCACAGTGCACCTTTAACAAACACTCGCAACATTCCACAACATCCAACCTTTCCATCCACTAATGATCCCAGCCCAGCACTTGAGCGCGCCAGCACAGCACTGTGGACTATAGTGGACCACCAGAGACCTGCATGTTACAATATTGTCAAGCTCTCTTTGTTTTCTATTACGAGCCTGTTCCACGCTTCATTGTTCCCCTCCGGTCCTAGAAATAATGGGATATTCCTCCAAGGCCACAACATAGGTTTAATCGGTCTGGAGACAAAATGCACTTCAAATGTAGCTGTTTTTCCCACTCCTGTCCATGGCTTTGAATTTATTGCTTCACATTTTCTTTGATGTCAATTAAATATAATACAACGAATAAGAATAAAGCATTTTTTTTTTCTTCAAGCAATTGAATGCATTTCTTTGATGTTAATATTAGTTATTCATATTTTTCCCGTTATTGTTGCCAGGATAATGTCAGTAACTCACTAGGTTGTAATCTGTTAAACGTATGTATAATCAAGATTAGAGCAAGAAAAACATGATTGAATAATAGAAATAGATAACATCCCACTTGAGGCAAAAACATTTCCTATGTAGTGGCAGATCGTTGTATCCTCTCTTCATTGTAACCAAACAGTACTTAATGTGACTGAAGTATTCTCTGTTGTGGAAATGACTTCTGATGGAGGGCCCATTCTCTCAGTTGGATCAAACAAGACTATTACAACCTGCTGGTGTCCATTAAAAATACAAGATGGCCACTTCGGGGGGCCGACCTGAACGGAGTGGAGAAGTGCAGTGGCTCGTGTCTGAAGGCATCAAAACCTCCAAGGTACACATCTTTGAACGACTGGAGATCTGAGCCAACATTAATGTACTCTATTCAAGCCAGCATGGACCTCCTGTGGATATAGTTCTTTAACATTGTGCACAAGGAGGATGATGAAAGAAATGGAAATAAATATATTTTTGATCTCGGCTGGTAACGGTGCAGAAAGACTTGTTAGCAACGCATAATATAATGTTGACGCTAACAGACTGAAGCTTTATGGTGAAGGCAATTCATGGGTTTCAGGCATGAGGATTTCTTACTGATTTGAAGGGTTTGGCATGGCAATGGTCCTCTGTTGTTTTAGCAATAGCCCAATTCAAAGTAAAATAGTATGACCTTTGGATTTATGCCACAGAGAAGACTTGGAACTTTGCTTAATTACAGATATATGAACCATAGACCAGGTCATCAAATCTGAAATTTAAACAGCGATTTCTACCTTCTAACGTGAATGCAACCTATGAGCAGAAGTCTAGTGAACAGATAATCTTGCAATGTCTGCTTCCCTCTTCAAAACTGAAAAAAGTGATCCTTTGTAATTTTAAAGTCTTTCCACCTGTTCCAACAGTCACTGAAATACATCTCAACATTGAAGTCATCCGCTATCATATGTAGCCTCATTTGCACTGCTTCACTCCTCATTGCGAAGGCAGATGGGAAGTATTAGTATTACTTTTACATGTTTTCCATATAAATGTAACTTTTTTCTCTCTTTCACATCTTCATAAATGTTATTGCTTTGAGTGCTACAGTAAGGCATTAAACACGCCAGTCAGTAAGAATTAAATAGGGATTTTTGCGCAATAAAAACACCTTTAACGGAGTAAAAGTAGTTTGGAACATTCTATATTTATAAATGTGGATAACTTCAAACGTCAAGCATTCTCCCTTTTAATGAATGCCTTCTTCTTCTGCCTTCTTCTCGGCGTAGATCTTTTCCATATAGAGTTCAAAAGACACTGATACACCTGCCTGTTTGATCCTAAATCCAGGTCAAATTCAAGTCATGAAGAAACTCAAATGATGTACCGCAGAGGCGCTATGAACCAGGAATGCTAATGGCACCGATCTGGAAGCTAAATGTCGTTTTTTTAAAGTGGGCTAGTCAGTGATTGTTAAAAAGCTTAAATGTTCAAAGCAAATCTCAACACTGTAAAATGAAACTTTCTCTTATTCGACCTACAGTGACCTCCACGAAATGCACACATGCATATCGGGGGAAAGACTTGGGTTTTTAAGGTCAGGAGAAATAAAATGGCCATTATAGGGCAAATTGCGGTCTTTGCGAAAAGTAGATCTGCAGTTTATTTTGATCAAGATTCAGTTCACAGTTATACACATCATAAAAACGTTTGTGGACTGAAATCTGACCTGCTAAACTAATACATCTGCCTTTCAGAAAGTGTTTGAACAAGTTTAAACTACAGGATTAGCAGGTTTTAAACAGAATAAGACCCTAGAAACACAGGGATATTCTTTGGCATTAAAATTGCAGTTCAGTTTCAACTCCAATTACTTTTTGCTGCAACATTTAGAAGTCCATTCGACGTACTTAAAAGGTGGACGTACGAACAAAGAATTCTTAAGTTACCAATCTAAATTCTAAGTAGCATGTTGTAAAGTTGTCTAGTCATGGATTGCTGGAATCTTAAATGTTTAAAGTAAATCTGAACGGCTGTGCCCTTGTTCGAGAGCTTGGAAGTGTCTCTATCTTTAATGCATTAACCTCTGTGGGATTAAGCTAACGGGGTCAGCGGTCCATTTACGCTGCGTGTGATTGCTCGCGTCCATGCCTCCGAGTTAGAATTGTTCATTTTCAAATTCCGGTGTAAGCGAGCCGAGCCGGAGGAGCGGTGGGTGCAGCTGCAGGGCCCTGATAATAACGTCTAAAGATGTGCGATAGGGCTAAAGAGCAGTAACACAGGACGTTTTGGCCGAAGGGAGCAGATAGATAATGATAACCTGTGTGCACCAGCGGGGACCGGAGACCAATCATGTAGTGACAAAAGCAAGCTGGGGATGGGGAAATGCTGAGGCTTTGAGAAATAAAAAAGTGCTCCAATATAAATCTGCAATATGAAGCAGCGAATGTTACAGCTGTGTGGAGTGATGAAGCCTGCATAAATTCACCTGGAAGACCTAACTTAAATCGGCGTCGGCCACCATGGAAGGACCCCTCTCCCCAGCGCCATCATCGCACTCAAGCGGCGCCCGCCTGTCCGTCTGTGAGAGTCAGATCCCTCACTTCACCATGGACTCTTCCAGGTTTCTGCGCTTATCCCAAAGAGGTTATGCAGAAGGAGGGTGAAAGGTCAGGGGGTGTCTGCATCATGGCCCTCGCACCTGCTCCTCATCCCCAATCAACGCTCTCAGTGACTCCTCCCCGCTCCCATCAGCACCAGGCTGTCGCATTTAAGCCCTCAGGCAGATGGCTCGGCTCAAACCGTACTGCGACCCACCACCTCCCCAGCTCCTCCTCTGCATTCCCCTCATCCTCTACCTTCTCTTCACATCTACCACCACCAGTCTCCAGGCTCCGGGGGGAGACATCTAATACAAATAGATTATGGAGTGCCCATGATCACTGTCTTCCACAGGAGTCTGAGCGCCAAATAACCTCCATAATAAAGCTCGCTAATCATTCTCTTCTGTGTCCTGTGTCTGAGTCTCTGAGGGTGAAATGAGAAGTTGTTCTGAAGGACGACTTCAAATTAAGCAAAAATAAGTTATCTTTTCTTTTTGCTACCATCTTCTAATTAGAGCTGGGTTTCGATTCAAATTTCAAGAATCGATTCGATTCCGATTTTTACGTTTCGAAATCGTTTTTTTTCGATTTCTCAGATCCCATCCGATTCACTCCGATTTCAATCTGATTTCCGATTCGATCCGATTTCGATTCGATCCGGGGGTTAATGTTATTAAAAATAAAAAAAATATTTGAACCGTTTCCTTCACTTCATGACTGTGTAGAGAAGCAACATATTAAAACTAGTATTATATCAATATTAACATTAAACAGTCCTGAATTATCTTTCTTGAAGGTAGATTGAAGTTCACTGAGGGAAATGTAGAAAAGAATTTTAATTTAAAAAAAAAAAATCGATCTTTGGACGTACGAATTGATAATCGGTCATTAATATGCGAATCGATTAAAAATCGGAAAATCGATTATTTCAACCCAGCTCTAATTCTAATGTATGCATCTTAATAACAATATAGTAGAGGAAAGGAATGACATTTCTATTTCACTAATAATAGATTTGGCTGCAAGGTGAAGAGTAAAGCCTTTGAGTTCTGCAGATGGCTCGCAGAAAGCAGCCGAAACATGTCAGCCAGGTAATTACATCTCGAAACTTACTGCACTTCAAGAGAACCTACGTTTTTTTGATACATCAAACGAAGATGCCATTATTTGTTTTTGGAACTGAAGTACTTGTACTACCTGTATTGCAGTATTACGATTAAACTCAGAAGTAACTTTTGCAACGATTGCAGTTACTACTAGTATTACTTCTACGACTACCGGTATTACAATTTCTCCTAACTGAACTAGGATTATATGCTATTATATTACTACTAGTACTACTGTTACTACTACTTATATTACTACTGCTTATTCTACAATTTCTACAATAACGTATTCTACTGATTGAAATCACAATTATATATACAATTAATTGCTCAATCATTACTCTGTTCAATTATGAAAAAGTTACAATCAAAAATCTAATTAATTGCCTTGTCTCTTGTTCAGAATGATAACTGCCACCCAAAACCTGGAGCAAAGGCACTTTTCTAAAACATTACGTACACAATACTATAGGTCTTTACTTTTTCTATAGGTTAATGCTGACAGTATAGAAGTAATTGGGATTTAAAATACTTTTAATTCTGCTTGATTCGAAACTACTGGCATTACCATTTCCACTACTCCTCCTACTCCCATTTCCACTATTACTACCATTACTACTACTACAACTACCATTACTACTACTACAACTACTACTACCATTACTACTACTACTACTACTACTACAATTACTACTACAACTACTACTACCACAACTACCATTACTACTATTACTACTACTACTACTACCATTACTACTACCACCATTACTACTACTACTACTACCATTACTACTACTACTACTACTACCATTACTACTACCACCATTACTACTACTACTACCATTACTACTACTACTACTACCATTACTACTACCACCATTACTACTACTACTATTACCATTACTACTACTACTACCACCATTACTACTACCACCATTACTACTACTACTACCATTACTACTACTACCAATACTACTACTACTACCAACAACAATGAAATACTACTACTACCATTACTACTACTACTACTACTACTACTACCATTCCTACTACCACCATTACTACTACTACTACTACCATTACTACTACTACCATTACTACTACTACTACTACTACTACTACTACTACTACTACTACTACTACTACTACTACTACTACTACTACTACTACTACTACTACTACTACTACTACCATTGCTGCTGCTGCTGCTGCTAAAGCACAATACATCTACACACAAACATGTGTACACCTCTCCCACACATACCCATCGCCTCAGCAGGAGTACTTCTCTTCCTCGCTCCCCTGGTGCCATGAACAGTTTGGGCGGCCATATTGGAGTGGGCGCCTGACACAAAATGACACTTTGGGCTGTGTGTGACGGCCGCCGCACACTTCACACCTATCTGTGAGGGCAGCCGAGGGACAACACATCTCTAGATTTTTATATGTCTACAGCACGTAATGTGTTCACAGCCGGGCCTGGGCACATGGGTCTCCAGGGGCCATTTCACAGCCTCGCAGATATTAACCTTTTACTTACACCCGCTTCTGTCTGTGCATTTCACTTCAAAACTCCCCAGACAAATTCAGTATGAAATTGCTACATCATTTTTATGTGCTCACAAACACATAATTCAACTCGTAGCTTGGATTGAAAAATGCAATCTGGCGAGGACAAAACTAGTGGCTTTTCAAATCTATAGAAACTTAATAAAGAGTAGTTGCACTCTTGCAGCATGCGTGGTTAACACGTCTGCATTCCAGTTTGTATCCCCAATTTCTACTAAAACCACAGTTTTTTCAATCATTGCAATTATTTATGGCCACGATAGGTTACTTGTAGGATTTGGGAATCTGCGGTAAACCGCGAGTAACGGCGGCGTGTCATTGTGTCAGAGCCCAGCATGTCAACAAGACTGGTTAAATGCGCTGAACACAGGAAGTCACAGCGAAGTGTGTGTGTGTGCCTGATCTGTTTATAATGATTGTCTAGCGTACACGTGACTGTGGTACGCTAAACGACCGGGAGTGTGAGTGAGTGAGAGAGAGAGAGAGATTCTTAGGCTGAGCAAAATAATATGTCTGTTTTCCGTAACCCGACCTACCCGGTATAAAACTAGCCGACTGAAAAAAAAAACATCAGTGTTTTGTCAAACTGACGCCAAATTATTACATTTTTCTAATATTTTGCCCACTCACCAGCCGTTCTTTCCAAAAGCGCAATGTAGAATAATTTTATAGCGCTGGTGAACTTATCTTTCATCCCAAGGGACAAACAACACATTGCAGCGTCTACATTTTAGGTCCTCCATATGTTTCTGTATTAAACAGACCATGCAGGATGGAACCTTTATTCTCTATATTTGTTGGTTTGCCTCTGTCAGCACCACTGGTTTGCCACCGCTCATGTCGTCCTGCATCATGGTGTGGCTTCATGTTGAATTTGACCTGCGCTTTGCATTCTGGGAGGGAAACACGCCCAGCAGCGTAATCACAACCAACATGGCGGCCCCATTTCCCCCCGCATATTCGGCATGTTCCCCGCGCTCGCCTTCGCTACCAATATAAAGGATAGCGGCGTACAAAAGGTCGATTGAAATATCTTAAAATCGGGAGATTTAGTCTCCCAATCGGGTTGATCGAGACGTTTTCCGTCATTGACTGTTGAAGCCTGACACCTGGCGGTCACACAGAGTGAAAAAATGGCGACCGACCGACTCACTTAAAAAATGTTGGGTCGGGTTACAGCAAACAAACAATTTATTTGGGGTAGCCTTACCTGTAAACGCTTTTTTATTCTTCGCAAATCTGTTTGTTGTTGGCGTGAGCCAAAGGAAAGTGACTTTCTCAAAGTTTCCAGCCCCTCCACCGCGCGTTACCATGGAGCTCATTTCATTTACAAATGATACAATGCATAAAAAAGCTACAATGGAGGGGCCAATAAGCATACATTAATATTATTGAATCCATTTGTGGCCATTATGTTTTATTTTTTTAAATTAATATGCTGTATTAAAGGGTAGGGAGGTTAATTATTATAAAACCAAATTTTCCTTAAGTTTAAACTGATAAGTGTGAATAGTTGTAAAATTTGGATATTTCTCCTCATGATAATTGTGAATCTAAAATGCATATCATGACATCTCTAGCTACAACCAGGGCCGGCCCCAGCACATTTGGTGCCCTAGGCGAGCTACTCCCCTGGCTACAACTATTCAATTGCATGTACTTCACTGAAAGGTTGAGAGTTTCAACCCTAATAATGCGTTCACACCGCTGAGTTGGAGGCCTGTACATTTGAAGACCAGATGTCCAAGAGTAAACTCACCAGCGCACATGCACACTGGAGTTGTTGTATTTCCCAGTGTGGCTGTTCTCTTGGTCCAATGGCAGACCAGGTTCAGAAAGTGGCTTTGGTGTATTTGCTTTACAATGTCCAAAAATAGAGACGTTCAGCTCGGCGGCTTGTCTGGGTCCACCAGATACTTCGGAGTGAGCAGAGTTTAGTGAATATCATCATTTGCTCCAAGAGCTGCGTCTGGATGATTTTTATCGGTGCAGGGTTTGTTTTGGTCCTTCTTCCGGGTATTTAAATGCGTAGGTATGTTACTAATCTCTGATTGGTTGCTGCGCGACGTCAGCCGCGAAAAAGTTCAGCTTTGTCCTACTTTTCTGCATTGGACGCTTTGGCCGCTCTGAATGTTCTGACCGCTATCCAACGCTCAAACACCCCGGACGCTCAAAACGCAGGATTACTGCCACAAAAATGCTCAAAACACGAACGCTCTACAATGATGAACAGTGTTGGGAAGAAAACTTTGAAAATGGATTTTGTTACAGAAAACTGAATACCTGCATTAAAATGTAGTTTGTAATGTATTCTGTTACAAGGTCTTGAATACTTGGCACACTTAAAAATGCCACATAGGATTAAAAATGGCTTTTCATGTTTCATTGCTTGTTATGCATTTACTTATAAGATAAGAGAACCTTCTCACAAAGTAGAGAAGGAATTATTGCACATGCACTCCCTAAGAGCCCATAAGAGCTGTGTTTTCTATTTTTCTCATTCATTCAGTGAAGTTTGATGGCAAAATTGAAAATCAACAAATGAAAGAACCAGAATACAGTTACTCTGAATTAGTATTCTGAAGACTCTAATGTATTAGTTAGTTCCCAACACTGAGGATGAATTGGTAAAGAACTACCCACTATTACTAATACTAACAATGACCCACCACTGCTTCCACAGAAACACAACTGAAATGTGGTCAAAGACAAAACAGATAAATGGTTCAGGTTAGGAGACACACCAAATAGCATTCACTTGGTTATTCATTATTAAATAAAAGCAAACTGTTTTATATCCATCTTTTGTGTTGCGTAAAACCAAACCGCAAGCTTATTTGGACCATTCTGAACTCTGAAAATGTCCTCCTTGTTGCATCACCCCATTTCACAAAACTCTACCTTCAGCGTTTCAGAACATTAGTGCGTAGCCTGCAGACAAATTCATGGGCAATAACGCATTACCATTAAAAAAAAAGAAATCTTGAAGCAGCTCTCGCCTAATAACAGTGGAAAACATCTAAGGCTTAAAGGTGCACTGCGTAACCCTTCTAGTGCAGCTCAATGACATCTTTATGGAGACAAGCAGGACAAGTTCGGATCGGGAGCGCCAAACTGAGGACTCAACGTTGATCCTAAACTTCATCAAACATGAACCTAAACCATTTTCCTGAACTTAACCTCAACTATGACATATTTTATTGTCTTTTTGTTTGCACTTCAAATGACCAATCACAGCAGGTCGTCCCTCCGGAGCATACTATCTAGCACTAACTGCAGTGTACATTCCACCAGAGGTATAACAAAAAAGAAAAAAATCAATCCCTTTTTTCCCCTTCATGTTGATTGATCTTCAATATTTTTTTATTTATATATATACAATTGCTTTCATTATTACTTTTTCTTTCAGTATTGATGATCATAACAATACAGATTTTAAACTATTGCCATTCACGCAAAAATAATCACATTTCTCAAAGCTTGAAAGACACAGGATTGGCTTTAGACAACTCGATTTAAAACTCCCAAGCTGATCATTGACAATTAGACATGAATGAATCCTTTAAAGTGTTTCTTTCTCCTTTTCTTTCCAATCCATCAAAGTTGACCAAGTTGGCCTCAAACTAGTTAAAAGCCAAAGAAAACAAATGTGTTTAAGAAGTAATTTAAAAAATATAGCCGCAAGCGGCAATGATCGGGCCTCGCCACGCCGCCGCCACGCCGCAAGAGGAGGACAATTGGGGCGCTAACGCGCCCCAATTGTCCTTTTAGTACGCCTACTGCTGAATCTGTGACACTGTCACATCTTCTCCCCTTTGTTTTACCATCAAAAAGCAATTTTATTTTGAATTCTTGGCAAAATGTGCGGCTTTGCCGCACAGACACCCTGACTCTTAGAATAAAGTGTGGATAACTTTTGATGGTCCTGAAGATGAGTCTCACCAAATTTCAGGTTAATAGGGCGAACGCCCTAAGAGGAGTTTGTGAAAGTCTAAAGTGTAAACATGTTCTGGCGATTTCCCCATTGGAATAACATGGAAGGTTTCGGTCATCGTTACGGCAACGACATAACAATTATGACATGAGTCATTGACTTTTTTGATGGGGCTAAAATTGAGTTGTGTGTCAAATTTCATAAAATTTCAAAAAACTAAACATTTAACCTCCATATAAAATCTGTAGGGGGCGCTGTGGCTCCAAATTAATTTATTTCACTTCAAGTAGGTTTAGGGCAAAGAGTTTAACAACTGATTCTAATTTGACGCAATTCGGACTTTATCTGCGCAAACGGCAGAAATGTAAAATTTGGGAGATTTCTGAAATTCTTGCTACAGTTTGCGGCTTCGCCACACAGAGACCGTGACAGGTATCAATGTAATTTGAATAACTTTTGATGTCCCACTCCTCAGTAGCATTTTCACCAAATTTCAGCTTTTTAGGGCCAACGTCCTGGGAGGAGTTCGTAAAAGTACGACGTTTGGAAAAACTCCGAAGTCATGTTTAGCCATTTTTGAAGCAATATGGCCGACATTTGGTTGGGCGGACGGCATTGCCGTACTAATATTTTTACTTCTCTTGTCACCATCTACCTCTGCGCCAAATTTCATGATTCTACGATCAGATTTTTTTTGGGCCATTTCCCATCTCTCAATGCATTTTTGGTACATTTGGGGGCGCTGACGCGCCAATTTTTTTTTTATTTTAGAAAAGGGAAATAGCCAGAATGTAGAGAGGCACGATTTTTAGAGGTGTGCAAATTTTTGTGACTTTTCGTCAATATTCACTGGGTGAAAAATAGGGGGGTTGGTCCCGAGAAGAAATAAAGAAAGAAAGAAAGAGAATAATATTCCGATGCGAAAACAATGTTTCCCATTTTTCAAATATCATAAACTATACATTTTCGGAAAGCGCTCGCGCTTTCCTACCTCATGGTGTGGGTCCCTGGTCACTGACGGGTACTTTCGTTAATTTTGAGTGGGCTCCGCCCACTTTGTGTTTTTGGCCCTCTATACAGTAATAATGTTCAATTTTTGCATTACATGCTTATATGCACGGAACATGCAAGAGATGGGGAACGTATTCGTGAGCTACTTAGCGCAAATGAGTGCTTTATATGGGGATGACAATGTAAAGTGCTCGTTTAGTGCGCACTTTTGCACGGCCTTCGCCCGTTTACAACGGTAATGTTCCATTTTCCTACTACTAATTAGTATGCACGGGGCGTGCATGAGTGAAGGAGTGCGTTAGTGAGTGTTTGGAAGTGGGCGAGCGCTTCGCGCTCGATTTCGTGCGCACTACGTGCGCACTTTCGCAGCCGTGCTTCGCACGGCCTTACGAGATTAATAGGCCTCTCGCCAGCTTGTTGCGCTCGGGCCTAACAAGAAGTGAATCAGCGTGCCTAATGTGCAAGGGCCACTTTGTTGGACCAACGACAAAAAACGCTATCTCCTCTAAGGTTTTCTTTTTTCTTTTTTTTCTTACCTTGCAGTGCCAAAAAATATGAAACCGCAATATAATTTTTGGGTTTATTTACAGCCACAGAAGCTATATTCTGCATAAATGTGTTTGTTGTGTGAAAACATCCCGTCTCTAAATGTCATTCCCAATTGCGTTTTCACAGGTAAACTCCGCCATCACATCTTACTTTTATGAACTCTGGGCTCTGGTGACACTGTTTGCATAGTAGATTTTGTGCTCCACACTCCATAAATGTTTAAAGTACTCCATGCAGCTCTCCATATTGACTGCTGGCTTTGGGATTGAGGGAGAAGTCAACATACTACTGTGATGTAATGTTGCTTATAATAATCTGAGGACTGTGCGACACTGGCTTCTGCTGTTACGATATTTTAAATACACATTTGAACATAGCCACACTATAGAGGGCACCTTTAACTTTCAAACACATTTTGCCATCTCAAACGCAATATATTTTTTTAATTTTGCTTTTTTATGTTGGAATCCGAGAAGGTATATTTTTACCTAAAACGGCCACAATTGACTATATTTTCATCAAATTGACTAAGCAGATATATTTTTAACATTGGAATTTATATTTAAAGTATAAAAAACATGGTCAAATAAAGTTTTTCCTAAGAAAATGTGTGACGGGTGGTAAAACTAAAATTAAATAAAAAGTGAAGTCACTATAACTTATATTGTTATTATAAGAAACAGCCAGCTAAAGCTAACGTAACGGGGCGGTAAGTCAAAATTGATTCATGATTATTGCACAAAAAAACTAGAACTAATTGTACATTTAGTACATTCAGTTTTTTGCTGAAATATAAAAACAAAGTTGCCAACAGTCAATTTCAGACATGGCAAACTTAACACAAAAATTAATCCAAAAATATTTTTTACACTTTAAGAATTACAAGTACAAATGAATTATCAGATTTACAAATAAAAAAGGTCAAGTTCAAATGTATATTGTAAGTAAATATCATTACTTAAATATCGGTAGTTATGTCTCCCATCCAAATCTGAGGACTCTACTAGTGCCACTATTACTACATATAACATTTTGGTCCACACATTATGTAACTTTTTTAGCAATTTGTGATGGAGTGATAAAGCTAATTACTGCCATATTCAAAAGGATTAAGATTTAAAAAGTGTCTAATGACTTTCATTTCCTCCTGTTGGCTGCAGTGCAATGGGTACTGCAGATGAATTGTGACATCCCAATTATTGTTACATCCTCAGTCTAGACTTATTTGCAGAGTCAACCTCAAAGTTTACTCAATTTTCAGAAAAGTAACCCTGAAATATTGGGGCCAATCCTTCGCTCGAGGAACACCATATCAGTTCAAATCAGGCTTAACCTCCTGACGCTGAACTCGGATAAGAGCCAGTTTACTTTGCTGAAGACAGGCCTCACCTACTCTGATTGTTTAAAACCATCAGGATTAAATAAACTAAATGTTAATTTCCTCCATTTTAGCATGATAAAATAGTGTGTCAATGGCAGATTCTTCATTGATACATTTACTGACAATATTGACAATTTAGTAGAGCTGTCACAATAGTAAAAAGACAAGGCAGGATATTATATCATATTTTCAACACAATCAACATAGGTACAACTAGAACATGCTTCAAATTGTTTATTTTAAAGTATGTGAATATTTCTTCAGTGTTGATTAATACTAGTTTTAATATTTTGGTAATGATTACAACTTATGACCGAGCAATAACATTGGGTGCTTTCAAACACTGAAACTAAACTGAGACTATTATTGACCTTTATTCAACCAGGAAAGTCCCACTGAGACTGACCCCAGAACCAAACCCGGAACTTTGCCCGGACTAGACTAGGACTAAAGCAGGACTAGAACAGGGCAAATCCAAGTCTACACTGGACAAAACTGGGCTCAAACCAAGACCAAACCAGGACTTGTGTGAACACAGCTTACATCACTGCGGCGCATTCACAGTATACTTTTGATTTGAATCAGGATCCTTTTGCATTGATAGTCCAGTTTGATAAGGTAATTGTGAACGCACAACAGAACTCGGACAAAAAGGTGAACTCTGGTCCAGTTGGAAAAGTTTGTCTCAGTCCGAGTGAAGTGAAACTCTGTCGCAGTTCGTTTGATTTGTGAACACAAACAAACCAGAGCGTTGAACAAAACCAGTTTGTGAGCAGCGCTGAGACGCATGTGAGGCTCGGAAACAAAACAAACTCCAGCAGGGGCTCGATAACGGAACAAATTACATGCAGAAAGACGTGAAAGCTAATTATAACTATTTTTATCATCATGTGAACATATATCACTGTTTCCTATTATTACTAAGATTACTTATGTATTCATTTATTTATTTTTAATCAGGAAAGTTCCACTGAGATGTAACATCTAGGCCAGGACGCCCCAGAGGGGAGGAGCCTATTGTACATGTTTTTAGCCGTAGAGGAAACTGGAGAACCCGGAGGAAATCTACACTTAAGATGGCGTTAATGTGGAACAAGTGGCCAATTATTCATCCAGTATTAATCTGTAAGGTAAATGTGATCATGCCAATGCTCTGCGTTTATAAAATGCAGAGATTTTATCACCTTTCACATTTCGAGCAAGCCCAATGCTTTCAGCCCGGCTGGTACTCACCTGTCGTCCTGACGAGAAAACATGATGTGTGTGCTTGGACGCCTCGTCTGCAGCTCGTACCACACGTGTGGGACAGGTTGTGGGTTAGATTCATGAACACCGGTGAAGTCAGGCAGAGTTCTTCCTTAATCAGAATATGAGCACTAGCACTGACAGGTCACTCTGTGAGAGCGTGTAAAACAATGGGGAAATGTGTGTGTATTGTGGAACGTATGCAGAGGCGAAACAGAGTTTGGTCTAGGGAGGACGGTGAATTGCAAAAAATACTACTAACTAATTATTAGTTAGTAGTAGTAGTTCTATTATTATCAATAATCATAATAAGCCATTATAAAAATAATTATTTTAATGCATCCACCTATGATGAAAATGAATCACTTGAGTCAAGAATGCCAACTCGTAAGCCTAATACGCATGTACGCTATTGTTTGCATTGTAGAAGGCCTACAGTGTGTTCATTGGTCTCCTCTAACACTTTTGAACCACTTTTGAACCACGGCAGGGTCCTTTTTCCCTACTCACCAAACTCCTCTGCTCAGGTCTTTTTAGACTGACCGGGAACAGAGCACATGACGCACTGGTGAGGCTGAAACGAGAGAACACAACCTGGAGCCAGTGCCACTATTCGGACCCATTTTTCTGCATTGCGTCTGTAAAACCTGCTCCTTGTGCATTGAACAATCTTAAGCCTTGGTCCACAGGCAGAACAAACACACTCGCTGTAAACTTTAAAGTAGAGAGCGCGCCAGCAGAGGTAGAGAGAGGAAAACTAACTGCCAGATTGCTCAAACTTGTTACCTCTCCTCTCTTTACTCAGCCTCGCGCTCTCGCTCTTATTTTGACGGTGATAAAAAGCTGAAACACCAGTTTAATCCCCCGTCAGGTGGTGTTAAAACTGTTTCAAAAGCAGACGTGAGAATGACCGTCTATAGCAGAGAGTGGAAGCAGCGGCACTGCAGATGGAGCAGCATATGGACTGAATCAAGTAATTGACAAAAAGAGCGGAATTTCTTATTTCGAAACATAAAGTATGACAATTTTTCAAAAATAAATGAAAGAGATTTAATCTACTATTTAGATGCATGTGATGACTTGACTTAATTGTATGGTCGAGTCAGTGAGAGGATCAAGGGGGGACAAACCTATGACAGCAGGAGTAGATGTGACTGAATTGGCGGCTCTAAATTAGGCAACAGTATCTTGTTTTTATGTGCATAAAAAGAACAATAAATACATATAATCTTGAATGGCTGACTCTGTACACAGCGCCCCCACAGGCAAGGAGGAGTGGTGTCTTTCCGTACATTTGGTTTGATAAAAGTGTATTACATATTATTGAGCTCTCCATCAGCTATTTGTGTACCATGTGTACTGGTCCATACATAAAGTGCACCGGACGATAAAGTGCATAAGACGATAAGTCAGAGTCAGTTGAGCTTTATGAAACGCGTTCAACTCATTCAGATCAAAATACACTCTGCTATCGCTAACAGACACGTTAGCATATCCAAATCAATTCTCAGTCAAGATCACTTGTAAACACGTAAAATACAAATACAGAACACACTCTGCTACCGCTAAAAGACACGTTAGCATATTCACAACAACTCCCAGCCTCGTTCAGTTGCAACACGTAAAATACAACACAATACACTCACTTTTTCAGTTCATTCCTCGTCATCAAATCCTTCAAATGCGCCGAAGTACATCCGAAGTACATATAGCTATGACCAGACGATTTTTTACGTCCCGTGTCCCGGTTTAATGTCTGCTGGGGCGCAAATGGTAAAAGCAGCCAAAGCGCCGATAGTGCTCCGTGCTAAAACTCTTTGGTCATGTGATCCCGCATCTCGGACCCACGCGGCAGTTCAGTGATGATTCCTGCCTTTTGATTCCCACAGTTGACTGATAGTTTAGCCCGTAAGCGCATTTTTTGCAATAATAACAGATCCAATGGTCTCTTGGCAGGAGCCATCTTGGGCCAAGATTCTTGGGGTCCTTTATTTACCGGCAAGTGTCTACGTTGTGCCTGACTGTAAATGTTGTTTACATTTTGACAGTGCCGCCGCGTGTAGGTAGACTACTGTTCCCAGAATGCTTTGCACACATGTTGCTGGGACTTCCAGTTCCGGAGTACTGTAAAGCTAGACGTGCATCGGCGTCTCGTGTCCCAAAATCTTGTGTACCACACAAAATATCTTCGCGGTCAGTAAGCACAACCACAAATAAACCATATATTAAGCACACCGGACTATTAAGCGCACGGACGGCTTTTGAGGACGTTAAAGACTTTTACGTGCGCCTTATAGTGCGGAAAATATGGTACTGTGAACGCAAACCGCACAAGCTCATAGAGAGACGCAATGAGTCCGCTCCAATTGTTGTTGTGGGTATGACCTTAGTCAACTTTCCACAGCATTATCCTTAGAATATGATATATAACATGGCAATATGTTTCACAATCATGTTTTTGGGGGGTATTTCTGGACAATGAATGTGTTTACAGAAAATGTGAGTGTTTGTGTGGCAAAGTATACTGTCTCCTCACTTTAGGACAGACTTCATACGGCTGAGATTGGTTCCAGTCGGCTGCAGAACAGAAATGAAGTTTAGGCCAGTGATAGTCTAATGGGGAAGTCTTTAAACGGCTATAGCTTTTCCTAATCCCCAAAGCACCAGGAACACTCTGAGAAATACTGGGACAACGTGGATATGTTATAAAAAGGAAGACAAAGGTAAGACAAATTAGATATAGTACATGCAATTTGATATATAATACAATATCAATAGAGAAACTATATAAATCTGATTATTTCAATACACCCAACACTAAACTAAACTAAAACTAGGCAACATACCCATAAAACGTGATTTATGATTGAAATTACAAATAGGTATGCTGTTAAATGCATTAATTTCACAGAAGGTGTTAATAAAGTTTGTATTCAAAGTGGATTTTATTATCTTTATATCATTTGCAAATCCTTGTATTCAATTTCTACCGCATCTCATTTCATTTTGGTCACTTAGTTGAGTCCTCGCCCTATAGTTTAGTCCCAATATTGATGTGAAAAACGAAACTACGAAACAACGAAAGAAGCCGAAAAATAATAATTTTGCCGTAACTAAAAATATTTTAAACAAAAGCCTGCAACTTAATTAAAATGTGTTTCCAAAATGAACACTGGTCCCTACGTTGAATGGCGTTGACCTCTGTCTATCTCTGGGGTTGTATCGGGCCATTGTTGAGGCGGGCAGAGGAGTCGGTGGCTGTGGTCCAGAACAATAACGGAGGCGCTGCAGGTGTGCGTGTCAGCTTTGTAAATATGGCCGCTCCTCTCCTCCTGCCCCAGCCTGTCAGACACACTCACACTGCTCTTAGTCAAAGTGGCAGCTCAGGACACATGCAGTCTGGCACTATGGACTCCCCAATTTTCTGAAGTAGTTTATTAGGGCCACAGTAGGAGGAGAAGATATATATATGGCAAGGAATACAGTTCCAACATAAGAGTAGAGTGAGAGTATTGAAATACGTTCCACTCTCTTCTATTCAATACAACAATAACCGATTACTAGACCTGAGCAAAAACAGCAGTTCTTTTGTGAGTGCTTGGAGTGATTGGAGAGGACAAAATAAAGGACAAACTAAACTGGATTTTTAGTGGAGACAGACAAAATGAATCAAGCTATTTTAGAAGGTTGAACTTTCAAGTATTTGATCCACAAAAATGTGTGTTATTTGTGTTATTTTCACAGTATATCATATCTGTATTGAACTGCTACTACTGCTACTACTATTACTACTGCTATAACTAAGTTTTTTCCAGTATCAAAATATATTTGTACTACCACTACAACCTTTTTTTTTTTTTTTATAATAATCTACTTACTAATAAACATAACGCATTACTGCTCTGTTTACTGGTATTGCTACTGCTACTCTGAGTAAAAAGTACCATCTCTTCCCAAATATTTCTTCAACAATTACTTTTTGTTTGCAGCAGAAATAACTAGTAAATGTTTTCATCTTTTCAAAGTTGTTGACAAAACCAGGGGAAATTCCACCTCTCTTACCATCTTTGTGTTTTGCGCTAGTGTCCGTCAATTCAATTAGCCATCCCTATAAAAACAAAATAAAAGATGTAAAAGTGTCATCTCTGAAGCGTGCTCTGTCCTTCTGCTCTACACAGCTGTCATCCCTCCCGCCTGTAAGCTCCGCCCTGCTCGTCTCCTCGGCGGCGTCGGATGGATAACCCGTGAGGATGTACGGCGCAGAAAAGGACGTGTACATGTATTTACTTTAGCTTGAGGAGCGCTAGGCTAACACGCATAATCTGTGTTTGTACTGCGGGGGAAAAGGGCACGCGCTGCAGAAGGTCAAGGCAGTAAGTGGCCTGATGGAAAGTGTCATCTGCTTTTTGTATCGGCGGGAAGGACTGATATGGCAGAATACATTGTTGCTTTGATAGGACTGTGTTGTATAATACTACTAATACAAGTATTCATACTGCTAATACGACTACTATTACCTTTATAAACAACATTACTAATATTACTATAAACTACTACTATTACTACTACAATTACAATAACTACTACCATAACTACAACAACTCATACAACTATAACAACAACAACTACTAGTACAATCACAACTACCACAAAAACTACAACTACAACAACAACAACTGAAATTACTCCTAGAATTGCTACAACTACTACCACATCAACTACAACGACAACAACTACTGCTTCAAATACTATTACTAAAATAATTACTACTAATACAACAATAACTACTGCAATCACAATTACAACTACAACTTCTAGAATTACTGCTACTATACTGAGCAAATTACTACTAATACAATTACATCTGCAAGTACTACAAACTTCTAGAATTATTACTATAAAACAAAGTATTACCAATACTCTTAAAGGTGGTATGGACGATTTTTTTCAGCCAATTTTTTATCATATTTCCTCGTGGTGTGGATGAATCATTTGTCCTGCCACGTATCAATCATAAAACGCACCTATCGCTCACCTGCAGCCGCGTCAGGCTCGTCCCCACGTTTCCGCGTGCCTAAGCGCATGGATCTATCATAATATAGTTCCCTCAGTGTACGGGGCAAAATGAAGACGGAGAAAGACAATTCAAGCTGACTCAGAAGTGGACAGAAATCTACGGGAAACGAGCGATGCGATGCGCTCCGTTGCGCTAATAAACAAACGCACGTGTGTGTTGTATCAGTCCGCGCGGGGGAGTGGCATGCGCACTTCCGCCTGCGTTCTCAAATCGCCGAAAAATCGTCCATACCGCCTTTAACAACTCTAAGACTACTCTCACTACCAGTACTTCAAAGACCTCAAAGACTACGAATACCATCATTCATCTCCGCTATTACTGTAACAAGTACAGTTCTGAAAGTCTGTGTCCAAAGCCAGTCCTTTCATGTTCCTTTTGTGTTGCTGACCTTTCCATGCTGTCCATTGAGGGTTAGATCTTTTCTTGTCCACCCTGGATGCTCCACACTGTTGCTCTTGTGTCCTCCTTTTATCGAGACTCCAACAAAGGCCTGGTCCTCTGATGCGTTCCTCAACACGGCTTTTGAAAGTCAAGCAACTGAATCGTTGCCTTGACAAAGGGGCAGCGCGTTTGGAGGTCAGGCGAGATAGTGACCGAGACAGATTCCCAAATGTGATAGCATCCTCATTATTCATTCCAGACAGTAAAATATATTTAAAGTTTGAAGAATAGTTTTGATTCATATCATAATTGGAGTGGTACATACAGTTTGGAAAATTAGTTTTTCAACACGCTGCAAAGTTCTCCCACTTAGAAATAATGGGGGGGTCTGAATTTTTCATTGTAGGTGCATTTCCACTGAGAAAGACAGAATCTAATCAATGGTAATATTTGGTACAGAAGCCTTTGTTTGCAATTACAATTACTGTATTTCTCGACCAGGTTTACACACACTGCAGAAAGGATTTTACTGCTCCTATATATCATCTTTTCCGATTTTACAATTATTCATGATTATTGGCATTATGAAATCTTCTATAGACTTTCATTCCCGTTGCTTCTGCTTCAAAACAACAATCACAGCATCCTTATTAGCCAGTAGAGCACAATTGTGTGTTTCCATTCCTAATCCGCTATTTTACATGTACATGCAGTGGGATTATCTAACAAGTATTTCCAAAGTGCATTGTTTCTGAAATGCCTGTGCAACTCTACAGAAGATTTGCTGATGCCTGCTCGTCTTTATCTGTCTTGAATCCTTCCGACTCGTGGATTTGCGATTCCTCTCGGGACGACACGTGTTAATTTTTTCATCTGGATAGAGGAGACTGAGCGTGGGCGGTCAGAGGACTGCAGCACAGATCTGATTTGATTGTAGGAAAACACTGGTCCTTCCCTCTCCGCACAAAACGATCCATTCGATGTTTTCAGGAAAGTACATCGTATAGGCAGGAGTGATGGCTACAGGTACTTATATGAAGGGTTAGTGCTGTGATTGGATAAATACAGGGGATAATGAATCATGTACCCAATATATATGATCGATTTCAACATATATGGATTTTCTTTTTGGATATTTCTTATGAAAATACCAGAGTTGACAAAAAAACCGTGTCTTAAAGGGAACCTTGTTATACCAGTCTTTCCTCATCATTAACCTGTATTTTGATTGAATCCTGCTCATTGACTTTTATGAGATTTTAATCACGTTATAATGGTGTAGCTTCATCATTACTTTAGATTAGATTCCTGCAGGTTTGAGTCATCCTGTATTATCCTACACATCATGAGTGCTCAGAAAATGTGGTGAGTGTTGAGAAAAACTGTTATGATTATTCATTAATCTCCTCTTGCTGTTAGCCAACAAGCACACTTCACTACAGTAACATTGGGGAAACAACTGCACACTGCCAAATGGAAACTCAAATTAAATTTGATAACTCCACAGAACTGGGGCCAAAAGAAGCAAAGAAAGACATTTTTTTGAATCTTAAGGGGAAATTAATTAAGTGCATTACCTCTATTGCTCAAGGCCAGTAAGGCAGTGCTCTGGCTGTAGATTGGATTGAACCATCAGCTTTCTGGTTATAAGACAACCACCATCACCTAAGTCGACATTCACCTCATTTCGGAAGCCTGCCTGGGCGTAATCCTTCCTCCGGTTGTATTAGTTCACATAGGGCTGCCGATCTCCAGAGAAAATAAGTTCCACACAGACTAAAAAGCCGCCCAGGGAATCAGTGCATTGTTGACTTGTTGCTCACATGAACATTGGATATTTTACACAAATCAATCTACTTTATAGCATATTTAGCGGTGATACTTTTCCCTACCTTTCCATTTAAACCAACGGAGTTCCCGCTGGACCGGAAGTGCGATTACAACGGAAGTGTCAATCACGTAGGAAAAGAGGGAAAAGTGGGAGGGGCGGAATAAAGTCAATATCATCCCTGACCATCTTCTATCAAATAGAGATTCTTTAAGGTTTAGGTTAATCCAGGGGTTCCGGAGCGCCCCCTTAGAAGAAGAAGCACTATGGGTTGTGAAAAAGCAACTATATAATCGCATATTAACCTTAAGTAACAGTAATAAATAGAGTTTTAATAGGCTGAATAACATTTATTTTTAGTTTTCGGTCTTTCTTTGGTTTGTGCTTTGATGAAGAAATGGCACAACAGAGAGTCTGAGTGCTCTCTTCTCCCTCTGTCTCTTCTCCTGCACATTCAGAGCAGGTCAGTCACCTGCAGTGGGACAGTGCAGAATTGGCGCTTCACTGCAGTGAATGCTGCGTTTCAAGGAGAAGACGCACTCTTGTTACTTCTCGTCACTGTGGATCATTTTTACCACTGCGGGTCCACGACCGTCACACACAGACTGCTTACTGCGCAGAGGTGACTCTACCTCTGCACTTATGTTTCACATTTAACACAAAACGCACATGGGATCAAAGCGGAAAGGAAACAAATGCACACATATTCTTAAGATAGGCTTTATAACATTAAATGAGCGGTGAGAAGCGGAGAAAGTTCAAAACTCTAAAAGTGGAGGGAGGAGACAGCACGAAGGGATCCAGGACAGAAGAGCAGAGAGACCGAGGAGGGACAGAGGCCAAAGACGTGACTTGTTATAAAGCCGTGGCAAACGCGTGTGTTTTTCTGTTGCTCAAAACACGTCTGTCACTTTGTCAAGAAATTACACATGAATCAATGCTATTACTTAACAGTCAGAGAACATAATTCAACTTAGAATATTAAACGACACAGAAACGTCAGTCTTTTGTGTGGCTTGCAAGGGAGAGGAAGGCTTAGCCGAGTCAAGATGTTGTAGGCAACCTGAACGACTTTCCAAAATCACTCTCAGCGTTCCTCCCTCTTACAAGTCATTTTATTAGAATCACACATAAAAAGGCGGGTCACATTTCTCATTGGTCAGCTTCACATCAAGGCACTTGTCTTTTACGACTCTTTGGTATTATCTTTAGAGATAAAAACCTTGGTGAATGTTCCCCCCATCTGGTCGGACCAGATGGGGGGAACATTCCTCACGGCTGCTTCTACAACATCTTCACACATGTTATTAGAAATACATGCCTTTCCCTCCCCTCAGGCTAATGATGCAGATAACTTTTAACACACAAATGTAATCATATATTTACATTTTATCACACACTTACCCCAAACGCCTCACGGCCCCCTTGGCACAGCTCTGCGCCGCCTCAAACGGGTGCGCCCTACACTTTGAGAAGCTCTGGGTTAATTAGATAATCGTTATTATCGTGACTTCCTAAATCCGGTCACATACTTAAAGGGGCAATGGACGCTTTTTTGGCGATTTGCGAACTCAGGCGGAAGTGCGCATGCGCACTCCCCAGTGCGGACTGATACAACACACACGTGTGTTTGTTTATTAGTGCGACGGATCGCATCGCATCTCTGTCCCCCGTAGATTTCCGTCTATTATGAGTCAGCTCGAACAGTCTTTCTCCGTCTTCATTTTGTCCCGTACACTGAGGGAACTATATTATGATAGATCAATCCGCTTAGACACGCGGAAATGTGCTGCTCATGGGGACGAGCCGCACGCGGCTGCAGGTGAACGGTAGGTGCGTTTTATGATTGATCCGTGGCAGGACTAATCGGCAGTCCACGCCACGAGGAAATGAGCCTCAGATTTGGGCCAAAAAAATCGTCCATTCAACCTTTAAGGAGTAGTGACAGTGGGGAGGAAAGAAAAGTTACGATGTACGAAAATGGTCTCAGTCATCTCATATAATCATTGAATTGTGTTTTCTCAGAATAATGTTAACACTAACATTTTATATTGTGACCTCCCAAATTCCAACAATGTACATCCCCCTCCTCTCGACCAAACACTTCTCGGCCTGTCACACTGCAGCGATTCCATCTGAAAGCCTGCAATGGTGTCTTTTGGTTTGGTTCTATCCTGCTGCTGTCACTGCACTGTCCTGACTGCGGACCGCCTGGGGGGAGAGCTCAAACCCCTCCAGCTCCTTCCTGTCACCGGAGTCCATAATTGGCCCCATGTGTCCCGCTGTATCCAGGACTAAAGCATGTGTGCGCGGTGTGTGAGAGTGAGAATTGGAGTGTCAAATGCTCAAGTGCTACTATGGTGCTATGAAGACATCCAGTCAGCTCAAAAATACTGGAAATACTGCTGAGACAGTTCAATCTATAGCTCTAATATTAAAGTTTTGGTGAGAGAGTGTGAAAATCAGTGTCAGTTATGAGATAGTAGAGGGAAGGAACTGTCCAAAATGGTGACAAACTAAAATATTGTGTTTACCGAGTCCATACTTTCAACCGATATTTTATCAGCCAATATTTTACCAGACAAATCACAGTCAATAATTATTTTGTGGAAGAAAATCTAATCAGTCGTTTAAAGATGCCTTTCAAACTCTTCTGCTGCTTGTGTCCATGGAAATGTTGGTATACTGCCTGGAATGTATCAGAGTATGGCCTATTAAAACCCCAATTACATGTAGCATTGCTATAAACCTTTCGAAAACATTAACTGTACTGCTTATCTCTGTGAAGATATACATGTTCAATGCCATTCTGTGGAACATTTCAGGCAAAGCGATAACATTTATAAGCGGTCAACTAGAAAAGTTACATGATGCATCTTTAATAAAAAGCAAAAACAAAGCATAAATCCGGGTTTGCGCCAGTGTCCCAAAACAGCATTGCCAGCAAATTCAAAACAATGTCTATGTGCAGGTAACAGGAATAAACCATTAAACTGTGACCAGGAACTGACTGTGAATTTCCATGGAGAATAAACAGGCTCACAAACACAGGAGGCATTCTGCTGTGCCACCCAACATGACAGACAAACAAACAAACAAACATTTGAGTAGGGATGTCGAGATTATTCCATTTGTCATAATAGTGATTATTCAGGTCACAAATATAATCGTAAGAACTAAAGAAATGATCATAGTGAGAACCGTAGGTGGGTAATTTCAGCTCAATTTATACTCCAATTAAGTCAAATTGCATGTCAAATAATTTTTTACGCTGTTTATGTGCCAATAATGTTACTGTTGTTAAGTTAGATTTCTTAATGGTAAACTTCTGAATGAAAGCTAAGGTAAGTAAGGATTTTACTGTTGTTAGTCAAAGTACTTACAATCGTGAATAATTGTAAAATTGTCATGTTATGTTATCTAATTACAATAAGCCTAACATTGAACTTTGTAGTCTGCATATTGTGACAGTAGATATTGATTTATTTATGAAAGAGAAAATGCAAATCTCTAAAAATCACTGCCCTCTTCCATCTTTACCTGCCGGGGTCCAAGTGCCAAAGTTTATCCATTCAATAAACTAGTTGTTATGCATTATTTAATCTAAATAACATTACTCCTACTCCTACTACTACTACTACAGCAACTACGATTGAATATAGCCTAAAGCACACAATGTTTCCCTGGTTAAGCAGTAACTTTGGGAAACATCCATCTCTGTCTGCTGCTTCCTCTGATAATGTCTGCACTGACTGACAGCCCATTAACAGTCATGTAAATCACTGCTTTTAACCCACTTTAGCTAATTAGAAGATTCACTGTTTCTGCACAAGTCCATAAAATATACTTTTTTACTTTCTTAGCAGCTTGCTGTCTCTTAAATGAATGAGTAGATGAATGTGCTAAAGAGGCCGTCTTAAATGATGATAAATATGATCAAATTTGTTGATGTAGATACGTTTGCAGTGTAGTTTTGGTGACTTTCTGACCATTACCAGGGCTCAAACAAGAGTGAACCGAAATAAACGTTTAAACAATAAAAAAAAATCAGGACTGGACCAGAACTAAACCAAGACTTAACCAGGAATCGATCAGGACTTAACAAAGACTAGACTTTGACTGAACCAGAAAAGCGGGTTCTAAAGCAGGACTAGAGTGCTTAACTAGGGCTAGACCATGACTAAATGCAACCTGACTCAGGACCGGACCAGAACATGTCTAAGAGTGTGTTCAGACTTGCCCTAATTTGGTCAGAAATTGAGCAAATCTTACTCTTTTAAACACAAATTAACAATTAGTGATTTGATTTATTTCTTGGTTTGTGTCAGTCTCAAACATGGATAAAAAAGAGGCAGGAAGGAAGTGCATCCGATGATTGCAACATGTAAATCACTATACACTGAAAACAAAGAATTTACAGATCGAAAAAAGCTAAAATGATCAATATAAGTCTTTATATTTCCCCATTTAAATATGAATGGATATGTGGACTGTTATAGTCCTGATCTAGTCCAAGTTTAGTTTGGGGTTTAGGCCTAATTTTGATGGAGTGAATGTGCAAGTTTGAATGCTCAAGAAATTCTAATGCAAAACTGAACAAGGATTTAACCAGGACTAAACCAGTGTTTTTAAATGTATATATTTTAAATATATATATACATTCTGCCTTTTCCACATTTCACACACACGTCCGCACTGCAGCCACCAAAAAACAAACATCTTAATTCATTAACATTGCGTGCAGAGTGATTTAAAAGCCAGTTTTGGCTGTGGTGACGGTTCTCCTCGTGGGAAAGTCTGATTAGCCTGAGAACCTTAAAGTTCCCTCCCACTGGAAGCACCTTCGGGCCATGGATATGTTCAGCGCTGATAAGAACCTTCAAATCGCTTCAAAAGTGAGCTTGAAAAAAACTCCCCACCCTCAGAAGAGCTGCAGCGTGGAGAGACGAATAAGACTTATTGTGGCATTCAAAATATTCAAATTGAAATGACACATAATAATGCTGAATATGGACGTGATCAAGATACATTTATATGGAAAAGGACCTTTATGTTTTGAAACTTAGTAAGACATTATCTAATGAAATACACAGTGAGTTACATTATAATTAATCCATTCTAGAGACAAGTAAATGGAAAAAAATGCTCTACATTATTAAATTAGCAAAGAGACAGAGAAAATACATATGGCTACAGTGATTTTGAGGTATGTGGTTAGTAAAATTTTATATCTTGATAATGGACTAATAGATGATCGGTGGATTTATTCACCTGCCAAACCATTTTATATTGACAAATATTAACTAAATAATCACAAAACATTTGCTACAACACAAATACACTCAAATTACTTGCTATTCATTGATTATATGGAGCTATTAGCATTAGCCACAAGGAGACTGGTAGGACACAGAGTCCAGGAAAGGATAAAACCAGGATGTAATCAGGACTGGACTGGACTAAATGCGTCACAGTACTAAAAGTTAACTATAGCTCCACAGCGTTAGCGGTAAAACAGGCACGTCGTATTTTTAACTGTCAGGGGTGGGGTCGTTTTAGAGGGGTCCATACAAAATTTAATTAAAAAGATAAAGCAGCTTATGACCAAAGCAGTTTGGAGTCATCGCAGGGCGCTAAAGTTCTTTTCTAGACTGAGGAAGATATAGTATTGGTACACACTATAGTTGTATTTTATCATATTCTTATTTTGTTTCTCTTGCTATTTACTGCTTGTTTTTCTACAATTTTCCAAATTGTTTTGGGACAAAAAACAAGAAAAAAAGAAAACAAACTAGTACCTAGGAAATCTTTCAGTATATTAAAAAGGTTATAGTGTATATAGATCTTTTTAATTGTGTCGTTCGGAGGAGCAGGGAAATTATTTGAGGAATTTATTGGATTAGAGTGATGAAAATACTCATTGGCAAAGTTGCTTTAAACAAAAAAAAATTAAACCAGCAATTTAAATGATAAATAAAGTATAATTTGTAAGTATGTAAAGCATTATTTCTTCATTCTGTACAAAAACCATGAAAAATGTATAATTAAGACATGTGGTGAAGATTTTATGCAAGAAGAAAAGATGATTGAAAGTGGAGTGGAGGAGGCAAAAAACCCAATAGAAATGGTGTATGGAATTATAAATTGTTATCAGTTTACAGCAGTGTAATTTCACCTGATCAAGTGAGAAAACAAGCCAATCAAATGCTAATCAGGTGTTTAACAGTGGTGAAGAAAAGACGGGGCTTAGCTCAGAGCAGTATAAAGTTTCTCTGACCAACTCCGCTGAAAATGTGTGATAAAATGTGAATATATGATTATATTTCTGTGATGTATTTTATCTGCATAATAGTGATATTTTATCTGCATCATTAGTCTAAGAGAAGAACGGGTGTGTGACAAACTGCATTTGTGAAGGGGTCATAAAGATGGGCCAAAGAATGTTGCCCCGGGGGGGGAGTTGCACCCCCCTTGCAGGCTTTATCTCTACGGAAAAATACCAAGTGCCTTGATGTGAAGCTGACCAATGAGAAATGTGACCCGCCTATTCCAGAATATCTAATAAAACCAACCAGCATGGGAAAAAACAGTGTGAGACGCGGGGGTGAGACGCAGGAGGGTCAGCCAGGCTCCTTACAACGGCTTGGCTGACACAGTCCCCGCGTTTTCTCCCATGCATGCCATACAAATGTCTGATCTTTCTGTGTCGTTTCATATTCTAAGTTGAATTGTGTTCTCTATGTGTTAAGGAATAGCATCGGGTGTATGTCTAATTCCATGACAAAATGACTTTCAGATTTTTCAAACATAGTCCAGATGAATTCCCGCCTTTGCTACGTTTTCTTCGATGGGTCGCTTCTGGACAAATGAAGGATGACACGGAGTAGAAACATTAATATATTAAATTGATAACTAATGTAATAATTTAAACATTTAATTAATTTGGACTAGGAATGACCCCTTAAAAACTTTGTATATTGTTGGACTGCAGTGTTAAAATGCTAGTCTCTCTTCCAGTCACTAATTACTTGTCACTAAATGGTTCAATACTATTCGGACTTTAACGACCTTTTAAGTCCTCATTTAGCAAACGTTACGGGCAAAGCGCCTTCTTTTACCGCTATAGTAATCACTGAGCCTGTCTCCACCGCTGCTGCTCCCATGATGCATTGCTCCTCAGGCCGAGTACATAATCTGACAGTGGCTGTGCTTACGACTCTCCCGCCTGTCATTCCGGGGCGTCTCTGGGGGGAAGCTAACAGAAGCTAAAGCTAACATAAGGCATCACGCACATCTTAAGTGTCACCCCGCGGGCATCACTTGTCAACGGCGTCGCCACAACCAGAACCCAAGCCCTCGGGGAATCAAAACAGTGCAGGGTAATAAAGAGGAGGAGTCCCTGCAGTATAAATCGGCAACGCAGTAATGTTGTACAGTTATGGTAAGTTAGATTTAGTTATGCATTCACAGGCCTGACAAGTGTGAAGTGTGACAACATATAGTATTCAGTAGGTTAGAATAGGAGTAGTATTGGTCTCAGTGGGGTTGATAGTAAAAGTAAACAATAGAAGTTAGATTTTTTTAAATGGATACCAACATCCAATATTTGGCTTGTTGTTGTGGCCGATAACCAACATTGGCCATTACCGATATTAAAATCACAAGTTAACATTACGTTAAATAATAAAGTTCACAAATTAACTTTTCACTTTCGCAAAAATAAAAATGCAATGTATAAAAATATCTTTACATGCAGCTATTTATATATTTTTGCGTAATTTTCTTTGATTTCCATTTTTACTCATTAGATTGTTCAAAGATACAGATCTGATCCACTGAGGAATTACATATGATACACACGTACTGGGACACTTCAGGAAAGTTCCAAATATCTGCAACATTTTCGATAATTTCAATATCTGGGGAAACTCTCTGAGGTATTAAAGTTTTAAATAAACTTTTAAAAAAATTTGAGTCCCGGCGCAATTTTTTTAAACACTAATAATGAGCGAATAAGTTAGAATTATACTTTAAAAAATCAACCCATTGTGTTGAGCCTGTATTCAGCTGACACCAGGTCGGCCTCAGTGTGCAGTTACTTGCTAAACCATCTTTACAACTGGATCATCATTAGGATCCAGGGGCCGTCAGAGTGAAAGAGCCCCTTTACTCCCAGCGGAGTGAAGGGGCTCCTGGGCACACCCCTCCAGGGGCGTGCCTTGCTTGACCTGCTCCTCCTCTGTCAGCACTACATCTTTTATTCATTGACAGTGAAGACCGCTCAGAACTGAACAGACATTGACCAGAGCAGTGCAGGGGTGAGCGGGGAGCACTTTTAGGGAAATCACTCTCGATTAATTGTATGTGTTGCTTTATTTATGTTACTTAATTGAAATATTACACAGTTTTTATTATTAGCTCTTTCTGCATTTTCCATTTTCCTCTGGACAATACAATTAATATTCTACTTTTTATTATCTAAAAAAAAAACAATACTGATATTATTCATTTTTTAAATATCACCCACGTTTCACACGTTTCATCAAAAAACATTCCAGGAGTTGTAATTAGCTTCACTATAGCTTGGATTGGGCTCGGAAATGAGACGCGCGGAGGGCAGCGAAGACGACGTTGGGAGTATTTGTTGTCTGCACGGGGTTCATGCAGAGTCAACAGTAGAAATCTGAGCTAGATGAGAAATCCCATTCATTTCCATGCGGAACCGTCCGTATATTTACATTTTTTCCCCTGACGCCGACACGGAAGATCAGGTCCACGCGGACGCCGTGTGAGGGGGCGTGTTGGCAAAAAATGTCACCGCGCGGCCCCTCACAGACGCATCAAGCATAAACCTATCCTTACTCTTGTTACATGAATCCTATTTAGTGAGTCTTCTCCTAAATAAATCATTGCCAGACTTGTATTTCTGCTATCAAATTGGGTTCATTACAACTGGTGTCCTTGTATCAGCATGTTGAGGTAAGCTAGCTTTGTTTGTCTTTGTAATTTCCTTCACTGCCAGCAGATGGAGTTCTAATGAGGGAATGCCTGAGTGATATTAAGTCATGTGTGCTTTTAGAAGATGTTAAGGCAGAAGTACTCAAGAGCATACTTAAAGGACAATAACAGTACAATGAATGCATAATATTAGTACTTTAAAATGAATTTGCAATGTTTCTCCAAATAAAAAAACGCAGGTCATTTTGGCTGGATGTTCAAAATGTGCAACTCGTACTTATGTAACAATATATGCACATTTAATGGTTTTAATTGGCAGTTGCGCTCAACAAACACATTTCTCCCATTTCTTTGAGGAAACTGGGCCGCTCAGATCCACAATGGTGTTATCCAAATATATTCACTGAGCCATTGCAATTTCTGTTTACTGTTGCCGTGCATTTACTTCTCAGACACAGAAAACCGTACAAGATAAGTTGGCCAGTTCATTTTGTTCAATGTGTTTTTGTAAACAGAGAAATCAATGCTTCAATCTGCAGTAGACGTTACACACAGATTGCATCAGAGTCATTTGTTTATCAAGAGATGTTATGAATAACGTCAATGTAATAGTCTGATGGCCTTTTGTTTTGTCTTTGAATTAATGTCTCATGTATCTTATATCAAATTACAGTAATGACTAATTTTGTTATATCCATTTGTTTCATATCTGGACATTTGACGTAAAAAAAAATATCAACTCCTGAGCTGAATGCAACATTACGATCTTTATTTCAAATTTAACCCAAACCTCAAATTTAAGCTTCGACCTCGGTATCTTAGTTATTGATCCAAAAGTGTTTATTTATTTTTACTTTCACTTACTCAGATATAAAATTAATGTAACTACCAATATCAGTATTAATGACAATCTTATTAATCTTATTCTATTTAGTAATGGGGATACTGCATTTGATCAAGTACTTGAGTTTTATCAACCCAAGTTGTTGACATGATGACATGACATGATTGCATTGATGATACAGCCCTAACATGCCAACTTTACTTATTTGTGTCTCTTTGCAGCATATACAAAATCTGATAAATTTTCCCCGCTTTTAAGCTCTGATTTAATTCAACAAAGTGAATCCAGTGTATTTCATTTTCCAGGTGGAACTGTCTCAGGTCCATTAGGCACAATGCAGGGACTTGACTAATTGAATAAGCTTGTTAGATCAAATCCAACGCATTTAAGACAAGAGAGACACATGAATTACTAGATAAAATTAAATATATCTTTTCATGTTTATATAAGAAGCTACAATCCCAGGGTGTAATCAAAAACCATTGTACGTTTCTTCTTGGGAAACTCGACTCTCCAAAAGCGTGGGACAATTTGCATGCTCCCCCGGCTGGCTGGTATAATTCATCAAAATGATGAATGGTTGTCATATTATAGGCTGATTTGTATAGGCGCTTTGACTAAACACAAGTGCGGGCGCAGGGGGTAAAACCAAGCACTATTATTGGAGAATAAAATCTAATTAGCATCTCTGTGTTTTGGGTATAACATGATGTAGTGCATGATATTAAAAGATGTGTTGGACAGTTATACTATGCAGAATAAGCTCATTGGTCAAATATAGTACAACTGCACTTGAAGAAGCACAGACAAGGCGCTGACACTAGTTTACAAATAGGCCATGTTTTTTCAACTTTTTTACACCAAATATTTGAACGTTTAACTATTACTACATTTATTTAAATTTAGTTCCATCGTTTTTTTCTTACACAAAATCATATGACATATAGAATTCATTTGATTATAATCTAATTTGCATTAAACAGTAAAATAACAAAGTGAAAAACAATCCGTGAGAAATAAACTAACTGCAATTCAGACAAGAAAAATATTGCTATTTTTGACAAAAAAGCACAAATAAAATCAGCTTTGTTCATACGTCCAATTAAGCGCTGGCTCTCGCACGTTGTCCTGTGAGCGCACGTAATGAGCCCTGTAGCAGAACTGTGAAGTCTGCTGGAGCTGCTAGTTGACAAAAGATGTTCATTTTTCTTTTCTTTTCTTTTTTTTCACCCGCCATGAGACTAATGAGTGGTGGAGACACCCTTGCTTCCTGTCAGTAAATGAGATGATGGCAGAGGCCAGATAAAATACAGTTTGAATGATTACAAGGGCCCTGACCAACTGTGCCTCTACCTGCCAGTGTAATTCATTAAAAGGGAAGACACTTAATATTTATGGGCATGATGATGATTAGATGTTGGGCCTAGTTAGTGAACAACAGAGCCGCAAATGCACTGTGGAGTGAAATGCTAAACAAATTAAATTGAGTTTTGCTTCAACAATTTTGGCCCCCGCTAAGGCATTGATATAATTTTGCAATGGTAACCAATATGATGGCTAGGCTTAAAAAACACATTTGATGCATTATTTGTATAGTTATTGGCCTTTAAGCATGCTCTTGGGTACCTTTACTTGACACCTCATGTTTCAGAACATAAAATAATGTATACTTTGAAAAGAACACAATTTTCAACCACTAAGGCCACGTCAGGTTGGATGTTAGCATAATTATCATTGAGAAACAAATAAAAGCTAGCCCCGCTAATATAGACACAAAGTTGTAATGAACGTGATTTGATGGTAGAAATGCTCAAACCGAGTCTGGGAATGAATTATAGAAATGTATGGACTTAAAGTAGCGCTGGAGATCTCCAGAGCTCAATTGTTGAGGATCAGAGTCAAAGGAACTCGTAAACAGGATTACAGAAATAAACATGAAAGTAGGGTTGCAACGATTATTCGAGTTAATCGAATAATTCGATTGCAAAAAAGCTTTATTATTTTATTGATTCGATGCTTCGTTTAATTTACATATTTTATTAAAAACACGTGAATCTGTGGCGCGCTGAGCGCACGGAACGACTTGTGGCATTTTTGTTTCCCACGGAGCTTCTTCCTGAAGCACCTGAAGCAGCTGAAGCACAACAGAGAGAGCGGCGTGTTTCAAACTCACGAGTGCGACTCATGGATATATTATAGGTGCGACCGGGAAGAGTTTTGTTGTGTAAAAGAGCAGGTGCCGCGAGCAACCACCACTAGTTCCGCGCACCACCCGCCCCAGCACCCGCGTCCTCCCCGCGCCACCGCGGACCCCGCTCCACACTCGCTCCACACTCGCTCCACACTCGCTCCACACTCGCTCCACACTCGCTCCACACTCGCTCCACACTCGCTCCACAGTCACACTCGTGCGTTTCAAACATGCCACACGCTCCTCTGCGGCGCCTTGAAACAACCAATACATCTATGGAAACAGCAGGAGGAGCACGACCGTGTTATAATAATCTGATGTGAAACAGAAAGTCAGCGATGACGCGGAGCCAACGCCGTAAAGTGACAAAATGTAGAGCCACCGCTCCAAACACCAGCATCACTGTCCCACACACAATGTTTTACAAACAAATGTCTTATTTTAATGTGACAGAAACGCAAATGAATTCATACTGTAACTGTTACAGTCTGGTGACAAGTTAATTAGCCCTTTTTATATTTTCTTTATATATTCTTTATGTTCAAACAGAACACTTGGACTGGTGAAGTGAAATGTTGCTGTTTTGGGGACAAACTTATGTGAAATTAAGAATAAAATGTGTTTTTTTTTAGGCCGAAAATTTGTTATTTGTTTATTACAATGAACTATAACGTTTATTTAAAAAACTATTTAATATGCTTTTAAATGGTTTACGGATTGTACAAAAAAATTAACCGATTCATCGATTAATCGAAGAAAAAAATCGATAGATTAATCGATTACTAAAATAATCGATAGCTGCAGCCCTACATGAAAGTATATATAGTATACAACTACATGTACGGCTTTGATGCGAGAGCAATGTTATAACATGTAAAAATTGTTAAATAGTTAGTTCTAATATCCATTTTGTGTCAGATGTTGATTATTCAACCATCTACAACATAAGACACATTTACCCACTAGTGCAAAGAAAAGAGACAAGATACAATTTTAGCTCAAAAAATACAGATCATCTACACTGAATAAAGATAAGACGATAGAGTGATTATTGTGAAAGGCCAACCAATGCAACAAAGATAGTTTGGTTAGTGACTTTGCAGTTTTGGAATAGGTTAGTGCTATGAGAAGATGAAATTCAATGTTCAATTTTTATATTTTGATTCTGCTCAGGTTTAACACATCAAGCATAAAGGCATGTTTTTAATCTATAAATAATGTTTACAGTCTAACAAATGACAAACAGATAAGAAATGTAAACCCCAAACAGATTTCAGTATATTTGTACGTACAACCCAACATCCCCAAAACATTCCTCTCAAAAAACTACCTGAATCCGTTTGCGACACCTTCATTCACTGCACATTGAAATTCAAATACATCCCTGATTATAAAGCAGCCTAATGCGCAGTGCCACCCTGAGTGTTTTTGAAAGCCTGTGATATACTGTTGAATGGGGCTCCTTCTTTTAGGTATGTGCCGAGTGCTTGGCCTCAAAAACACAGGGATTATAGTTCTGTGTGCGTTTTTCATTGCTTTTAATATGCAAATGACAGATTAGCTTTGCAGGGAAACTGTTTGGTATTGAGCTTTTTTACTTCTTTTAGTAGCATGAGGTGATGCAGCTATTCATACCTTTCTCACAATATAACTGTTTTGTGACATTGAGAGAAAAACAGCACCAAATAGATAATAGAATTGATGAATGCCTCATTGTAAATGTGCAAACAAGGCTGATGGGCCCCTAGAGTGCCACAAACTTTCTTTTCTATTTTTTCCAAAGATTTGATACAATAGTCATCAAATTATTGGTTTGTGGATTTGCATTCAACGATAAGAGGGATCGCCCTGAAAAGCAATAGTTGGTAGTTCAGATCAAGTGCAACTGCCCTTTTTTACTTGATCAAATAACAACTTACCCATGTTTGTTTCTGTAGTTGAATAGTTCTGCCTATATTTTTCTTGCCTGGGATCCTGAATACACAATGCTCCAATTCTTAACAAAGAGTGTGTCTGGTCAACCTGCCCTACATTGCACCTCGAGTCAAACTCAAAGAGAACCGTGCAATAAGACTAGTTTATTTCTGTGCTGCATGTGAAAGGAACTAGTTCACTGGTCATCTGTCATTTAGAACAACATTCTCTCACCTCAGATAAACAGAGCTTTGTGCTTCACTTATTGATTTCCCCCAACTCTGCAATGTTTTTCCCTTTCTTTTTTACCCCTGAGCAGCCATGTTTGTCTTGATACATGATTGGCTGATCCACCTGTCAATCACACCCATCTGAACTCACAGAGATGAATACAGTGACCAGAGTAATATTGAGCAGTATAAAACTACTGAGAGATACTATTCTGGATTTTCCAGGCAAATATTTTTGTACCCTTTGAATTCCGTCAATTTCATATTATATATATATATATATATATATATATATATATATATATATATATATATATATATATATATATATATATATATATATATATATATATATATATATATATATTATACTTTATTTATTTATGCAAGGCCCACAAATTAGAGTTAGGTTTTAACTTTATACTTTAAAAAAATAATAGCAATGCATTTTCTTGGATAGAACAAACAGGATAGCCTTCTTGGAGAGAAAACTGTATCATTTTAACGACAGCAAATAAAAACATGAATTTCAAAGTTTGTAGGCTGTGCAGAAAATGTTTTGTTCATATGTTCATTACGTTTGAGTCAATTTCCAACTTCCAGCTCAATTCAATTAAATTAGAGTAGGAATTGTGGTGCTGCATGATATAAAAATACTATTTAATTGCCATATTGTTGCGGCCTGCTATGTCTTGTCTTGCCCAGAATTATGTAGATTTCAGAAATTTTCATTGCTTTTATGTTAATTTCTGCAAAAAAGTAAGCAAAACAGTGCTACGCGTAGTATTGTTTTCTATCAAGATTCTGATGTTACTCACATGTGGTCGCCCAAAACCGCCCTGATCTTGATAATGTTTGATGTTTGGAGGCTAACACTGACTATTACATACTAAAACAAATATATTAGAGCTAATGTATGCAATGGTACCAGCCTTTAGAATGTTTACACGGGGAGTCTACAGTTTTCAAATTAGCTTGGATACTATTCTATTTACATTAGAAACACTAAACATTTCTTAACAATGTATTTTAAACATTCATCACTCCTAAAAATGATTGTACAAATGTATTCAAGTCCACAAATCTATTTTACACAGACGAAGATGTAATTTAACGTAGCCCACAAGGAGAAATATGCCAAGTCATAGTAGCTCATAGTACTTCAAATACGTATTGACACAGGCAGCAAATGACTCCAGAATTAGTGTGCCAGAAAAGCATTTCAAATTTACCATGAGAAGCTAGTCCCAGTGTTTCCTTTGATGTTCTGCTTGGAGAGAGAGGGAGGAGGGGGCGGATTAGGAAAAACATTTGATATCAGGCGTTAGTGATCCAGGCATTAGACACACACAATGCATGCAATGTCAACAGCTATAATTGAGAGGTTCCAATGACCCAACTTCAATATGGGGGCAAGACATCAGCGTTGAAGCTGTTTGGTATGGACTAGATGGCCAAATATATAGATAGCTTTATAGACTGCTGTTTAACAGTTGAACTGCTTGAGCAGCTGTGTCAAACAAGTGGATCCAGATGATTTAATCTGGCCCGCAAAACATTTAGAATTTATATTTATTAATTTCCGATAGATATATAGCATTTTTATCACTAGAACTACTAGTCCCACAGTCCTTTGCGGCAGTCCCGCATTGCTCAGCAAGTGTAGACACGCACTAAACTAGACTTGAGGAGAGAGGTCTGAGCGGGGAAAGAGACGTGTGGTTTAGGGAAACAGATGGAAGAAAGAAAGGAGATGGTTTTGTGGACGTTAGAGCTGTGCTAAAAGTGGCGCTAATGTGGCGCTAACAACAAGAAAACTAACTTCTGTGATGATGTTCTGTGAGGAAAACATCCTCTACAAACCTGGACAGATCAGGAGCCACAGGTAAAAACACAGGTCAGAGTGTAATAAAGTATGGACATGACAGAGTGAAGCTGATGTGATTGTGATGTGACTGAACACAAACACAATGCACTTATTTGATTCACTACATTAATAATGTATCACTAAGATAAGCTTAAACTATTAAAATAGTGAGCTCATATTGAGTTTGTGCAGCAACAGCCAACATGTCTGTGATATCAACATTTCATATCAGAATAATATCTCAAGTCCACGTTCCTGCTGCTAATGCATGAATATGGACTCAGTCTTTCATCTGCTGCAGATTTGTGCATAAATTTCCACATAGAACTATTACTAGGCTATATAAAGCTATTTTTTCTTATATTTTTTTATTATTTTATTTTTTACATTATTGGTCTTGGAGACTCCGGTCTTAGAGACTCAGGTCTTGTCCGGTCTTGGAGACTCTTGAACTTGAACTCTGGTCTCAGTCTCTGCTCTGGGACTACTCTTGAACCTCTTCCTTTTAATCGCCATAAACAAAAGACCTCTTAACTGTGGTTTAGCTCTTGCTCCAGGCACAAACGGTGATCAGATGAAGGTCAAATGAAGGTCAGATGAAGGTCAGATGGAGGTCGGACGGAGGTCAGACGGAGGTCAGACGGAGGTCAGATGGAGGTCAGACAGAGGTCAGACGGAGATCCGGTGAAGGTCCAATGGTGGTCAAATGGGATCAAATGGAGGTCAAATGGAGGTATAGGAGTGCACTTGGCGGCATGTAAAGATCAGACGGCCACTTCAAGCCAATCTGACATGTACACATACGCAAGCCAATCCAATCTGACATGTACGCATAGGCAACTGATGACACTAATGACTAGTCAAACGATTATTTATTTTCATACTGCATGGGTACATTTACATGGCTAGTAAACTGTGATAATGTGAAATGTGATAACTAAAATGATTAGATCAGTTTTTGTATTTACATGCACAAGGGAAAGCTGATCAAAAACATGTGTTTGTTACTCAGTGGATGTTAAGAATAACTGTTGTATTTGGAAGACAAAGCACTTTAAAATAACTCTATGTAAACATAGCTACTGAGAATTTTCAAACTCCACATTGAATATCCTGGCTAAAGACTTACATGTATCGACAAAAACACAAATTGTTCATTATTTTTTCCCCATGTATTTTAATGAATGCCACTATCATTTTGTAATAAAATGTCTTAGTTTTAGAGTTTTGTTTGGTGAAGATAACGACGAACAATAACTAAAATAGTAGTCGATGAGTCACAATTATTTTGTTGCAGCCCCAATATTTATGTATGTATGTTCATTGTGTAGTAATTGCATCTTTTCTGACAGGAAACTCATTTTATATATGATCTAACCCAAAGATTAATTGATCGAAATCTGCTCCTGCCAGTGCATAATCCTGTTGTGTCCTTGAGCAAGATTCTCCCTTCTCCTTGTCAATGTCATCTACTGGTAAATGTGAATTGTTGCTAAATACAAATTGAGTGCCTAATGGAGGTAGAAAGGGTTAGAAAATGTTAATGAGGTAATAAAGGAATGAGGAATAAAAAAATGGACTATTTCTGTTTTCCCTTTTTAAGACAGTCAATTTTCTTCAATTGTCGTCAAAAACTAAATTTTATGCAGTTAGTTTTCTTTTTTTTCTCGATCTCCACAAAATAAGCAGCTTCCCCATACTCCATTGGCATCTCAGCCCTCCTGTGCCTTCACTGGATTACCTGTTATTTGAGCGATCGACTATCACTTATGTGTCCAGACATTATCCAATCAGGCGTACAATTTGAACGAGTTCCATTGATTTTGGGACATTTTTCTCAGCGGACGACGCAGTGGGCATTTCCGATCCACCCAAATGCGCGCAGGGGAATTAAGCTGTATTGACCAGAAGATAAACGGGGGAAAAGAGGAATATGCCGAACAAAGTCACCAAATAATTACGTTAAACAAATGTGTGCCAAGTGTTTCATAATTTGATCAGGAGTTATAGGTAATTTAGTTCAGTGTAGCTTCAACATTCACGTACAACCACCACTACAACCACAACCACTACCACTACCCGTACTACTACTACTACTACTACAGATACTACTTCTACTATTACAGATACTACTACTACAATACTTCAAGAAGTCAAGAAAGTTTTTCATGATAAATTAAAAGTCATCCCATTATTTTGTGGAAAGTCATTACAGTACATTATTGCCCATTCTTTATGCAAATCTACCCTACATCCATTACACCATTACATGAAGCTTGTAACTCACTTACCTACCACTTCAACCTTTTTCAAAGTGTACAGTTTTTTACAATTTCATATTCGAGCTGTTAATTAAAACAGACAGGAAGCCAGAGCAGTGCGCCATCACCTCGCTCCTTCTGTAATAAGTTCACGCAAGGTTATGTTGACGAAGGAGTTAGGAGCTAGGAGACATGCATCAACACTTCAGTGCACTTTGCCCAGGTGCTTCCTAGACTCCTTCATGATTTGAACCTCATTTAAACCTGGTCTATGCCTGGATTTGTCCTTGTTTAGGCTATATTATTCTGTAGATGTGGTATAGTTATAGTTTGGATACTGATTTGTACTGATTTGTTAATTGTCATTTATGAATGAAGGGGAGTTCACCATGTATTAGATAGGGTTTAGTCTTGATTTAGTTCTGGTTTGGACCTGGTTTATAAGATAGACCATAGTGGTTTGATATAGTCCTGCTTTAGACCCGGGTTAGTTCTGGTTTAGTCCAAGGTAAGTTCTGGTTCAATTTCAGGTCAATATCTATTCCCTTTTCCACATTTTTGACCTGGTTTAGTCTTTGCTTAGTCCTGGTTTGAATCTGGTTTAGGCCTAGTTTTAAGATGCATGAGACCTACTTAAAATGCACTAGCTAATTTCATCTTATTACAACAAAACATATTCTACCCACACACCCTGTCTCTTTTGCACAATTGGCTCGGAGAAATTAACAATCCTTAAGTGTCCATTTAAAACAATCCATTAACTCCAGTTCACATTTCATACACTGTTAGTTTTGTTTGCAACCAGACACAAACAAAACAATAAGTGTACAGCATATAAAACTTCCATAACTCAATAACTATGACATTCATCCTATTGGTTTTAAGGTGTTTGTAGCAAAGATTTAGAAAGGTCTAATGCAGCACTTGAGCTAAAACCTGGACAATGCATGAGCCTATCTTACCAATGTGCAACATAATAGTCCTGCAAAAAAGCCTATTTGCGATCTCAAGTTAAGCATTTGAAGCTGGTTACAATCATTTTATTACATCTCTCTTCTCATTTTAGTGCATCTACTTTTTATTTATTTATGAGCCATAGATAAAAACCACTGCACCAAATGAATGTGCATCTGAGATAATGAAAAGATTAGATTGGACGAGTGTGAGAAATGAAACTGCCCATCGGCACAAATAGAAGTTTGTCTGCTTGGCTTGTAAACAACAGGCAATTGTCCAGCGCTGCCCCCCGCGCGTTGAATAAGGTTATTAGTGGTTTAAAGTGAGGGAAATTGTGATCACATTTTAGCACAGAGCTTTGATAGAGTTTTTTTTCCTGAATGCTTTTGCCGCTGCAGCTGCTGGCCTTGAGCGTCTTCCTGCGAGCCAAATATGGTTACTTCCTGGACCAAGATTGTTAAAGATCTACAGCCAACAGTGAAAAAGTGAAAGAATGAATGCCAAGGCTAAAGCAGGTGGAATAGTGAAAACAGGAGTAAACCAGAACTAAACCAGGACTAAAGCAGGAGTAAACTAGAATTTGGGATTTGGGAATGAAACATGGTCCAAAGCGGCCAAAAAAGAAACCTAACCAAGGCTAAACTATTAAACGCATTAAACTTTGACTAAAGCAGATATAAACTGGAACCAAAGATCCAAACTGAGAAAAGACTATTGCAAAACTAAACCAGGACTGAAAGCTCTCAAATACACCTTCACTAGGAGAGCAAAATCCAGTATAAATGATTATTGTTTTAAATTTGGTTGTATTTCCAAGCAGTAAATTTATAAGGAGCAGTTCTTTTTCTCTTTTTTGAATCCAGTGCAAAGTCAGTGGGCGATCCGCCGATGTCATCAATTCGATCGCATGCCAGTTGCCACGGAAACAGAAGTGGAGAGGCTTTTCTCAAGGATGCCGTCAAACATTTAGAGTGTGTATGGCTAAGAAATATACCATGCTTCTGCAGAAGACAAGAAAAAAAGGGATTGAGCGCGGTTTTATCATACACAGAGCTTGTAAATGATCCAGGCTGCACAATATACTTAACAGTGTGTTGAATATTGTGATTTATTTTTAGTGTAGCCTATACTAGCAGTAAGACCTATTAAAAAGGTTCCCAATTCCTAAGCAACAAAGGTGAGAAAGAAAAAGAAAATCATCTAGAAATGATTTGTGCACCTGTAAGACACAAAACATGGCCTTCTCTTGTAAGTGACCACAGTCCAGTCTATGGGTACTTTGTGCAGAGTATAACATATTATGGACATATTTGCCCTGCATTGTGCTATACCTGCATACATTTAGAACAGGGGTGGGCAATTATTTTCCTCCGAGGGCCATATTCAAATCCAGGCAAGTAGCGGAGAGCCGGCCCGCGATCATTGTTGTGAAAAAAATGTATTAAAAAAATAAAATATCAAATAAAACATCACTTTTCTGTCAAATATAGGCTATTGAATCTATTATTTAATTCATTACACGTCATATTTATTAAGGACACAAGTGCAGACAGATGCCTGAGGGCAAAAAAGGGAAAAAAACATATTTTTTTAATATTATTTGGACAAGCTTGGAGGGCCGGATTGAAAGGCGCTGCGGGCCGGATGTGGCCCGCGGGCCGTAGTTTGCCCACCCCTGATTTAGAAGCATCAATCGACACAAGAGACGTCAGAACTGTGGATCTTCTCAGTAAAACACACAACTGTTTTATATTGCAGATTACAGATTAAATTGTTCAGAGGAGGTTCACAAGCCGTGGTTGCTGTGCTTGCATTAATTAGGCCGCTTACCTTCATAGTTTTGGCCATTTGACAATTAATTTGTCAAATGGCACCTGTAAATTACCTGTAATATGTCTCCATAGAAATGAATAATACAACGCAAGTTCCCCTTATTGTCCTGTCTCGGTCTGTTGTATGTTCTAAGGTTCAATCATAGTTTTTAATGTTATGTTTGCACCGGTGCTTTAATCTCTAAACCAGAACAGGGATGTAGCGCTGTTGGGATGGGGGGCCCGGAGAGCGTGTGTGTCTGTGTGGGACCAGCAGTTAGAAGAACAGTGTAATTCTCCTAATGACTGTCCAGAGCCTGATAAACCCAGGTTCAGCAGGCTAAGAGACAGATAAAAGAGGAGCTCGGGAGGGCTGAAGAATCAAGCTTTCCTCTGTTCAATTGAAAACTTTAGAGGAGTTGTGGTGGTAAAAGATTATGTGGCAATTTAGTGTATATTTCAATAAATGTATTTCAAGGCCATGATCCTAACGTTTATCTTTTCTAGTTCAGGAAAATGCCCTTGCTCCATGCAGTGTGTTTAAAAATGAGACCAGATTGTTGCTTTTATGTCATGGTGCCACATCTGGGCTACCAATTCTCACTCAATGTTTCTCACTCATGGTTCAAAATCAGGTACAAGGACGTTAAATTGATCTATTGAGTTTTATTTTTTGCTCAAACATGCCATGATCAAAAACTAAAAAAGCTAGTTCACAAAGAGGAAGATGCTAACTATAGGCAGTATTTTGTCAAAAATGGCTTATGTGATATTGTATCTATGGTGAATGAGTAAAGACCATATTTCATTCACTCCTCTCACTCTTCGTGATTTTGAACCATGACAGAGGAACAACTGTCAGTGATATTCACCAGACGTTTGGATTACTTTATTTTTCTGAATGGCTAATAATGTCAGTTGTTTCATTATGTTTTTTTGTTATTTTTTAAACAAAACTTTTGTCCCCTAAACTAGTCATTTTCCCTTTAATTTATATTTTTTTTTTAAATTCTAATAAAAATCAGTTTCAAATCATGACCTTGAATGATAATTTTAATTTATAATGTTATACTTCCTCTTTAAACAATTAATTAAGAGTAATAATGCTAAAAACAGAAGAGTTGTGCTTTCCTTAAGCTGCTGCAGATTGGACTGTAGTTTTTTCAGCAGCAGAGGACAGAGGAAGGGTAGACAAGCATTTTATTTATTAAAGGATGTGCAAAGCCTTCCTCTGAACGCTGACAGCTTGTTTTATTTATACACTAAATAATCCAGCGACAATTGTGGGGTCAGCACTTTCTCAAAGCCTGCCTAACTTTGGGGCTATAAAACATCATGTAAATTAGTTTAGGACAATGCATTGCCTCTATCCTGTATCTTTGCATCATTTTTCCCCATCTACTGCTGAAAGAAATCAATCACCTAAAATTACCCCAGCCCAAATGTATCGTATAATGCCATGTCAACACTAAATGCTGCTAAATATTTATTCATATTAAGATTCTGCTAAAGAAGACATATTATAGTTGGTCTGTTGTATTATTATAATCTATGACACCTGGATTTTGGACAGTTAAAAATCACATTATTGATGTAAAATCACAAGAAACAAGTCAGCTCACTTGCAGTTGAAAACTGCTGCGCTTATTTCCAGCCTAACAGCCTATTTATGGTACATCACGACCACACTCTGACTATAGATACAGAGAACTGTAGATTACGATAGCAAGCAGCATTTTTAATACTTTAAATTATAAAAATAATTATTTGGCCAAAATGGCACCACCAATTGCAGGAGAATAAAGATTAATTAAACATGCATGAATCACAAAATACATCTTAATGGGTAGAAGAGAAAACAGCTATAACGTGGTTAAAATCTCTTTTCTTAATCTTTTCTGTTTTTGCATAGTATGTACCTTTGTTAGTTTAAACAGGAATCAAATATGAGAATTCCCAAGAAAAGATACACATTTGATGTTGAAAGTCACTTTATTAAGTAGTTTGTTGGCAAATGTCTAGTTGTCAAAACTGTCAATGTTTACAGTGCACCTTTGTGCAAAATCTACATACAACATACATGTTAGCATAAAAAAAATGTAAATGTCTGTTTTAAACGAATATATAAACTTTTTATCTGCTTTCAAAAGTGCTTTCTGCTTTTCAAAAAGCATCAAAATGCAATTGCAAAATGCAAAAGCCTCTGAAATCTTTCTGGTTTCAAGACAAAATAAGTCCAAAAAACATGAGCCACAGCCAACGTTGTATTGTCCATTCCATTGTTCCATTAGCATGTAGCGCGTAGACCAATCCTACCAGCCGTCAGTCACCTCTGCTCTGCCGTGAAATCAAGCTAAATCCCATTCATCGCTCAAGCTCCCATCGCCTGGAGACAAGCCCGGCCTTTGACCCTCTGACAAACAAGAAGACTAAAAAGCGAGTAATGGGCCGAGTTACAGTAGCCTGAGACAGTTAGCGATGGCTAGTGGGTCATAGGATTGTATTAGAGAAACCAGGCTTTCTACATGTGTCATGGTGATAAAGACAGCGGACGGACATCAAGTGGTCGGAATTGTATGTTATGGCAGTTTTTTAAACATAGTCTGATCCAATTGGTACAAAAGAATCATCAAGTTTAATAGAGGATTTGATTGTATCACTATGGAAAAGTACAGTCAAATTTACTGTTACAATTCAGCAATGAAAATGACAATTAAATGGTCTACATTCACCAGAAAACATGTTATGTCCAAGTTACATCAATCAAGACAATTAGTGTATAATGTCTAGTTATAGTTAAAACATTACTGTGAATGGTGCTAAAGGAATGGCAACTCACTTTCACATTATGTGAGTTGTGACTAGAATGTATGAATAATAAATAATATTAAGTTTAAAGGATTATTTTAGCTTAAAATACCTCAAATAATACAGTCAATTGGCAGAAATGTGTTAATCAAGCATCATAAGCCATATTCACTTTGAGGGAGGACCTATGCACACTGGAGTAATCAGAGGCAGAGAGATGTGTTGCTTGGTTGATAGCACTGCACAAAGATGTACGCCTACTAGCATCTGTACTGTCTCGCAGCTAGCGGAGCATGCAAACTGAGGCTTGAGAGGCAGCATCAGTGACAAATTATAGAACAACAATTTGTAAGCAGGTATAGTGCTTTGTCTCATTTTGTTCGAATGACAAGACAAAAAGGCATTTAGGCGGGCAACAGTACAAAAGGACAACAATAACATACAAGTAGCTTTGATTGATGCTTATTTTAAAGTTACTTGAATGAGTCCAATGAAACCAGCTCTTTCAATTTAAACTTATTCCGAGACTGCACTGCAGCAAATCCAAAAGCCTTTTCCCCATCTCTGTGCGCACTCTGGGGACAGAGAGCAGGAGCTGTAACTGCTGCTGCTGCTCCTCAATGCTATGAGTTTCTGGAGATAAGGCTGCACCAATCCAAGCCAAGATTTGTGAATTAAAAGGTACTAGTCTGCGGTGGGCCAAGGAGGGCCAACCCACCCGGGCTTACAAAACACAGTGACCTCAAGTTGGCTAAAAAACGCAGCGCACCATGAAAATCAGTGTCCAAAGCATGCAAAGGATCAGTAGAAGCATTCATATAAAGAAAAAAAGAAGACATAAAACAAAATTAAGGCACATAAAGTCCAAAATAATTGTCCCATTTAGTCCAGAGTCTCTCAAATTTGTTCATTTCCATATTATGTCATAATTAATGATTTTGCCATGGTAAGTAATTTTTCCTGAAAGTAATGGATCCAAGTTCACTTTAACATGCATGATGCACTGTGAGCTGAAATCCTTCCTTTAACCTGGTTTGGAATTCATCCCAGCCAATACTGTGAGTCTTTGTGTGTCATTGTTGTCCTCCAGGTACAATCAATTCTCTGTAAAGCCAGCAGCAATGCTTTAGAATGCAACAGGCCAATACTAGCTAATGTGGACCAATTAAGGCAACCAATAGCTCTGTGGAATCAAACCATTTGTACAGCTTAAGTCGATGATTTAACTTAAACATAAAAGAGCACTATGTAACTTTTCTGGTGGACACTGCAAACGTCCTGCAGTCCATGGGCCAAGCAGGTAAAAGTCTGCAGAGGTCACTGGGCTCTGACAAGACTGGCAGCAATCGCAGTCCACATATAGACATTTCAGAGCTAATAAAAGAGATGACAATTGTATGAAGACATTTGATCAAAATTAAAATACTTCATTAACTAGATGTTGTCTGTTTGTCTTCATGGAGATGTTATTGCTTTAGTTGGAATTTTCCACAGATATTTTACTGACACCACCAGGCCAAGTTACAGGTCAGATCTGTGGGGAGGCGACTCTGAGCACATGTTTTTCTAGTTTTTGATTTTTCTGAAAATCTTAACATTAGCACTACTTTTTATAAGTTTTTTTATTTTATAAGTATTCTGTATATTTCTGTTGGCAGATATTTAGCATGAAATCTTTAAATTATTTCAAAGCAAGTTAATGTATTATTTGCACTGAATTCCTTGACATTGCATGGTGGATTGTTGGCCCATTCTCCAAGTGCCACTCTTAATCCTGAGAATGGGTCGCTTCACTTTGAATTGAATGAGTGACACTTCTATGGGAGTAAAAGCAGGTAATTCCCTCCTAATTATAATCAGAAAGCGTGTTGAATGAAGCCATCTTGTGTGCTTGGTGGCAGTGAATCGCCAAAAGGCCCTGAGAACAGTTCTGGCCTGGGATCCTTCCAAGTCTCTCGCAATACCTCCGGTTCAACGCAAGTGTCAAAAAGAGTGAAATGAAAACCTTCACATTCGCAGCGCTCCTATGGGTCTTGTGCGCAAAAAAAAGGTTGAATTGGCCCTGGTTCTGGACTAAAAGAAAGAAAAGGAAGTGTACAAAAGACACAAAGGAGCTTGGCATGTGTGTTCAAACTTAGCGATAAAAAGAGCATTGAAACCGGCCACACGCTGAGGAGACAGACTTCCTACTTTTTCCTTTAGCTTTTTTCTTTTCTTCAAACTTCAACCTCTCTCTCTCTCAAGTGACTGTGAATTCATTGTGAAGCTAATTAAAATTTTCAATTTGCTGGAAAAGGGCAATTGCTCTCCCATATAGTTACAAGTAGACAGCCTGCTTCAATATTTAAGCTATAGGATCCCACAGTTGTATGAGGAGAATTTCAATGCATTTTTGAGCAATAAAAACACCCGCAAATAAATTCTAAAAAGATATCTGTAGTGCCATATGCGTGGAACATTCTCGACAAAACAATAACATCTTCATTGAGACAAGCAGGTGGCATGCTCACAACCAGAAAAGAAGAATAATACATATAATAAAGGGTTGGATTGTGATTTTTGGACTTGGTTTGGGCAAAAAGAGAAATAATACAATTTTAGACCTGGCTTTGGTCCTGGATTAATTAATTTCACTCCTTGTTTAGCCCTGATTTACACTGATAAATCCTGGTTTAGTCATAATTAAAATGTAGCTTACTCTCTGAATTTGTCCTGGTCCAGGTTGAGTCCTTTTTTAAGTGAATATATGGGTAGAAAGATATTGAGATTAGAGCTGGAGAGGAAGAGCCAAGAGGAGATGGATGTAGAGGAAAATGACATCAAGTTTATTAACGTTGTGACCAAATGGTTTAAGCTTTATGGGCAATTTTAAACACGAAAGTAATTACCCTAACATAGTAGAAATTAATTGAAAATGCTGTGCCTTTCTGGAACTGGGAATTGGGCAAAAACACATTAGATTCAAAATGACATATTTTTGGCTTTCATACAAACACAATTCACTTGGGAACTTTCTAATTTACTTTCTATTTGCATCAGCCATTTGATTGTTCATAAGCTTTCACTAATTATGCAAATAGTGTCTACAGAAAAGCTATGTAATGCTGCGTCCATATTTTACAATGAAAAGCCCATTTGCACATTACGTTTTATGAGCTGCTAAATCTTAACTATTTGGAGTTTTTTCAGTTGGATTCCCAGTGTGCACTTGTGTAAGCTGACTATGCTAAGTGGAAAATGTTATGACTGCTAGTGTAAATGATTATTTTACACTGTATATTTGGTTTCATTGTCAATGTAAATACTGAATGGGAGAAAGACCAGAACATATTGAAGAAACACCATTTGGTTTGCGAGCGCTAAGACTTAATTTAAATACATAAAACCTACATGCTCTTTGTATGGATTTAAAATCATATTTACCAGCTGTAAATCTTGACATATGGGTAATATGAGATTATAATGACAAAATAATTTATCTTAAATATGCCAGTTTTTCTTTCATATGAATAGGTCCAGTAATCACAGAAGACTTCTAACCATAAACCAGGTCCAAACATGACAATTACAAATTCTAATTCTTCAACCTATTGCAATTTTGTTTCATGTGACTTGTATCCAGAGGCACTTCCTGTTGTGAGATAAACTTTGACAAGTAGCACATGAGTTAGATAAGCTGACCTTTGGGTTTTCTTCTGAGCTTTTCCAAATGAGAAGTTAAAATTATTATACAAGATGTATTTTGAAATAGACAGGCTTCGGCAAAAAAAGCATTTACTCAGAATTTAGACTTTGCTTAATGTGTGAATGATTGGCATGAATAAGAGCAAACACATTGTATAATAAGAAGAATTGGAATGCATGCATTTATTTTGAACAAACTACACATATCAACAAAAAGCATGAAAAAATACAGAAAGCTGCGTTTCTTCTGGCCCCACAGGATTGCCGTGGCAGTGCTGATAGATATGACATGTCATCGTTTATGACAAGTGTATTTTATTGGTTTAAAAGCAAGACGTGGTGGATGTGGTTCAATTCGTCTTCAGATAATTAAGTTAAGAGTTATTTTTATAGACCAGCGTTAGTTTGTGTACCTGACAGTAAGGATAGCGCCATGAAGTCAGGTGTCCACTGCACAATTTATGATCGTGGGGAAAATCGTGAGTCGTGGCACAAAATTGTGGGCCGTGGGTCTCACAGTAAGTCACGGACAAAGACTACACTTGTCGTACAACCAAATATGAGCTACGATTTTTATCAAACCTATTTTAGAATCTTTGTCGCAGGGTGAGCCCTCCTGTCGCTGCGTCGATCAAGCTTTGTCAAAAATGTAAACACAAGCGCTCCTCAAAATGCAACAGAAGAGCTCCGCCGTGAACAAGGCCAACATCTTATTTTTTGTTCATTTAGTAACCCTTTTACAAACTCAAAAACGCAGCTAGCATGTCATGCTAGTCTCAGATACCCGGTAAAACTCCAGTTACTTTATCACAGGGAGCAAAGCCTGATATTTGCTTATATTATTATTATTATTATTATTATATTAACTTTGATTGCAGCCAAAACTGATCGTGTGACATCCATAAATCTTATAAGACAGAATTGTGCAGTGGACACCAGGCTTTATGGGTAAACAATAACAATAAAAAACATCCAAAAACTTTGTCATTTTAGTCAAACACACTGTTACTCAGTCAGAACAACCTCCATTTTCCAGTGCAAACCCTTATTAAAACATCTTCAAAAACTAAATCCTCACACATTGCCGCTTGCTGTACTACATGTCGCTATGACAACCCGAGACTGCTGATCGCCGCGGTGACAAGACAAATGCTCAAAATGTCAGCCTCCATTGTGAGCTGTCAATCAGGAGAAAAGATCCAAACACAAGAAGCTTCAAAACACGGTTCGAAAATCAGAAATAATATGACACATTTACAAGCGAGACAGTGATAGTTCAGTTAGGAATCCCCAGTGAAAAAAGACACTAATTATAACAGCTCAGGCGACAAAAAGACAAGCTGGTTTGGATTTGATTTGGTCTAGATTTCGTTCTGGTTTAGTCCTGGGTTGGACTTTATTAAAGGTTGAATGGACGATTTTTTTGGCTCAAATCTGAGTCTTATTTCCTCGTGGCGTGGACGGCCGATTAGTCCTGCCACGTATCAATCATAAAACGCACCTACCGCTCACCTGCAGCCGCGTGCGGCTCGTCCCCATGAGAGCAGCAGTTTCCGCGTGTCTAATCATCTATCATAATATAGTTCCCTCAGTGTACGGGACAAAATTAGGACGGAGAAAGACTGTTCGAGCTGTCTCTGAAGAAGATGGAAATCTACCGGAGACGAGAGATGCAATGCGATCCGTCGCACTAATAAACAAACGCACGTGTGTGTTGTATCAGTCCGCACGGGGGAGTGCGCATGCGCACTTCCGCCTGAGTTCTCAAATCGCCGAAAAATCGGCCATTACGCCTTTAGGTTAAAGTTTGGACATACACACTAAAGCTGTATGATTTTGGAAAATAATAAAGCAAAATTGCAATTTATCAAGTGTAATCGCAATTAGATTTACAATTTGTTTTAATATCAGAATTCAGTTTACGGAATTGCATTAACAAGCAAAAAAACACTGAAATATGTTTAAAAAATAATATAATATTTAGAGCATATTTATAGAGAACTAAACTTCAAGGTTAAGAAGTTAATTTGTTTATTTCCAATAAAAAGATTAAGATTAAGAAATTAATTTGAATGTAATGGTTTAAAGAAAGTGCAGTTGTTGGTTACTTAGTCCTGGTTTAGTTCTTTAGTCTGATTTAATTTTACCCTCCATGTATCTAAACTTGAGACCAACACAAACTCTCTGTGGCATAAATCCTGCCAAAAACATGTCAGCAAAAGCTTCAAAAACTCCAATATGCTTCAAAAATCTGAAATAATTTGACATACTGGAATCTTTGTCTTTCGTGATTCTTTTCTTTGAACTCTCCCAACGGTGTGGCAGCAACAGCAGGTGAAGTGTACGAACTCATTACAGCGCCTGATCAAGTTGCAAAATGACAAGCGACAGAAAGTGCCATGCAAATCGATGAATTCCCACGAGAGATCAAGTCTAACGTGCCTCAGTTCCAAATAAAGTTACTTGCTAGATCAATAGAAACTCAATGTACTCCAGCAGAGAATGGAGAATTTAATAGACCCAGACTGCAATGGACAACTGAAAATCAAATTAGTACATGTCTTATTTCCACCAATGGCAGGAGATGTGGCATGGCAAGTCTTTCATTAATAAGCCCCAATATTTGATTTAAAGTTGGACATTTTGGATAATAATGTGGAGAACAATTTTCAAGACAGCGGTAGGAAATTGAGTGAAGACATGCTAATTTGTCGTGAGTTTTAGGCCGTGGCTGGAGAGCCGCGGCGCGGTCAAATGGCAGCGCAGTTTCAGGGACCGCGGCATTTCCCTTATAGCCCGTTATAGCCTCGTGGCTATGGCTAACCTTAACCTTAACCTTAACCTTAATCTTAACCCTAACCCTAACCTTAACCCGGCACGGTCTAAAACGGCGCTAAACCGCGGTCAAATAGCGGCGCAGTTTCAGGAGCCGCGGCGCGCGGCCGGCACAAAAATAACATGGCTTTTTCGGCCGCGCGCCGCGGCTCTGCAGACACTCCCTTTATTTTATATGCTTTAAGTAGGGATGTCCTAATGATTAGCGGCAAAAAGAAAGGGAGCAATGATATTACATTATTTTTTATGTTTCAACTTTCATTTTTTTTTTTTTTATTATAACAATCAATCTGCCTACTATTTAATACAGCATATTATTTTGAAAAAAAAATATAATGAATAATAAATAATACACTCACTGGCACCTCATTGTATGTCTTTTAAGTATTATATCCGTTATTAGTGATGCGAGCTCCATGGTAACACTCATGGGAGGGGCTTGAGACTTGCCATCTTCCTTTGGCTCATATCAACAACAAACAGCTTTGTAAAATATAAAACCAGCATTAACAAGTATGATTAAGCTCTGGCACTACCTGTCTCCTCCCTCTCTCCTTCTTCGAGCTCATGTGTTCAGTGACTCCACTTTCGGTTTGCGCTGAGCACCTGCTATGTCCCAACTGTACTCGCGCTGACTGCAGTGCACGCAGTTGACGCGCACTATGTGGCCCTCCATGTGTAACAGACTAGTTGTTCAACGCGTTTATACACAGTCATGTGTAAACCAGACAATTCTTACCAATACACACACAGATGTGAGCGCAATGCCGCTGTTGTGCCTGGAGACGCGGTATTCCGTTCCGGTTCCTAAAACCCCACAAATAACCCACTGTGGTCATAAATATTTGCGATAATTGAAAAACAGGTTAATCTCGACATCCCTAGCTTCAAGTGTGGGCCTCTTTGCACAACAATTAAACTGGTGGAGTATAAAGGTCATAACAATTTCAGACAAAATGTATAGATATTTTTATGTTGTACACTAGTATACCTTTTAAATGCCACACTATCTTGATTTCTATATTCAAAAAATGCTAGCAAAAAAGCTAAAAAATAGTAATTGAATAGTAATTTTAAGCACTGAAGGGACTTTGAAGACACAGGAGCTTCTTGGAAAACCACTTTCGACATCAAGTTTATGATGAATAGTTGCATTGTGCGCCTTTATAGTTAGTTTAGTTGGCAAAGTAACATAAGACCAGGAGTCTCGCTACGTAACATGATAAAAAAATCAAAATGGCCCTCCATCCGTTTTGACATGGGGGGGAAATAAACCATCTCTAAAACCCGGCGCAGCGAGAATTTAAAACAAATTCTGGGGAAAAGCACTGAAGACATACATTTTCCTTGAATTTCTTGTCCATTAGATTAAAGCAACATAGTCCACATTGTTTATGAAGCAAACAACCTTAAAAATCCCTTCATTCATAAATTCCCCAAGTTCAATAAATTTCCTTAAGAAAACCGGTTCCCGGACATCTGTCTTTCTCCATCACAGTGGCGGACAGAGGAGTGCAGCGGTGCATACCTGCGCCTCATCTTACTCTCCAAAGCTGCCACAAACACTGAGTGATCGCCACGGCAACCGCAGCGCCGAGCGGGACAGGAGATGGATCCCACGCTCTGTATTAGAGTAGTGATTGGTGTCCACCGCTGTGCAAACACAGACAGGCACGTATTATATGGGGAGACGCATGTACGAGTTCTGTAGAAACATTCCATGTAACATGATGAATGTTTTAGATATATTCCATTTTCATTTAATCCATAGCTTAGACGGAAAGTAGAATCAGAATTAGATACACTAACAAAATGCTCAAGCTTCCTCATCCACAATTCTTCTGCACCGGACAAGCCCTCAAAGATTTCAAGAGCTTGGCCTTTTTATGTGGGTGAGTATTGGATTAGTATAGGATTGTTAAAACTGTCTGCAAGTTTATTGTTTATTAGTATAGCCACGCAAAAAATGTAAACTAGCATGAGCAAGCTGCTAATTACCTGACACAAACAGCTCAGGGCTCAGTCTGAAGTGAATTCTCTAAGTCCACTGGTCCCTCCTGATGACTGTAATACATTTCTGGCCACAAACGGGTCATTTTGGATGTTACAGCTGAGGAATGTGTTTGGAGACTTTTTGTTGACAGAGCCAACAGCGCAGCATGCAACTTTCATCCTCAAGATGGCAGTTGTAATGAGTGTGTGATGTGTCACTTTGGACCATGAATAAAATCTGGAGAGACGGTTCTACGGTGAGTCAGTGCTTCTCTGTGGTCAGTGTGAATTATCAGATAGCTTTAATTGCTTCTTATAAACAATATAAGAGCACATTCAGGATCAAAGAGAATAATTATAATATCAATACATCCTTGATTATCCGAATTAATATTAATTAAGCACTCATCCAGCTAAGTCCTTCAGCTCATATCCTGGACCACAAGGTCTGGAGAAGGGTTCTAGCTCCTCAACAGGAATTTATGGATGAGTAAAGTTCCTTTGTGGGTGCAATGCATTTCCCATATTAACTATCAGGGGTCTCCAACCTTCCTGCCTCTGTGTGCTATTTTCACAAGAACAAAACAACCGTGAGCTACTCAAAATATTTTATAACTTATTTTGGCCAGAACAAACTGTAATTTCTGTTGTCTGAACAACAACATCTAACCTGTAATGTGGCCAGCTGGCATCGCTTGCTTGTCTCCGTGGCGATATACAAGGTCAATTTGGAAAATAAAAATTATATTCAGCCTCAATTTACAAATGGACAAATTCTAAAAACTTTGGACTAATTGGGACATATATGCTCGACTAAATGTATAGGACTATTTGGATGTGTTGTCATGTTCTTTGATTTGTTTTGTTTACATTTTTAAAAATCCTAAAAATAAATTTAAAAAACCTTTTTTAAATAAATCTGAATGAATGAATGAATAATGATAATGTATAAGTATAATTCATAATAATTCATGTTAAGCCTATTGCTACTGTCACATTGTGTTGTGTTACCTGTTACCTGCATTTAATGTTTATTACAATACCCCTTTTATCCATTTACTAAACCAATGTATCTATAGTCTTTCCATGTGATAATGCTGTCTTTTCAAGCTGCAAATTATGCTGCCCCCGGTACAACATCTGGGGTGTGTGGTACCAATTTGAAAAGATTATGCATATGAATCATAATAAGCTTTAGCCAGAAGAGGATTTGTGTATTGAGAAGGCTGGAGCTGGCTAGATTTAGGGTCAACCAAAGCAAAAAAAGTATAATGACAACCAAACACGGCCTGTATATATATATATATATATATATATATATATATATGTATATATGTGTATATATATATTATATACATATACATACATATACACATGTACATACACACACACACACACACACACCATTTGTTTGCTCTACCTATATATACCCCTTTTGTTTGCTCCACATTTGAGGACACTGAAATATGTTTATGCAATGCTGAAGAAAACAGCTAGACATACCTTTAATGTCAGAGGGTGCCTATCAAATATCCCTGTGGTGTATATGTAAATGTTGCAGTTCTCTGTCGGGACTGTGCCCAAAAATACCCCATGCTTTACCCTGAGGCTGCTAGCATGATTAATCCCGCCCACTCACTCAGCTAAAGCAAATCATGGCATAGGAGTTTGTTTTTCTCTTGGTAAACACATTTCCATACATGCTCCAAATGTCAACCTCTAATTGATCTGTCTTCTGCCTAACATCAAGTCACTGCCATAATTATTATTTCTAAGACATATTCTTTCTCTTTTGGATAAAAATAATACATTCAAGAATGATGTACAAATAGTATTAATAATTACGTAGGAAACAACATAAATCATCTATTTCAGGGGTAAATGCTCTCCCGATTGAGCTGCACTTTTAGAACAATGGTAAAACTAATCAAATGAATAATTCCTTTAGTGCACCTTTGTGATTAGAACTTGCATCTTCGACTGGCACCGAATGCCAAGAACAACGATAACCCAGATGGTATTTTGCAAGCTATGTCAAAATATATATCTTATCAAACCTTGGTCACTAAAAAACAATTTTAGAAATGCTTAAAATCCAAATCTAAATATAAACCACACAAATACACGTCCAATTCGAATAATAAGTCTGGAATTACATTACAGTTGCTCCCTTTCTCTTCTAACGATATACTGGGTCAGTGCAGTTGTGTCACTTCTCCCTTAGCCCTCTGCTGACAGCCTCCTGCCATATTTAATGTCCTTTAAAATCAATAACAAAGTCAAGTAGCTGGCCGAGATTCAATTTGCGCTCCATGCTGACAACTCTTGTTAGGACTCACTGTCCCGTCCAATTAGGAGGGCGGCCATTACAGGCCAAATTGTGTGTTAATGTGTTGGAGAAGTTCCTATATATTGTATATGTCCATCAGGTGGCCTATCATCTTTGACGTCTTTCTAATTTTGCAAGAAGTCAGGAGGTTTAATTGACTGTCAAAAGTCCATGTGAAAATATACCATGTTACCATATTTCGAAATAAAGTCCTCAGAGATGGAGAAATGGTCTCTACTCCATATGAATGGTTCTTCATCTGCCTCGAAGAACTGGTTCTCCTGGGTCCAGCTCCACTGTAGATCTCGCGTCCGCCTGTCCGTCTGAGGGAGTCGGATCCCTCCTTCACTGTGGAACTCAGGAACTTTTTCCCAAAGAGGTTTGGTAGTTTTTCCTGGCCAAGAAGGAGGGTCTAAGGACAGGGGAACTTGGGACATTTGCCAAGTCCCTATGAACATTGTTTAATCCGTTATTTCACTGCAGCCCCTCGAGGCAACTACTGTTGTGATTTTGGGCATTACAAAAATAAAATAAATTGAATTGAATAGATGTGTAAGAATAAAAAGAACATTTGAGTGAATGTTGATGTCAGAGCATCTCCAAGACTGCAGTTCTCGTGAGGCTTTGCTGCAGTGGTCAGTCTATTCGATTTGGCTTAGCCCCGGGTTAGACCTGGCTTAGTTCTGTTTTGGACCTGGTTCAGTCCTGTTTAGGAAGACATCCGAGTTTATGGAGTTTTTGTGCTGTGTTCTTGGTCTGGGGTGGTCAGTACATCAAACAGTGAGGCATGACAAGCTATGGTACTCCCGCATCACAGTGTGGGGCTTTTCTGTGCATTGTAGACTAAATCCTCAAGCTGAACATTAACCTTTAGCTGACAATACAGTTTAACCCCACAGCATTGGAGGGTGGCTTATAGTGGCAACATTTAATGGCTGATATCTGCACTCGACAATGGGATAGTGTTATTCTTCATACTCATGTGAAAAAGTAGCAGCCTATTGGGAAGTATATTGTCAAAATTGCTTGGGAAGCTCTGTGTGATTTGTCTTGGGGCTTATCAATGTCTCCGCTGGAAATGGGGACTAATGACTTACACGGAAGAGGGAGGAGGAGAGTGCCCAAATCTGCTTCAATCAATGTCACGCGATATGAGAGGGAAGCTACACCTGTCACAAGCCTGTTAACTGTTTTGTTAGGCTACACTCCTGTGGATAGGAAATGAAGTCAACACTGCAGCGCTATAGCAACGAAAAAAAGGTTGCTATAAATATTTTGTATTAGATTTAAAAACTATACATACATGGCTTAACTTTAGTTTATGAAGGCAGAATGCTTAAATGTGACAAAACGTGTGAATCTTAACAATATCAAGATTTTAGATCTTTAATGATTCTATTTAAAAATATCTTCTTTGAAACTTAATGGAAACAACAGAATTGTACAAACCATTTGAAAAAAATATAGTTTGATAGTTTGACAAGGCAGGATTTGGAAATTATATTTTTTTGTAATCCAGGTTTGTAGATATTTTCAAACCATTACATTCAATATCAGGTCAAATATTGTCTCAATAATTTGTATAATTTGTTTTAAAATGTCTATACAAATGGCTTTGTTTGGCACTTCGTCCCTGCATTAATTCATTGCGTTTGCTTTGGCTGCAGAGGACATTTGGTGGTTGAGTTTTTAGGCTTGTAATAAAGTGTCCTCTCCTTCAGCAATGCTAGCAAAGAGCACGATTAACATTCGCAAAGGGACGTACTATAAGACATGGATGAATGTAGATGTGCAAATGAGTAGATGGGGACTTCCTGTTTGAAGAGGTCAAAGTTAAGAATTCAGCTGGTGTTTGCAAAACTTTTGAGTTCAACAAATGCATTTAGCTGGGATGCAGTCCAAAAATACTCGCTGGTTAATTGCATTGCTTTGCGTTTTTGTTTTGTAAGAGCATTGGTTGCCATGGTACAAGAAATGGTTAGATGGTTAGAAATGTCTAGAAAATCCATCTTTAAAGTTTATTTGCGAGGTGAAATCTTAACTTTAGAGTAGGATAGTATAAATGAGCTAGTTTTGTCATGCCTTTGTAAATTTAATACAAATACTTTGAGTGTATTTCAAGGCATTTTCTTAGCAATAAAAACACAAGTTGAATGAATGCATATGCAAGTTGAATGACATACTGTGGAACATTCCAGGCAAAGCTACATAATCAACGGTGTTTACTTCAGTAGAAATGAAAGTATTGGTCATGCACTTGTAGTTTTTAACTACAAAGATACTTCTTTTACCCTTAACATTACTTGATAAATAATTTGAACATAATTTTTCGTATTGCAATAGACAAATCTATTATTTGTCATTTCTTCCCATTGATTGTTGACCTTGAGAAAATTGGCAGATAAATTGCATTGTTCTCTTGTTTCAAACTCTAAATTTATTTGGGCAAAAATAAGTAAGCAATTAACATTGTGCTTAAAGTAGAAGACGGTAAAATCCCACAAGTCACATTTATTAAAGATATCATAGCAACTTGAGTATTAGTCATTCAACAGTCAGTCTATTCAGGGGAGGGTATGTGTAGCACAGCTTTTCTACTCCTGCCTGAATTTGGACATTTCTGGACACCTCCCTGGGTCAGATTGTGGGGTGTTCATGTTGGGTAGGTGAAAAGATGAATACATGCATAGTTATTACTTCAGAGAGCGCAAAGAGAGGCCCAGAGTGAACCTGCGAGTTTCTATTTTACATTATACTTCATAAAAGAAGTGTGTGCATGTGGAGGTGGGGCCGGTGTAAGTGGCGCAGAGGAACAGCAAGGAGAGGATTGGAGGGGCCTTTTAGAGGGAGGGGGAGAAGAGGAGGCGGCATGCATGGGTGACTATCGCAGTTGAGTTTGCATGTTCTCCCCGTGTCTGGTTGAGTTCTCCCCCATCAAACTAAAATGTGCAGTTTAGGCTAATCCTCAAATGGACTATGTACTTCTGCAAGATAAGATAAGATATTCCTTTATTGTCCACACATGGGGAAATTTCATTGTTGCAACGCAGGTAGATACAGAGGAAAAGGACAGATAACTTATAGGAAGTTTAAAAAACACTCTTAATAGAAGAACTCTTATAAACAAAACTCTTGTAAACAAAAACTCCTATAGACAAAACCTCTCATTTCCTAATAAGGAATGGAGGGTAAAAATAAAGATAAAATAAAAACAGCTAGCGTAAGACAAGATAATGCTAATAATAATAGTAAAATAAACACTATTTTCATCAGTTATATGCACATGAATGTGACATTATTGCATGTGAGATCCTATTACGGTGGCAGAGAACACATTTTACTTGGGGACAATAACATTTTTAGTTAAGGGAACACATGTTAGTCGCTAACTAAGTGTATGCTAGCTAGTGGTTATTATTTAATTGTTTGTATTTATGAATTAGGGTCAGCGCAATCAAGGTAATCAATGATTGGCCGATAAAATCTAAAATGACCATGTGTCGGAACTATATTTAAATTGTTCCAAAATATATCCAAATAAGCCTGTTTACCGCCTCACTTCTGGTGAGTTTTAAGTGGCCTCTGCAGGCCGCTGAGCGATATTGTGTGTTCTTCCAGAGCGGCGCAATCTGTGGCCGTTTTCAGAGGCCCGTTCATACTCCGCTCTCTAACATGAGCTTTTAGAACCAGAGCGGAAAGAAACTTCTGTTTAGAGGTTTGCGCATGTGCAAAGCTGTATGAAAACCAAATAGGTCAACAGATCCTGATCCTGTGCCCAAACTGCTAATGTGCAGCAGGAAGACAGCGAGTTTAACAACAAGTCTTTGTTTGTAGCTAAGGCTATGTTTGTGTTTCTAATGATTTAGAAGTTAATTAGAAATACAGTTGTTTAATGACATTGTGAGATAGTTTGATGCAATGGAAGATCCCAGGCTGACAAGTGAAATGACAGGAGGAGCACTTGGCCTTAGCGGAGAAGCGTTTGTCTGACACAACACTATTTTATGAAGCAACAAAGGAATCACGGGACATTTCATGAAGAGTGAGTGAATCGGTGGCTGTTTTGGACCAACTCCACTTCAGGTAAAAGCAGGACGTTTCTTCAGAAAAGACGTGGTTTAATTTGCATCTAGGAGTGATAGGTGAGATTTATCACGGCTGCTGTAAAGCAGATTATTTTTAAGGTTACGTTTGTGGCAAATGAAGCATGATTATAATTATATACATCCGTCTGAACAGAACACTGTTATTGTGAGTATCTCGTCATAAATGTTCTTTTGTTACCCGTAGTACTACAGCTGTATTATGTCGCTAGTTCAAATGATTTCAATAATTCGGGTTAATTGATGGATTGATGAGATTAGTAAGATAATTTTGGGAGTGAAAACACAACAGTTTGTGAGAAATATGTCTAGCAGGGCCTTACTGAGTTGTCGCAGTCCATTTAGGCCAATTTCATTCATTTATAAAAAATTCCTCATAGCACCTGTCCAAGTAAAAAGAGCTTTTTGAATCTAGAGAATCAAGTATTTCCTTTAGTATCAAAATCGAGTTTGAAATTGTAGTATTTGACTTTCTGCTTGACTGAATGAAAAAGTCACCGCACGCCACTGTAGAACAGCTAATATTGCTAATAATGTTAATGAACACTACAATGGGAAGAACATAGTTAAAAGGTGACCTCGCCTGAATTTTATTTTCGTAAATTATATATATATATTGTCAGAGGTTACCAAGTGACTGTTGAGCCGAGTCCCCATTGAAGAATCATTGACAATATTAAGATCATGAATACAAATGTACCGGTAAACTAAAGTACAATGATTCATTAGCATATTTATTTGTATTATGGGTGGGCAGATTGATTTCAAGTGTATTTCATTCCCTTAGATTAAACAAGAAAATGTTTGGGGGCAATTTGAATCATAATTGTAAATTCAATAACACAAAATTAACCTTGATTTAGTTATTTTTAGCAATGCAAAGCCAATATATACAGTGAGCAGGTGTATGAAACATGGCTCTGGTCCTTCAGTACAAGGTCTGGGCAACATTTGGACATATGAGCTGCCATTTGCAACACCGGTGCACAAAGAGGGAGAAAGAGCACGACAGAGAAAGACAGGAAGAAAGGGAGAGAGGAAGAGACAGAGAAAGAGAGAAAAAAAGAGAGAGCGAGAGAGAGAGAAAAAGAGAGAGAGAGAGAGAACGAGAGAGAGAAGCAAATCATGCTTAAGTGCCTCGCTGAAGGCCACTTTGACATTTAATTGTGTCAGTTTTCTCAGGCGGAGTCGCTCGCCCCTGTGCAGTCATTGGCCATCAGGGCGGCCGAAGCAGCATGTAGTGCAGTGCAATGTGGACTTATAATAAACGCAGACTGGGACTTGAATTCCCAGCTGTAAGCAGGAAAAGTAGCTCTGCGTGTCCCCAGCACAATGCACTTTTGTGATTGGAAAAGCTGGGGACATTTGTTATAGGACCTAGTATTTCTGTATTGATAAGAAGGTCTTTTCAGAAGAATTAGCAAAATGAAAAATTCACAAATATTGAACCTGATCATTTATATTAGTGACAATTATAAAGCTATGTTTCACCATAAAACCTGCATATCAACAATATCCAAAAACAATATTTTGGCAGCAACTTCTATTTCAGTCGAGTAGTCAGCGTTTATTTCTAAAAAAAATAAAGTTTAACCAGTTAAACCTAAAATATGCCAAGGATTGAAATAAACAAAATAAGGATATTGTTGCACAAGGTTCTTTTATCTCATTTTGATTTAATAATGGAGATGTTACTCTTTGTGACTCAACCTGTTTTCCAACAAATAGTACTGTGTGTTAATATGCTTATGGTCCAGATATTGATTAACGGATATTAAAAAACTCATCAGAATAATTTCAGTAATTGACTAATCACGATTATTCAGATTAATCATTGCAGCCCTACTAATGCCATGGTAGTTTGGTATAAACCAGTAGCGCCGCTCCCATTACGCACATAACGCGCACTGTGTAGAGCATCAAGTGCTCGGAAGGGCACCAACCTGACCAGGCAGTTTGGACTGAATGACAAAATACAGTAGGTAGGCTATTTGTGCAGGGCTTTGCTGCATTGTTCCTTTTGCAATGAAACCGTAGTAGGCCTACCCTGTATTTAGTTCTTTGAGTTACTGAGGTCAAATATCCAGTTCTTTCTGAGGATTGGTGTCAGGAGTGACAGGGGAGTTTTTTTGGGGGGCCCTTCTTTAGGATTTGACTTCTCTCCCTTTTACGATATTTTTCTTGATCAAAGTTTGGGTTCGATGCCAGTTTCCAGCATGAACCCCTTTGTTTTCTTTTTTACCCTTTCTGGTGTTTTGTGTTCCTATAGCTCTCGTCTATGTTTGTTGTTTCCAACCAGAGAGATTAAAAATATTCGAAAGTTATAGTAAGTAAAAATAAGATCAATACAATCAACCCTATGGCATGAGAAGTATTACAAGTAGCATCCTTAAAGTGAACGGCAATCAACCCAATCAACCGAACAAAAACTTTAACAAAAAATAAAACATTGTGTATTTACAAGAATGATACTGAACATCAAAAACAAAAAACACAATCTTGTTTAAAAAAAAAATCACATTATTCATCATACGAGGGTAAACATAGAAGGGGAGTTGCCATTTTGTTTTTTAACAGAGTTTTGAATGTAAGGATGCAGATATGTACAGGATAAGGGGAATATTAATGTTAATATTAAAGGTTTTCACTATCTTAAATGTGTATGCACCACCAGGGGGCGATATCACTTTCTATGTCGATGTCATGGACCTGATTGTAAACCACTCTGAGGGAACCCTAATTTGTGGTGGCCATTGGAATCTTGGCATTCAGACTACATTAGACGTGTCACACTCAAGAGGCACTGGAGGAAAAATGAATAAGAACATACTACTTTTTTTTTTTAAGTGGGAGGGAGAGAGTGATCTTGTTTTTACAGACAAAGCCTAGGAAGATGTTTGTATCACATGTTTGGAGAAAGTTTTGTTGGAAGAATATATAATGTTTTTTCAGAACACCATGTCAAAGTTTCTATTACTCAGAGGTAAATGCAGAGTGTTGGAGAAATTGCGTCCAAAAATGGATGACATAAATTGCACCGACAATAAAGGATTGGACACACATTACGTTGGACATTCTGAAAATGGAAAAACTCACATTCGGCATTGAACTAAAAATAGACACATTTGAAGGACTATGGACTAAGTGGGACGTTTGGTTGGGTTTACGTGTGACTTGATTCTTCTTTTTTCACCTGTTGGATGTCCGGTTCCTTTGATTTTTGTTTTCAGCATCTCCCCTTATGGCATCCAAATGGCAAGCAAATGGTATAAACTTAATGAAAGTAAAATAGGGAAATATGTAAGACTCATAAATGTATGTATTGTTATATTTACACTATTGGTACATTTTATGGCAAAATAAAATACACTACTGAAAGATCAAGGTCATATAAATGACTCCAAAGATTAAAAGGTTTAACAATAGCCACAAAAAATAATTGTTAAAGTATCTCCTTATGTATTTTCTTCATGCAAAACCAGATCCTTTTTGCAAACCATTCTTTACCCAAGCCATCCTACTATAATGAAAAGCTTGCATGGCTAGCATCAATAGCAAACCCAACAAGCAAACCCAACAACAAACCAATCTAAAACACATTCCATACATCCTATAGGCCTGCCTGCTGTAATAAGCAAAATATACATAATTACTGTGTGCACTCAGGCCATATGATATTGTAACACAGGCGAGAGGGAGGTGCAGAGGACAATTGGTTACCTACATACACAGAGCCAGGATTAGCCTATGAACACGCAGCATGCATGATGTGTGAGTGCAGACAAAGCATCATTCCAAAGACCTGTTTGGAATTGAATTTTGTACAGATAATAGTGATGGATGGATGGAAAAGAGGAGAGCAATTTGAGTTGGGTTGATGTGATGAAATAACAGGAAAAGATGGGCAAGGATTAAATATGACAGGATCTTATTAAAGGAGACATATTCTGCAAAATCAACTAATGATAATTTAGCCATGTTAAAATAGTTTGCTCAAGGGATGGGGTACTACTACATGCATAGACAACATACTGAACACAACATGCTTTATTGACATTGGTTCAACACAAAAAAAAAAATCTTAATTGCAGAAATTAAGAGGAAGTTAATCCAGGCTACATTTCTCTCAGTGTTGGGTTATGGTGACATTATATATATGCAACAGTCTTAAAACCTCAGAACTCAGTTTTTCATTCAGCATTAAAGTTCATTACAGGAGAAGGATGCACCACTCACCACGGTCAATTATACTCTAAAGTAGAATGGTAATCATTGGAAGCCAGAAGAGAACAGCACTGCCTTTTGTTTGTTTGTAAGGCTCTTTTGGCATTTTGCCTGATTATTTAACATGATCAAGTACTCACCGCTTAAGATCAAGACATTTTTATTTTACAATTGCACAAGTCGATACCAAGTCAGGAAAAAGGCCTTCAGCAAATGTTCTCCCTGTCAGTGGAAAAAACAGACAATTTAAATTAAATTATTTTATGCCTTTTTATGATTTCAAAGCACTGGTTAAGGACTACCCGCAGTGCCGGTGCTCTTGTTTTACACGACTTTATCTAGTAGCTTATCTGTATGTGTGTTTTTTTATATATTAATTGTTTTATTGGAGGTTTTATTGGCATTTTTTTGGATATCCTGTCATTGTTATACTGTAAAGTGTAAGATACTGGTAATTAATTACTACTACAGCGGCCAGTAACTCACTGTTATTCTACTGGGAAAGGTTTAGGGTACAGGTTAAGGTAAGGAAAGTAGTGACTGGGATCAGTCTCCAGAAAATGAATTTAAAACCTCTTATGCCCCTAAAAATATGCAAAACCATCATGTGTATGTGTAACCGCTTTCATTTTCACTTATTTTTACTTCACAGTACACACAGGTGTTTTGTAGCATTAGGCCGCACTTATTTTAACACTTGGTTTACGGATTTTTAAATTAAATATATTGAACAGGCGGACGACATATAAATATAATTTCAGTTTAAAAAATATTTTTTTCTTCCGGGTTTTCCCAAAACGCACCAGGGGGAGGAGAGTGAGGAGACGCAGCGCGCAGGTAAGTGTAAGAGTAGATTTAGCGTGTTTTGCATTGGTAGAACTGACACTTCTAAGTGTGCACCCTTAGTCACGGCAAAACGCGCTGGAGAAAATGTGGTAAACGGGTTTAAAATGTGTATTTGCAATATAAAGGCGCGCAGCAGACAGGGAAACGGGCGTGCGCACTCTCCCCGGGACAGCGCACAGGGACGGCGCCGCTCCGTCAGACTCCCGCAGGATTTTGGCGAAAAATTGCTTCACGCGCCCTTTATCTTTTGACTTAATACCGCTTTTTATATTTCATTTAATGCTATTTTGCGTTGTCGGCGGTACTTTATAAAAAAAAAAAAAGTACAATAATTTATTTTATTTATTTTGTAGAAATCAATAATCTAAGTGCGGCAGATCTGTAAACCAAGTAATAAAATAACCGCGGCATTACTTGCGGATAGTCTATTCATCTTGAAAAATCATTATGTTCTAAGTTTAAAATAACACATGAAGCAAATAGACTGGGATTAATTAAGAGTTAATCAAGAGCTCCAATTCACTTTAATGTCCTGACACTTGTGTATGATGAATTTCTGTAACAAATGAACACAGAAAGTGTGCAGATACAGATGAGAACAATTTATCGCAACAACCCAGATTCACCCAGACTTTTTACAGTTTATTATTGTTCCATAAGGCAGACATTAAAGCCAATCACTGTAAAAATGATTGGTATAATACATGGCATTTGAAGCAAATGTAATTGTTTATTTTATCAAACAAAACATAAAGAACAAATTCTTATTTGCAATGTTGGCCTGGGAGTGCGAGAGAGCACACAATGGGAAGGGAGAGGGGATTGTTAAGTGAATTTCAATGTGCAATTATTATTATTTTACAGTAGGGGGTTACTGGGATAATTTGTGGCTTCTGGTGTGAAAAGTGTGGGTTTGCTATTGATTGCTCTGTACCACTTCTTGAGAACCAATTTCAAACAAAATGAAAATTGTGTAGTACACAGTGTATTGTCTCTTTAACAAAATATGCTATTTTGGGCACTCAATCAAGGTTTTCATACATAAAATGTACAAAAACAATCCCACATGCCCACACCAGGAAAAACCTAGGTCTATTGGTAAAGCAGTTGGGGAAACATCATCAAAGGAGCCGTCTTCAGGAGCCCACAACCACAGGACAAAGAAAAAGGCCTTGGGGATAAATGAGACGCCAAACCTCCACCATGGCCCACGAGCCAGGCCCCTGTCAGAGACATTGCATTATTCGTTCAGGCTACACCAGGTGATGGTAAGTATCTTCTGTAGCCATAGCTGCCCTGGGTATAGACTGGTGGAAAGGTGGCTGCCAATCTGCGACCCGACACGCACACACCACATTCAAGCACATACATTATAGAAGAAAAATCCCGAATCATCAACCAGCAAACAGCTCCAAATGAATAACACAAAATCAACTAAACTGGCCATTATAGCCTGCCTCAAGCCCATATTAGCTTAATACAAGAGTCATTTGTAGCTTGTATCAAAAACATACCCTCCAAATATACTATACCACTTTTCTCTTCCATAAAACATTTCTATTCTAAACCATTGATCCCTGTACTTTCAATGGTGCTTATGTTATGACCAGCGTGGCCTTCTAATAAAGTGGTCCATTTTCAGGAAGCAGGAACAAAGGACGGGTGCCTGGATGGTTCATTTATCAGCGAAACTCGAAGCCTCAGCTCCGGGCCAAAGCCGGAGAGAAAAACCCATGGGGACTTACGCAGGATAACCATGGAGTCTTTGATGAGCCCAAAGCCGTCCCTGCACCTGGGTCTAATGTGCACCAAGAAAAAGAAAAAATCCTGAGACGCAGCAAGCTTGAAATACACTGGAAACGATGGCTTAATATAGCAACAGCCTTTGAAATCGCTCTTTCCAAGTCGTTATGGACCGAACTACAGGGAAATGTAGTGCAACCGCCAAGTTTTATAACCCAATGCTTCACAAGGCAATAGAAATCCAATCACAGAGAAAAAGCTCCTTGAACCAACTATAAGAAGGGCTATTAGTTATTTAAAGATCTGGTCAATTGTATTCCATTGTAACTACTATATAGAGCTACATTGGTTCATTATAAATGGTGTATGTGAATGAAAATGACTTACTTACTATATGGATATAAGTGGTACAGTAACAAAGGCTCTTCCACTGTTAGACCAAATCTATTATATTATTGTTCAATATAGTAGAGATCCACTAAACATGTTTTCCAGTTCATATTAACTGAAAGTTATATAACTTTCTTTGTGTTAAGATTCCATCTAAGATCTGTTATCATTGATTATACTGTACATTAAGACCCCAACTGTATGTTGAAATGTAAAAGCAAGGAAAAATTGGAAGAAAAATGTTTTAATAAGATCAAATTTACAATAAATGTCTTAAAATGTTAAAAGGTTTAAGAGCCCAACCCTAAAGGTATTTCCCTATAGTTTATGTCTTGATGTCCAAACAATTATTTGAAAGCAATCCTTAATATGAGTCAAATCTGTGCTATAGATTTGACTCATATTAAGCAACATAAGTAATCGTTTTCCATAAAAGTATTTTTTTTCCTGAATGTCAAAAGTCATTAATCCAATTCCACACAATCAAACATCTAAGATAAGATAAGATAAGATATTCCTTTATTGTCCCACATGGGGAAATTTCATTGGTGCAACGCAGGTAGATACAGAGGTAGATACAGAAGAACAGTTCACTTATAGGAAGTCTGAAAAACACTTTCAGTAGAAGATCTCCTATAAATAAATAAAAACTCCCATAGACAAATACATAAATACATAAATACCATTGCATGTGATCACGACAGTAATTGCACATGAATATGTGTCACGACAACACATGGATTGCACATGAATTTCACAGTAATTGCACATATGACAGAATTGCACATCAGTATTAGGTTAGGTCAGTATTGCGAGTGTTCAGTACTAACAGTTTTTGTTATAAAGTCTGACAGCAGCAGGAAGGAAAGACCTACGGAACCTTTCCTTCACACAGCGAGGGTGGATCAGTCTCTCACTGAAGCTGCTCTCCAGAGCGGAGAGAGTGTCCTGCAGGGGGTGACACTCATGGTCCAGCATAGATGTGAATCTAGCCAGGACCCTCCTGTCCCCCACCTCCTGCACCGAGTCCAGAGCACAGCCCAGGACGGAGCTGGACTTCTTGATGACTCTGTCCAGCCTCTTCCTCTCCCTCTCTGTGATGCTGCTGCTCCAGCAGGCCACACCATACAGGAGGGCCGATGCCACCACAGAGTCGTAGAAGGTCTTCAGGAGTGGCCCTGTCACTCCAAAAGACCTGAGTCTCCTCAGGAGGTAGAGCCGACTCTGGCTCTTCCTGTACAGTGCGTCTGTGTTATGAGTCCAGTCCAGTTTGTGGTTCAGATGAACACCCAGGTACTTGTATGAGTCCACTCTCTCAATGTCCCGTCCCTGGATGTTCACTGGTGAGGGGGCAGTGGGGTGGCGTCCGCGGAAATCCACCACCATCTCCTTGGTCTTCCCCGCGTTGATGAGGAGGTGGTTCCGCTGACACCAGTCCACAAAGTCCTGCGCCAGTCCTCTGTACTCCGCGTCATCGTCGTCCGTGATGAGTCCGATGATGGCAGAGTCGTCAGAGAACTTCTGCAGGACACAGCTGTCCGTGTCATGTCTGAAGTCTGCAGTGTAAAGGGTGAAGAGAAAGGGCGCAAGGACAGTGCCCTGGGGCGCCCCCACACTGCAGGTCCGAGTGTCAGACACACAGTCCCGTGATCTCACAAACTGGGGTCGGTCTGTGAGGTAGTCCAGGATCCACTCTGCCAGGTCATACTCCACACCAGCCGTCTCCAGCTTGTCCCTCAGGAGCAGCGGCTGGATGGTCCAGGACTAGCCGCTCCAGTGTCTTCATCAGGTGGGACGTGAGAGCCACTGGCCTGAAGCTGTTGAGGTCTTTGGGGCGCGGTGTCTTAGGCACAGGTACCAGACAGGAGGTCTTCCAGACCTGTGGTACCACCCTCAGCTTCAGGCTCATGTTGAAGACATGCTCCATAACTCCACACAGTTCATCTGCGCAGGACTTAAGGAGCCTGGGGCTGACGCCATCAGGTCCTGCTGCCTTCCTCACTTTAATCCTCTTCAGCTCACTCCTCACCTGTGCTGCTGTGACAGTCAGTGGTTGGCAGGGGGACCGTGTGCTGGGGGGACGGGTGAGTCCAGGCGAAGTGGGGAGCTGATGGTCCGGGGCAGATAAGCGAAGAGGAACAGATGCAGGGCATTGTCAAGCTGTGGAAGAGGGAGCATGCAGCTGTGCAGGGGGAGGGGCGGGTGACCGATCAAACCTCAAGAAGTGAGCATTTAAATCATTCACCCACTGTAGATCCCCCTCTGTCTGGGCAGGGGGGATTTTGAAGCCCGAGATGGTTTTCAGGCTCCTCCACACTCCCTGAATGTTCTTTCGCTGCAACTGCTCCTCCATCCTCCTCTTGTAGCCGGCCTCCGCCTGCCTGATCTTCCTCCTCAGCTCCTTCTGCACAGTCCTCAGCTCCTCCTTGTTCCCTGACCTGAAGGCTCTCTTCTTCTCCTTCAACAGAGCCTTCAGTTCACGGTTAATCCATGGCTTGTTGTTTGGAAAACCCCGCACCGTCCGGGAAGGAACAATGTTCTCAAAACAGAAGTTGATGTAGTCCGTGATGCACTCTGTGATGGTGTTGATGTCCTCCCCATGTGGGTCATAAAGCTCAGTCCAGACAGTGGTGCTGAAGCAGTCCCTCAGAGCCTCCTCGCTCTCAGCAGACCACATCCTCACCTCACGGGACACCACAGGCTGCCTGCGCACGATGGGTTCATACACAGGCCTCAGATGTACAAGGTTGAGGTCCGAGCTGCCCAGGGGAGGGAGGGGGGAAGAAGAATAAGCCTCCTTGGTGTTGGCAAAAAACAAGTCCAATGTTCTATTCTCTCTGGTGGGGCAGGTAACATACTGGGTGTATGTTGGTAGAACAGAAGAGGGAGAAGCGTGGTTAAAGTCACCAGAGATGAGGAAGAGAGCCTGTGGATGCTGTGTTTGCAGCCTACAAGTGCAGGAGAGCAGTGCTTCACAAGCATCTTCAGCATTGGCAGACGGGGCCACATAGACTGCGATCAAAATCACATGTGAGAACTCCCGGGGCAGATAATATGGCCTCATGCCAATAGCCAATAGTTCAATATCCTTGTTACATAGCTGCTCCCTCACTGTGCAGTGTTCGGGTTTGGACCAGCTCGTGTTCACATACACCGCCAGACCTCCACCTCTTTTCTTCCCGGATTCTCTAGTTCTGTCCGCCCGCAGCAGATGAAAATTGTCCAAACCTACAATAGAGTCTGGCATTTCTGCTGTTAACCAGGTCTCTGTGAAAATCAAGACGCTGCTGTCCCTATAAATCCTCTGGGACCGCATGAGGCTCGCTATTTCCGTCATTTTATTTTGAAGGGACCTCACGTTACCCATGACTACGGCGGGAACCGACTTCCTGTTTGTCCCTCTCTTCTCTCGGAGTTTACGTCCAGCCCGTCTGCCTCGTTGCGTTTTCCTTAGGATGTCCGCCGGGATAACGTGACGATCTCCGGGTAAGACGACTGTTCTCCGCAGTTTCATGAGTTCCTCCTTTGTGTAAACGCGGTACGGCGCCGGGCGGGGGGCGGGGCCGGAGCCGGGGGGCTCAGAGCCAAGACACATCGCAACGACACGACGAAAACACTCAATCCAGCCGAATAAAGTCAAAACAAGTTAATTTAAAGCGATTCCAGTGCGTGTCCCGATCGTTCGTGAAGTTCCTCTTTCATATAAACGTGTACATAAACGTGTACCGACGACACGCCGTACTTTAGCGCGGCCGGAGGGCGCGGGGGGGGGCTGGTGGGCTCGCTCGGAGCTAGCTCACGTCACAACAACACAACGAACGCAACGAAAAACGCTCAAATCCAGCCGAAAAAAGTCAAAAACAGTTGAATTAAAAAAACTATTCCAGCGCGTGTCCCTATCGTACAGTAAAATAGAAAAAATATACTAACTATATTTACAAAATATAGGAGATAAAGCACAATAAGTGTGAGAAAGAAGAGAGAGCGTTTACACCGGGCTGCCAGCTGTAAACAGCTGTATATGATATAAAACTTACTGTATTGTAATTGTAAATAATGGCTTAGCAAGATTCACAAATGACCATAAGTAGACCATAAAACAATGCAAAAACAAAGCTATTCCACTATCTATGGCTCTATGTTGCAACTGAAATACCAATTCAACAAAACTCAACAAAGTATCTATTCTGTATTCAATATGATAAAAAGAAGGCTGGTTAACAACAGTACAAGACCATGTAAATCCCTTTGAGAAGAACTTTCGACAAATAGTACAAGCTACAAACCCTTAGAAGGCGGGGAATCAATTGTCCGCACAGATAGAGAGGAGCGTGGTAGAAAGAGCATGCAGGTTAGGACTTACCTGATCCGCGTTTTGACACCACTTTTAGACAATGCACAGTCAAGGCTTGGGCAAGAAGCAGGAGGGGAACTGGAGCTTTCATTTTTAACAGGCCTGCAAGCAAAACAAAGCAGCAATCATTATTTTATGGTGAGTGCAAAAATACAGAATGGGAAACAGACGGCATCAAGAACACAGTGTATTTTGTCTCTTAAGAATTCAATCCAACTCAGTTACCAGTTTATTTAAACAACACAGTGAAGCAAAGGTGCACTATGCAACTTTTCTGGTGGAGGGTTATGTTATTGTTCTTGAATGTTCCACATGGCATTGAACCTATCATGCATTTATTCCATTACAGGTGTTTTTATTGCACAAAAACGGTTGGTAGAGATGCTTGGCTCATGTGCTGGAGGTTCTGAGCTAAAAGCCTGCAACCGACATGTGTTCCTCTTTTGTCCCCGCCTCGTACAGCACTCATCCAAGGGTATAAAAGCACAGGCCTGTCTGCCATATAGGACAAGCTCCACTTTTTATGGATGAGATAGGTTTCTATAAGGATAATACCATGGAGCAACTTTATGAAGCTGATGGAATTACGTGAAAAGTTGTGTGAATTCTAAGCACTGGACACGCATACGAGAGGACGATTAAATCTAAGCTCTTTGTTCTCTACTGGCTCTAAAGGGTAAGTCACGCATGTTTCATGTTCTTTTATTATTCTACGTGAATTGAATGTGTACGTTAAGTGTAAATGCTATTTTCAAAATATTTATTGGCAAAAGGGTATGGAGAAATAGTGGGTCTGGGCTTTCTTAAAAAGCCAAATTAAACATTCAATTTGGGCAAAAAAAACAAACAATTGCATTTAGAATAGAGCAAAGCCAAACAGAAAGCTTATAAAACTTCCATTGAGACTTTTTCTGTCATTGCACGTTAGTGATATTTGCAGCTCTGTGTTTCAGTGATAAACCTGGACTCAATCTAGGCCAGTCGGTTGTTGAACGATGTGTTCACGTTGATCGCTCTGAGCTTCCACCGCACTTAACGCCTCGTCAGTTGTTCACATGTTTTTTGCAAGTTGACGCCCGTTCGCCAAATTCGTGCAGCTCGATTCACCCGAAATCCGGAAAAGGCGCAGCCTAACTCCTGCCACGCCGCTTTAATCGCCCGTCAACACGCTTCTACAAAGAGATAACAGAGAAAACTTTTGCGTGGTCCCATTCAATGTGTCTGTACCTTTACGGTGAGCGGCTCTCCACAGATCTGACCTGTAATTTAGCTGGTTGTATCACCTGCTTGTCATGGATCAGGCAAAGCTATAACATCTCCATTGAGACAAGCAAGTGGTAGACCCTTCATAGGAAAAGTTACATAATGCACCTTAAAGACAAGTTTTTGAGCAGCTAAAGTATTTTCCCAAATGATTAATGGCTTTAAACATTGCTTTTCTGGACACAACACTTCACAATAAACTATTTTTCAACCACTGTTGTCACACTCTGCCATAGCATGCCTTGGGGCAGACTGGGAGATTTGTGGCTGCCGTATTGCACCAAAACCACCACAAAATAAATTACCACAAGCAGATTCAACACATTCATATGCTTTAAAATCTGCTTTTATATTTATGGTTTTGAATCAGATGTCCTTCCTTGCGCAACCCTCTGAATTTATCCAGACTCGTGACCGGCACAATGAGGACATGTTACTTCCTTCAGTTTCACACATTTTTAATCAATTTAGTTGCAGACTTTCCATATTGCACACTAGCCTATTTATCATCAGACCGTTTGGATAAGACAATACCATGGACATAATTTCAATTGAAAACTTATCTATCTGAGTGTCTTTAGGGGGTGCATAAATAGGTGCAGGTTAATGATTTTTTTAAATGTCAATATATGTCTTCATCAGGCCAAACTAGCACTAATCCATCTCATAATGAGCCCATGTAAAATTATCATACAAAGCAGAGGAAATATTCACACCCTTAAGTGAAATTCCTCGACCTTCAACAGAATAGTCCCACTGGGGTGCTTATCGCTTGTTAGCACTAGAACATGTTTTGGGTAGAAAGGACCACTTGTAAATATGTTGGGACATGTCAAATTGACTTTTTTTGCTATCTAAGCAACAAACTTGTAACAATGCAAGGAGGAAAAAAAATACTAAAAGCACAATGTAACTTTGCTGCTATGCCATGAATGTTCCACAGTACGGCATCAAACTCCATAGATCTGACCTGTAACTGTCCAATGATGTCCAATTTGCCAATGAAATGATCAGAACTAGCCTGGTGATGTAGTATGGGTTTTAGAACAAAGAAACTTAAAACAAATTGAGAACAGATATATTTTATGTGGGGATATATGTACAGATAATATGGTCTAAAGCTCCAAAAAAGTACATTTAGCAGAATAACGGAAAAGGCATAGCATATAAAAAAAATCTATCGTTTTTCATCTGCTGTGCTTGTCAAAGGCATCGTCTGTTGCTCCACTCTTGCTTTGTGATATTGCCTGTCCATAAGCTCCAAGTATTTTTCTTTTTTCCCATCACAATGACTGTTAGACTGTTATACAGACTTCCTTGGTATCCTACAAAAACCCTTCAAATCTCTCATACGAGTGACGCAAATCTGGCGGGTTTCCAAACATGGCTGGCATTAGCTTGTAGCATTCTGTAGCAGATTATTGTCATCCCGCTACCCCATGTAACCTCTTCAAAAAGCTACAAGAAGTCTTATCTTTTTAATTACTTTTCCATGTTGTGCGGGAGTCGGCAACATTAGCACAAAAGCTGCAGTCTTTTTTAGCGTCGGCCTTGTTTCTCAGAGAAATTATAATTTGCACGTGCTTCTATAGTTATCCTTTCAGTCTGGCCTTTTTTTCAAAGCAAAACACTTATCGCCAGTGAAAAGGTTAAAACGTGCTTCAGTTGATAAATTTTTGGTGGATGGCAGACAGCAATGACAAGAGGTGTATAAGATGCGGTGTGCTAGCAAGCAAGTACAGTGCCAAGGGTAGAAATAGTGACTTAAGAATGCATAGTTTAATATAAAATGTGATGATTGTAGTGTCGGAGTGAATGTTTTTATTATTTATTTATTGAACCGGGAAAGTCCCAATGACATTTAGCCCAGGGGAAACGCAGACACGGGGAGAACATGCCGCACAGAAAAGCCCCTTGGGAATAACAGAGTTTATCTAACAAAGAACAATCAGAACAATAAATTATTATAAATCAATTGTTTAATTTCTATTATCATTTTAAATTACCCGCCTAAATCATAGTTTCTCATCATACCCCCGCATTGGTGGGGCAAAGAACAACATACAAAAACTCAGCGCCAACACAGGGTTAATCTGTAAATATGAGAGCGCAGCTGAGAAGTGGAGCACCCTGCCTCTCTGTGCCCTGATCAAACACAAATTTGCTTCTGGTTTTGGGTGAGCCATGGCTTCTCCCTCCCCACACTTCTGTCCCTCCGAGCAGGTGTGCTGGCCAGTGTGGTCCCAAGAGTCTCTGAAGACACAATAGGAGGTAGAGCATTTACCTACCTCCTATGTTATGGAATCAGCTCCCTGTCCATGTTAAAGAGGCTGACGCAGTCTCTTCATTTAAGACCAGGTTTAGAACGTTCCTCTTTGAAATCGCTTATGGTCAGGCCAGTTAGGAACAGAAATATAAACCTACAGTTTCCCAGCTACACCACCCTGGGGCAACTATGCTGGGGGAAGTATGGCAGCATGAGCACCATCCTCTGCTTCTGACTACTTAAAGGTGGTATGGACGATTTCAGCAAATTTTTTATCATATTTCCTCATGGCGTGGATAAATCATTTGTCCTGCCACGTATCAATCATAAAACGCACCTACCGCTCACCTGCAGCCGCGTCAGGCTCATCCCCACGTTTCCGCCTGCCTAAGCGCATGGATCTATCATAATATAGTTCCCTCAGTGTACGGGGCAAAATGAAGACGGAGAAAGACAGTTCGAGCTGACGCAGAAGTGGACGTAAATCTACGGGAGACGAGCGATGCGATGCGCTCCGTAGCGCTACTAAACAAACGCACGTGTGTGTTGTATCGGTCCGCACGGGGGAGTGCGCATGCGCACTTCCACCTGCGTTCTCAAATCGCCGAAAAATCGTCCATACCGCCTTTAATCTATGAAACAATATTTAATATTCAATTTCACTTGCAATCTGTTCATTGCTTTTTCTTTTTCTTCACACACTTCCCCACCGGGAGTGGAACAGGCACATTGATGACCTGTGGACACAGATGCCCCTCAACTGCCTGGAGAAATGGTCTCTACTCCATATGAATGGTTCTTCCTCTGCCTCGAAGAACTGGTTCTCCTCCTGAGTGGCTCCAGCTCCACTGTCTAAGGGAGTTGGATCTCTCCTTCACTGTGGAACTCCTCCAGGTTTCTGGTAGTTTTTCCTGGCCGAGAAGGAGGGTCTAAGGACAGGGGAAGGTTGGGATATTTGTTTAAGGACACGGGATGCTGGGACATTGCAAAGTCCCTATAAACATTGTTTAATCTGTTTTTTCACAACCTGACGGCTCATTTGGTGATATATAGCCAGATGTATGTATGCATGTAGATTGCAAAAGAGCCAAAGGGCTTTTCACAGTAAATGTGAGGCATGAGGACAGTGGTATGAGTTCACACCGCGCAGAAAGCACTGTGTTAAGAACACAGAGCGAGAAGTAACCCAAGTGTATTCTCTTTTAAACGCCTAATTCATTGCAATGAAGCCCCAATATTCCACTGCCCCACTGCAGACAAATGACTGACCCACACACCGTCTTCGCAGCTGAGAGGAGAGACAGAAGGAAAGGAGGAGAGCGCTCGTATTATTTGCAGAGAAATTAATCTGTTGTGTTTATAAATTCATGCACAAACCAACGAAAGCCAGTTTTATAACGATAATGACACTGTACTAAAAATAACAAATGATTACTTTTATTTCAGATGAATGTAGGTGTTTATATAGTAAAACTGTTATTTTTTTCCTTTGTTTAATTTTTAATCAATTATACAGTAATCAATACTTAATCATTTTACAACGCGTGGGGAAGGCATTGAAGTTTGCATGCATGCGTGCCTGGGTTTCTCTTCGTTCTCCCCAATCAACCAAAACACACATACTAAGTCTAATTGTCATAATGACACCTGAACAAACGTATAATTCAAGATCTAGAGAAGGGTCCTGGATGCTGCTTTTGACAGGTTTAATTCTGGCAGCATTTTTGGACGGGTCAAATGCAGAAAACCAATCCCCTAAAGAAACAAAACAAAGTCAACTTGGATTGCATTCACGACACAGCACAATTTGGACTAAACTGGAACTAAACTTGGAATTAAACCTGGCCCAAACCAAGTGTAATCAGGACTAAACTGGGATCAAACAAGTGTGAACAAAAGAATAGAACTACAGGGACCCTAAGCACCACCAGTAGAAATCTGAGCACCTCATTTGGAAAAACCTGCGTAACTGGACTACATCATTGCCCAGCACCAGCGCGGTCTTTAGCCGTCTGTTCAATGTTATGAGTGTGAGTGAATGCTGAATGCCAGGTCATGTTAGCCGCACAGAGCTGCTCTAATGTGGAGTAGTCTGAGAGATCAAAGTGGACTAAAGGACTGAAGCTCATCTGAAGCGACACAGAGCATATAGCTATTCTTAGTAATGGAGGCCCTCTGCATACAGGGTGGAAAGAGAGAAAGGCTTTACATAAAAGGGAAGAAAGTACTGCTACTTCAAAACAATGCAGGCGTTATCAGATGAATGTATACCCAGATACTGAAGCTAGCCTAGAAACAATATTTTCATTTGTGCCAGCACTAATACTAAAGAAAATACAAAAAACAGGGCAAAGTTGGACTTCTTTTATTACTACTAGCATTAGACCAGATGATTATATAAAACAAATGGCACTTGTTAGGGGTTGAAAATTATATTCTACTGTATAAAATTGTGGTATCAAAATGTATATTAACTATCAAGCCTATGAAATTGTGACACTAACATGTGCTAGAGATGATTACATATTGAACATTTGTAAAATATTGCGTTTGAAAGGTAAAACTGAACAAGAAACTGTAAATTATTTAAGTTATAATAAAGAGGTTAAAAGTCATAAACAGTATATTACAAATCATAGAATTAAAATAAAATGAGTGTCAAGCTACTTTGCATTAAGTGATTCAACAATTACATTTTTTGCTTGGTTTCTGGGTCCACTACAGTAGTTCAAAACATTTTCCAATTTGTGGATAAACGTTCCATTTTGCTGCAAGCTTGAATATTCAAATCTTCTGCGTCATTTGCCCGAGCCCATTACAAACTCATTCTAATGGCAGCTGGCGAGTCTTAATCAGCTAAAAGTAATCTAGCAACACACTAAAGAGCGAGGAATGCTGTAATTCATTCATTTATTTTCTTCCACTTATTGAAATCAACAGAGACGGGAGAATAGTGAAAATATTCCATCTACAATGGGTCTTTGGTGGGCTACAAACTGGACACAGCCATACAGTAAGGAGAGTAGGTATTTGAACCCCCTGCGATTTTGCAAGTTCTCCCACTTAGAAATAAAAGGAAATAGGAATAGGAAATCCGGAAATCACTTTAAATAATTAATTTGTATCTGCAAATAAGTGTTTGAACACCTGTCAATCATCAAGCATTTGGGCTCTAAAAGACCTGTTAATCTGTCTTTAAAAAGTCCACCTCTACTCCACTTATAATATAAAGTAGTAGCACCTCTTTGAGCTCATTTGCTGCCTAAAGACACCTGTCCACCCCACAATTAGTCAGACTCCAACTACTACTATGGACAGGACCAAAGATCTGTCAAAAGACACCAGAAACAAAATGATACACCACTACGGGGCATTTGGCCAGCGGCTTGGTGAATAAAGATCAACTGTTGGAGCAATTGTTGTTGATGGAAGAGGCCAAAGATGACTGTCACCCTCCCTCAGACTGGGACTTCAGGCAAGATCTCACTTCAGCACATGTTAAGGCTCATCTTAAGTTTGCTGGATGACCCAGAAGAGTCATGGGACAAAGTCATGTGGTTAGATGAGACAAAGATATCACATTTTGGAATAAATTCCACTCGCCCTGTTTGGAAGAAGAAGAAGGAGGAGTACCATCCCAAGAACACCATCCCTACTGTGAAACATGGAAGTGGAAGCATCATACATTTGCTTTTCTGCACAGAGGACAGGATGACTGCACTGTACTAAGAAGAGAATGACTGGGGCCATGTACTGTGAGATTTTGTGCAAGAACCTCCTTCTCTCAGTCAGAGAAAAATTAATGCTTGTTAAATTTCTTGATTATAATAACTCCGTATTTGTAAATATGGAGTATTTCAACGTATCAAAGTTTTCATTTGATTTGATTTTGCCATCTGGTAAAATATTATTTTTTTAAACAAAAAACTCTCTCCGCGGGTGGTCTCTATTTATCCCCCTTCAAGCTCGGGTCCTCGCACTGCACTTTTCTGGACCGAGATGTCTGATATTTTTCTTGGGATCTGCTCAAACCATTCCTCCAGTTTGGGGGTCACTGCCCCAAGTGCTTCGATCACTACGGGCACCACCAATACCTTCACGCTCCACCTTGGCTCGGTCATTCTCCACCACCTTTGGAGATGTATCCCACCTTGTCATTGGGGTCGTATGACACCATTGACCACAACATTCTACTGCAGAGGTTAGAATGTGATGTAGGTGTCGGAGGAACAGCCCTCAGCTTGTTCAAATCCTATTTATCTGATAGGTACCAATTTGTTAATGTAAACCAGAGCTCCTCACCATGCTCTAAAGTAATTTACGGTGTGCCACAGGGTTCGGTACTTGGTCCAATTCTGTTTACTCTTTATATGCTGCCATTAGGCAACATTATCAGAAAGCATGGCATTAACTTCCACTGCTATGCAGTTGACACTCAGCTGTATTTATCAATGAAACCTGATCAGAGCGATCAAGTAGACAGACTTAGTACTTGTGTGAAGGAGATAAAAACCTGGATGACACTTAACTACCTGCTTCTTAACCCTGAAAAAACCGAGGTCATTCTGCTTGGCCCTAAGCATCTACGAGACTCTATCTGAGCAGATAGCCACACTGGACAATGTTAGTGTAGCCTCCAGTTCTACTGTAAAAAACCTTGGAGTCTTATTTGACCAGGAGCTCTCATTTAAAGCTCATATAAATCAAGCTTGTAAAACAGCCTATTTCCATTTGCGCAACATAGCCAAAATCAGAAGAATCCTGCCTAAAAGTGATGCCGAAAAACTTATCCATGCATTTGTAACGACTAGATTAGACTACTGTAACTCCCTGCTTGCAGCGTGTCCTAAAAGCTCCATAAAAAGCTTTCAACTGGTTCAAAATGCAGCAGCAAGATTACTATCAGGAACAAAAAGAAGAGAGCACATTACGCCAGTGCTGAAGTCTCTTCACTGGCTCCTGTCGAGTTTAGAATCAAATTTAAAATTCTACTCCTGACCTACAAAGCCATAAATGACATGGCCCCATCCTACCTCAAAGATGCTATAGAACCATATCATCCAAACAGAGCTCTTCGCTCTCAGAATGCCGGCCTTCTGGTGGTGCCAAGAGTCTCTAAAAGTACTGTAGGAGGTAGAGCGTTTAGCTACCAAGCTCCTGTGTTATGGAATCAGCTCCCGACCCATGTTAAATATGCTGACACAGTCTCTTCATTTAAGTCCAGGCTTAAAACGTTCCTCTTCGAAATCGCTTATGGTCAGACTAGTTAGGAACAGAAACATAAACCCACAGCTTTAGCTACGCTGCCCTAGGAGTAACTATGTTGGGGGAAGTATGACAGCTTGAGCACTATCCTCTTCTTCTGACTACTTATGCTATCAAACAATATTTATTTTTTAATTCCACTTGCAAACTGTTCACCGCCTTCTTTTTCTTTCTCTCACTCCTGAGGACCTGTGGACCCAGATGCCCCTCTCCTGGTGAAGTGGTCCCTGCCCTGTGTGGACGGTCCCTCATCTGCCTGAGGAGTGGGTCCAGTTCACCTCCGACGGTCCATCATCTGCCTGAAGAGTGGGTCCAGTTCGCCCCCGACGGTCCCTCATCTGCCTGAAGAGTGGGTCCAGCTCGACTCCGACGGTCCCTCATCTGCCTGAAGAGTGGGTCCAGCTCGACTCAGACGGTCCCTCATCTGCCTGAAGAGTGGGTCCAGCTCAACTCAGACGGTCCCTCATCTGCCTGAAGAGTGGGTCCAGCTCGACTCCGACGGTCCCTCATCTGCCTGAAGAGTGGGTCCAGTTCGCCTCAGTCGGTCCCTCATCAGCCTGAAGAGTGGGTCCAGCTCCAGTCTCCCTCGTGTCCGTCTGTCCGTCTGTGAGAGTCGGATCTCTTCTTCACTGGAACTCCTCCAGGTTTCTACGCTTTTTTCCCAAAGAGTTTTTTTTAATAGTTTTTCCTTGCCGAGAAGGAGAGTCTAAGGACAGAGGACCCTGGGACATCGTCCCTCGCCACCACAGACATTGTCTGACTCCATCGCCACCACAGACAATGTTGATTCATTTCTCCCTGTGGCCCTCAGAGGCGACTGTTGTTGTGATTTTGGGCCTTACAAAAATAAATTGATTTGATTTGATTTGTGTGCGTGCCGCGTGCGCGTACACACACACACACACATTTTATCTCTAACATTGTTGACAAGTCTTTATGGAGAACTATGCCTAAATATTTGAGTGATTCCGTTTTCAAAGGAAAGGTCCTTCAAAAAGTCAAAGGGGGTCAACAGTAAGATTTTTTTTTTTTTTTTGTGTGCATTCAGTTTGTATCCAGACATTGGACCAATATTATTAAAGAACTACATCAAAATAGGTATTGACATTTCTGGTTTGATAAAACAAGTCTGCATAGCAGGTTATTCCATGTTCCGTCACATCAATCGTAACACCATGGATTGTTTTTGTCTACTATATTGGGCCAGTGGTTCCAAGTGCAAAGTGAACAGGAGCGAGGACCAGGCACTGCCCTGCCTCACCCCTCTTTCCAGAGTCAGTGAGTCTATCCAGTGACCGTTAATTCCTGATGTTGGACTGTCGTAAAGGGCCCCAACTTTTTTATTATTATGAAATAATCTATTTTAAATTTGAAAAAGCTTTGTTTTGACCACATAACAAGTGGTCAAAATATTGCTATATTGATGAAGGATGTAACCAAAAAAATTACAATTTTCTCCGATAACCATGTTTTTGTATTAATGTCTGTATCATAGAACATTTTGTCACATGCCTATTAGCTGAGCAAAGAAAAGTAAAAGTGACTGTCTAACTGTCAAAGATATCAGAACACAATAGCCCACTGAAGAACAAGCGGCCTCCCCAAAAATGTAAAATTCTCCCTTCAAAACTTCAACAACGAGCACTTACCCTGTCAAGTTTTTCATTGCGATTGTTTTTGTCCTCAAGTAGGTCTACCCACCACTCTGCCAGCGCCTGACAGTGCAGGAGCATTCTCTTAGGATTCATCCAGAATTCAATTACTTTGAGTGAGAGAAAAAATGGGCCACTTTAGCAACATGCGAAGGAGCTCAGTGCTAGCACCCAAAAGAATATATCTTCTCACAAAAACAATCTAGTAGATCAACAACTAGAAGCCTGTACTTTTCTGCTATAAGAGGCAAATGATGGATATTGAGACAGTGATTATTTGTAAGTCAGTCGTCGTTAAGCTTTCTGATTTGTGACTGCATTATATCAAACTTGTGTGAGCTAAATAAACAAACAAACAGATTTGGTTGTATCTAATTAATAATAATTAAAGGTGAAATATAACTCACCAACTGCTTGTGTGCATGGAGTAGTTTAGATCGAGCCCAAAACCTGCACATTGATAAACTGATAAATAAGCTTGAGTTTCATTTGAGCTTTATTGTCAGAATTACCACACTTGATATAGCTTTATGTTTTCACCTGTTTTATTGTGCAACCTGTAATTGTCCTGTAAGTGTCCAACCTGTCGCTAACCCATAATATCTCTTTTTGCTCTTTCAGGGCATCTGCGTTTCCCTCATCTTCTCCCCTGCTCTTCTTCTCTTTGGCTACAAGAGGTGGTCAAAGTACTGCTTTTCAGAACTGGAGAAAAAGTGCAAATGCACCTGATCAAGTAAATGTTGTTCAGTCATATTATTACTTAAAGAAAATGCTGAATATTTACTGAACAATAATTTTAATGTGTCAAGAAGTTACCGTATTTTCCGCACTATAAAGCGCACGTAAAAGTCTTTAACGTCCTCAAAAGCCGTCCGTGCGCTTAATAGTCCGGTGCGCATAATATATGGTTTATTTCTGGTTGTGCTTACTGACCGCGAAGATATTTTGTGTGGTACATGGTGTATAAAGAAGATTTGGGACACGAGACGCCGATGCGCGACTATATTTACAGTACTCCGGAACCGGAAGCATTCTGGGAATTGTAGTCTACCTGCACGCGGAACACGCGACACTTTGTCAAAACGTAAACAACATTTTCAGTCAGGCACAACGCAGACACCTACCGGTGATGGCCCAAGATGGCTGCTGCCAAGAGACTATTGGAACTCTTATATTATGCGCTTACGGGCTAAACTATCAGTCAACTGTGGGAAAGGCAGGAATCATCACTGAACTGCCGCGTGGGTCCGAGATGCGGGATCACATGACCAAAGAGATTTTAGCACGGAGCACTATCGTTGCTTTGGCTGCTTTTACCATTATGCGCCCCAGCAGACATTAAACCGGGACACGGACGTAAACAATCGGGGCTGTACCAGGTAAATCGGGACGTCTGGTCATAGCTGTGCGGGATGTACTTCGGCGCATTTGAAGGATTTGATGACGAGGAATGAACTGAAAAAGTGAGTGTATTGTGTTGTATTTTACGTGTTGCAACTGAACGAGGCTGGGAGTTGTTCTGAATATGCTAACGTGTCTTTTAGCGGTAGCAGAGTGTGTTCTGTGTTTGTATTTTACGTGTTTACAAGTGATCTTGACTGAGAATTGATTTGGATATGCTAACGTGTCTGTTAGCAATAGCAGAGTGTGTTTTGATGTTGAACAATGTTGATCTGAATGAGTTGAACGCGTTTCATAAAGCTCAACTGACTCAACTGACTTATTGTCTGTTTTGTTTATCTTATGCGCTTTATCGTCCGGTGCGCTTTATGTATGGACCAGTACACAAATAGCTGATGGTGCGCTTAATAATCCGGTGCGCTTTTTCGTGCGCAAAATACGGTACTTCTAAAGAAAACATGTGATTTATTTTTGGTCTCATTCCGTTCAGTCCAGCCTGTAAAACTACTGTAAAATATTAGATAACAATATTAGATAAAAAAGAGATATGTTTGGTTAGAAAGAGTACAATGGAAACATAAATTCAATTTGTACATATTTTGTATATTTACTAGAATAAGCCAACTCAAAAGGTTGTTAGAACTCCAGATATTGTGAAGTTAAAGCCAAAAGAGATAGAAAACTCCTCCACAAATATACTTGGAGCTTTTTCAGGAATGCAGTGGAGTAAAAAGTATTATATTCATCTTTTGTGGAGAGTACTCAAAAAAATAAAATTCCAGTGAAGTAAAGATCCTCAAAAACTGTACTTTTTATTCAGTTTATTATTTATTATTTTAATTAGTTACTGACAACCTCATGGCACCGCACGAGAATTAAGAAAAGTGACCTGCACCATTGTTTTTGAATAATTATCCATTTAATATTATCGAGTCAACTATCAATTTCAAAGACCAAAACTATTGTAATCTAAGGAACATATTCATACATTTCATGGTTACATAAGCAATATGCGCTATGCTCAAAAGAGCTTCAAATAAAACATTTCCATTTGATAAAATGCTTGGTAAAATTGAGAGGAAAAACATTTCACAAGTCACAAATGTGACTTGGCCCTGGAGAAGTCTGCAGTATTAGATTCAAATTAATCAAAGTTAATTTACTCGGAGCAGGCTAACTCAGTGGAGTGGCTTGAGAGGGTAGACAATTTTAAAAGAGTGTGTACCAAATAAATCTTTTCTTAATTCAAGTGGAGAAATAGACCTTGGGTTGACAAATGATTGTGTGGCTTTACTGAAAACAACCAACTCTGAATCAACCTGACTGAAAGCTGTGTGATGTGAGCTTAGCCTGGACTATGTTTGTTTGGCTATACAACTCAGCATGGTGGCAGAGTGGTTAGCCTTACTGCTACATATAGCTAGAAGAGCCCTGGTAGGGCAGCAGTCCACTAAAGTACTCCTTGTTCGACTAAAGACAGGCATCATTTGGTCAACTAAAAGAGGCCATGGTGTGGCGTTGGTTCACCAACACAAATTCTTGTGTTGCACAGAATACAGAACAAGCATAACACACATGCAGGGGAGATGTTTTTGGGCAAAATTACCCAGCATAACAAAAATCTAATAAAAAACATTTTGTCAGTACAATGTTAGACTGGTAGAGTGTTATGTTGTTTTATTATTGTTCATCGTTGCATATTGCACCGAGCAATCAAAGCAATGTTATGCTATGTTTGTGAATTTTGTTCATCTGATCTCAAAGTCTGTTCACTTGAAGAAGACAAGGGGTAATTTTAAACCATTAAGTTTTCTGTGAAGTCGGGTTGGGTACAGAGAATTGTGACATTGACCATTTTCACAATTAATTTTGTAGGTGGCAAACATTTTCAAAAGTAAAACACTTCTACAGGGATTCTAGATAACCTTTTAAAATAAGTTTCAGTCTGAGTTGGAAATCAAATAGATAATATATCTAAAAAATAATAATTCTGGAGGCCATTCAATAAACAGAATCAAAGAAGCCTCAAAAGATGGTCAAAAACAATTAAAAACACTTTGTAACTAGTGGAGTACTCCCCTGAAAATGAGATTCCAAATCTCAGTGGGACTTTCCTGATAGACAAAAAAAGAAATACAATTTAAAATATCAAAAATCAACCTACAGTTTACTTTGAGTGTAAAATGTTAAACCAAATTGAAACACAATATTTCTAATCTAAAAACCAACAAGTGACTTATCAAAGGAAAAATAAACTACTACTATAAAAAAGCTTTAGAGGGTTAAACAAAAATGTTAAAAGCGCATTCATAAGATTAAATACACACCCAGATTTTCAATGAGTTGTTTTAATCAATAGTGCAAGCTAATTTCAAAGGGCAGAAGGAACTGACCATATTATTACTAAGTACACCCCTAGCATCTCTAATCAAGGCTTAATATTTATCTGGCTATTTCTTCTTTCTCCAAACTCTGCAGCGGTGAGCTACAAAGAAAACTGGGGGCAAATGTGGGCTAAACAAACCAAAACAAGCTTGTGACTAGATAATCAAAGGCTGCATTGTATTTGAATTGGTATAGTCAATTATCTAACCGTGTGTGCCAGGCCTCTCATTATTGTTGTATGAACAGGGCATAATGACGGCTTTGGAGTGATCTACATTACGGTAGAAGCCAGACTGAGCCTTTGTCGGAAATTCAATGCAAACAACGCCGAGAGTGTGGATTCTGTCATAGACTGGGGATGAATTCATGGCAAATATCTGTGAAGGACTAACACAGAGATAAGCACAAACCAGTACATAATGTACTGTATAGTGAAGTCATACAATGAAAATGGCCCAGGTAAATTTGTTGTAGGCTTGTGTTAAAAAAAAACGATGCGGCAATATATTGATACGGATTCACCGTATTGATACTTTTAAATAACGTTAATTTATTATAAATTGTTCGGGCGGCCGTTAGGAAGCAAACTTCTATAGAGGGCGGTAAACAGCGCGCCCACACTCTGGCCGAAGAAGTAGTTCCTTCCCATACGGGTGGAGGAAGGCTGTAACAGGTTGTCACCACCAGCCAAATTTAAGGCAAATATAAGGGGACATTTTGTTTTTTTCATCCAGGGCTCAGAAAAACATGGCTCACATATGCAAAGTTTTGCGCCCATATAGTGAACGTGGGATTCTTGGAGCAGCAGCAGTCTGTTTATGCCATGCTACTCTCATCCGAAGTGAGAAGGAACGTGAAGGAGCTGTGGACCTTATCAGAAGCTGCCTGGGCAGAAGATGCTACTGCAGCCCTATGACATCTTAAAGTCAAGCTCAATATGGCGTGCATTGGCGCACAACTGTGCCAACGAGCAGTTGTAAGAAGCTCTGACTCGGCTATTACAAGAGACATAAAAAAGGCAGTTTCAGAAGACCTAGGAAAGAGGTACTCTGACAAAACATTGGCCTAAAACTGGCCTCTGCACTCGTTTCCCCTTTAAAGTGCTGCCCTTTTTATAAGAGGTGGAGCAAGATGACACCTTAGCTACCGTCGCAACAGAAGCAGCAAAGAGGTCAGAGGTGAGATGATTTTTTGTGCATGTTTTAATGCTTTTGCTGCTACTATACCGGCTGCTTCTCATATTATTCCTGCAACTGCTAATGCTTGCTGATTTATTTTGGAGAGACCTTCTCACTTCCAAAACATCTGGACTCTCTTTTACTCTATTCTGGAAAATATGATGCGACATGATCAGGCAATGAATAGGTACCAGTGTATCAGCAGTGTTCTCCACTGCTGGAGATATTGTGACAGCCCTAGAGAAGCATTGTAAAGCCGGAACATGAAGATCAACTTTTGTTTCTGAACAAAAATCTGCCTCATGTATCATGAGGGAATTGTATCGAGATATACATGTATCGGGATATATATCGTATCGTGACCCTGCATCAGGATACGTATTGTATCGCGAGGGTCTAGCTCTAGTTTGTTTGTCACACAGTAGTTTTGTATAAATTAATCCTGCTTCAAACTTCAGTGAAATGCTACTGGTGTTACCAAATATTCTGCTCTTCTGCTAAGGAAGGAAGGAAGCTAAAACTTCCAATCTCCTCCAACCACAACCAATTGCTCACACTAGTGAGTGAGGATAAATTAAATCATGTATTCAAGCTTGATTTAAAAGACTTTTTTTTTCTTAAAATCGTACGTATTGATATTTTTCCATGAGAATTGATACTTTTTGGGGCCTCGGTTAGAATCAATATAACTACATTCACTGGTAAGGTGGTTACATTTTCTTCCCTAAAGCCAGCTGCACAAGAGAGACCAGGCTAGTGACTCATTGTGACGGAATTGTTAAATACAAATCTTTCTTCATTCCTTTTTAAACTATAAGTCTCAAATGTTGTGATTTGCAGCGATACATCATGATAGAAGCAGAAACAGCCTGTGTGACAAGCAGGACATGGCCTCAGACAAATCAATGCAAATGCCCCTCCTGTTTCTGCCGCTGAGCTCAGAACAACAGGGCTGTGACCGAGCAGGTGAAGCCACACGGAGTAGTTACCACGGAGAGCTTAACCGCACAATGCAAATCAGCTGTCGGCATGGCAACTAGAGAGAGAGAGAGAGAGAGAGAGAGAGAGAGAGAGAGAGAGAGAGAGAGAGAGAGAGAGAGAGAGAGAGAGAGAGAGAGAGAGAGAGCGAGAGAGAGAGAGAGAGCGAGAGAGCGAGAGAGCGAGAGAGCGAGAGAGCGAGAGAGCGAGAGAGCGAGAGAGCGAGAGAGCGAGAGAGCGAGAGAGAGAGAGAGAGAGAGAGAGAGAGATTCTCCCAGAATCTTTTAAAGGGATGGAAAATATGGGGTTTGCATTTTCCTCCAAGGATGGTTTAATGTACCTTCATTATTTCCAAAGGTACATGCACCCTAAACATACTATTACATGGTGTATAGGCCTATTCAACATCAAGAAAGTTGAACATTGGCTACCTAAAACTTAATGATTAATTAAGAATTGAACGCCCTGGACGCACGTCCAAAAAATAAACTCACCAGCAGACGCACGTCTGAGGCGTCCAGCGCACGTGCGCAGTGGAGGAGCAGTTTTGTTTCCCTGTGTAGCTGTTGTCTTGGTGCAATGGTAGAACAGGTGGAGAAAGTGGCTTTAGTGTATTTAAGTCCAAAAACGGAGACGATGGGCTCGGAGGCTTGTCTGGGACCCGCAGATACTTCAGAGGTGAGCAGAGTTTAGTGAATATCTTTATTTGCTCCAAGAGCTGCGTCTTGAGGATTTTTTTTTATTGTTGCAGGGTTTGTTTTGGTCCTTCTTCCGGGTCGTGTGTAGCACGTCACTGGAGCATAATCTCTGATTGGCTGCTGCGCCGCGTCTGACACACAAAAGTTCTGCGTCAGCCGCTCTGGCCGCGCTGGCTGCTCATCCAAAGCAAAGTGTTCAAAGCGTCTGACACTCAAACGCCCCGAGACGCCGCATCCGACGCTCAAAATGCAGAATTTGCTCAACGCCCAAGAGGCGTGTCCACATAGACATAGATGTAAACTGGATGCTTTGACACGTTGGTATGAACGCAGCTTTAGACTTGTTTGTTTGAAGTAGTATTTTAATGATGGAGCTACCTAAAATATGGGATGAAGTTGGGTTTTAGGGATGGTTTATTTCCCCCCCCCCCCCCCATGTCAAATCGGATGACGAGCAATTTTGATTTATCATGTTTGGGATGGGCGTTCCCGCCATCCCTGGATGTACGTAGCAAGACCCCTTGAAAAGAAGGAGAAAGACAGAGAAGGGGTGCGAGATGAAAGCGGCTAGAGATGATATAGACAGGAGGGAAAGAGAGGTAAGGACAGAAGGGAGATACAGAGGAATGGAAGAAAGAAGAGGTTAACTGAGAGAGCAAGAATGGGAGAAATGAAAGTGGAGAGGCAAAAGAAAGAAAGAAAGAAAGAATGACGGGAGTGAAAGAGCAAGAGAAAAAGGAGAGAAAGGAGAGAAAAGAGAGAGGTATCCCCAGGCCCTTCTCGTAAAGTGTCCCATAAATCACCACCCCAGTTGAAGCCAGTCTCAGCAGTCTAGTCGGAGGACGCGTGCGTTTCCAGGCCTCCACTGTTTCCTTCTACCCCTCCGGCCAGCCACTACGCACAGGGTGTCTTAGCGGGGCGAAAATTATGGCAATCATTAGCCAAAGTGGGGATTGGATTAGCGCTAGGACGGTTAAGATTGAATATGTGCAGGAGGAGAGAGGGGAGGAAGGAAGGAGAGGAGGAGAGAGCCAGTCTGGGCGTGCTCAGCCAGCCGTGTAACTCAAGTGGGCTGCAGTAGAAAGTTATTAGAGATCAAATGCGTTTAGAGCAGAGAAATGCTGGACCTGCTGACCCAAACGGTGGATCACATGCAAATAATCACTCAACGCAAGCCACTACAGGGACAAGTGGAGGCCGTTTGAGATTACTTTGGATATTTTTGCAGTTGCTGAGGGGCGTAATAGAGTTTCAATTGTGATTGTATTATGGTATAGCATAATTTAGTTCTGTGTAGTGAATGTGTCAAATAAAACCAGACCAATCTATCATAGTATTGCAACAAAGAAGCAGAAGAGCAAAACTAAGAATGGCATAGCATTAAGATCATAAAGTTTTATTATTTATATTGACTTTTCCATTTTTCCATTTCCATAGACCATTTTAGAACTGGTCTAGATTTAAAGCCAGGTGCCCTCTTAATCTTTTATATTATATAAGACTGGCCAAAAAACACATTTCCTTTTTCTTTGTAAATTTCTTTTGGCACAGCTTTTATTCAGGAGCGCTCTATAGCCAGAAAATTACGGTATTCAAACCAGTCTATCTTCAAGCTGTACCATATTAGGCAAATACTAACGCATACTAACAAACAAAATACTGAATTATGCTAGTGGATGCTATAAGACTAGGGTATTGACACACACATATTATTCCAGTCTCGCACCCAGAAAGTCAATTCCTTTACATACTTACACACATACAAGACTTACTGAAAATATAGCAACATATCGCTATGAATTATCTTCTTCTACTTATAGCAGACACTCAATATGTCAAATGTAGCCCATATGCTAGTCAAAGCTTGCCAGATAATGTTACCAAGATGTCGACATTGCTATCTATAATGCAGTCCCGGGGTCATTCTTTGTCATTGCATAGCCATTTTGTTAGATTTCTTATCCCCTTGCCAGTGTCGGGAACCTTCACGAATGACTAAGCGCACATCTGATGAGGAGACGGGGGCCAAAGCGTTGAGAAAAAATAGCTCATTTTGCTTTCCGTGGCATGCTATTTCCAACATCTATCCACGGCACTCTAAAAAACAATCTAAAAGACATCAACTTCATCTTTTCCCGGGAAAGATTGCACTCCAAGGATTACCACTAGACACAAGGATAGCTAAAATTGTACTCAAGAAGGACAAATGGACATAGAAATGATTATCATGCAACTAACAACTGAGAGGATACAGGATCACATGCTACTAGCCGCTAGCCACAGAAATCCCATATTGAGGTAATTGATCATAGCTGGGATTGCAAGGGCTTTCAGTGAGTGCTACAAGAGTATTTCATTTTACAATTGACCGGGGACATTTTAGCTCACGGGCATGTTCCACTGTGGCTGCCCGAAAGATCTCATTTTCTCATAGCTCTAACCAAAAGTGAGAATAAATATGTCCAATTCACGAGCAAGTTTGATCAAACCTATACACATGTACCAAACCACTTACTGTGCAGTTCAGTCATTTGAATACGGAAGAAAAGCGACACTTACTTATCACATGAAAATAACGTTTTATTTATCCACTAGGAACCTAAATTGCAGAAGGACTAAAATGTCTACTACTACCACCACTACCACTTCCATGACAATTTGCAGTCAACAATAAGATCTTTTACCTTTATTTTAAAATACGACCAGTGCCTTGTTTGACGTCTTGATGACTCAATTTTACAAAATAAAACACTCCATTAAAGGTCTTTCAGTGTGAAGGGGCAGCATTATTACACTAGTAGGGGTCATATTGCTACATAAGTATGGCAGGGAGAAAGTGGTGCGTGGAAATTATTTGCAAAGACAACAACTGGCCCTGATGTGTCAGAGCCAGAGGAAGGAGGGCAAGATGGGAAAAAAACAGAGGGACCAATTTAGAAGGCCATTTCTTTTGTCCATGTAGCGGAGATGGGAGATAGCTCATGTTCTTCCGAAGGGGACACACATATTGGTTTTCTATGCTTCTTTCACGGCATTACAGTTACACTAGCACCGGATTTGTGGAATATGGACGGCTTACGCATGGACAATATGGTGAGGTTACACAACATTTATCAAAGAAGGCAGAAAGCCTTAAGATAAGAAGCTAGGGCGATTTGGGGACATTTTATTGTTTGCGCCGTACCAGAAATATTTGTGGTTAATATGTACTATTAAATGTGTTTGCATCTTTGAATTATTTCTCTTTTTGGCCTTTTCTGTTGAATTCTAGGTGACACTGCATGTTTATAGCCAGGCATATGGACAGAGATCTGGGGGCCTGAGGCAAGAAGCCTCATATGGGTCCTCTCAATAATGAATCTATGGAGCAGTGGGAAGGTCTGTTTTGGGGGCACAATGACATCCAAGGAGTCCTACTCTTTACATGACAAACACAGAGAGGACAAGAGGAGAGCAGTGCAGGTGTGCCACCTCCGTGTCCGCACCTGGTCCTCCCTCATGTCTGCTCCTCGTCCTCCGTGTCCGCTCCTGGCCCTCCATCTGTGTCCGCTCCTGGCCCTCCCTCAGTGTCCGCTCCTGGCCCTCCCTCAGTGTCCGCTCCTGGCCCTCCCTCAGTGTCCACTCCTGGCCCTCCCCCCATCTCCGCTCCTGGCCCTCCCTCAGTGTCCACTCCTGGCCCTCCCTCCATCTCCGCTCCTGGCCCTCCCTCAGTGTCCGCTCCTGGCCCTCCCTCAGTGTCCACTCCTGGCCCTCCCCCCATCTCCGCTCCTGGCCCTCCCCCAGTGTCCACTCCTGGCCCTCCCTCAGTGTCCACTCCTGGCCCTCCCTCCGTGTCCGCTCCTGGCCCTCCATCTGTGTCCGCTCCTGGCCCTCCCTCAGTGTCCACTCCTGGCCCTCCCTCCATCTCCGCTCCTGGCCCTCCCTCCAGCTCCGCTCCTGGCCCTCCCTCCAGCTCCGCTCCTGGCCCTCCCTCCAGCTCCGCTCCTGGCCCTCCCTCCATCTCCGCTCCTGGCCCTCCCTCCAGCTCCGCTCCTGGCCCTCCCTCCAGCTCCGCTCCTGGCCCTCCCTCCATCTCCGCTCCTGGCCCTCCCTCCAGCTCCGCTCCTGGCCCTCCCCCCATCTCCGCTCCTGGCCCTCCCTCAGTGTCCACTCCTGGCCCTCCCTCAGTGTCCACTCCTGGCCCTCCCTCCATCTCCGCTCCTGGCCCTCCCTCCATCTCCGCTCCTGGCCCTCCCTCCAGCTCCGCTCCTGGCCCTCCCTCCATCTCCGCTCCTGGCCCTCCCTCAGTGTCCACTCCTGGCCCTCCCTCCATCTCCGCTCCTGGCCCTCCCTCCATCTCCGCTCCTGGCCCTCCCTCCAGCTCCGCTCCTGGCCCTCCCTCCATCTCCGCTCCTGGCCCTCCCTCCATCTCCGCTCCTGGCCCTCCCTCCATCTCCGCTCCTGGCCCTCCCTCCAGCTCCGCTCCTGGCCCTCCCTCCATCTCCGCTCCTGGCCCTCCCTCAGTGTCCACTCCTGGCCCTCCCTCCATCTCCGCTCCTGGCCCTCCCTCCATCTCCGCTCCTGGCCCTCCCTCCAGCTCCGCTCCTGGCCCTCCCTCCATCTCCGCTCCTGGCCCTCCCTCCATCTCCGCTCCTGGTCCTCCCTCCATGTTCGCTTTCCTGGCCCTCCCTCCATGTCCGCCCCTTGTCACGCCTCACGCTGTTTCAATGGGTTACTCCACTGTTTTGGCTCTGGCATGTCAACATTCTCCATGGGTCTGATTTGTAAACCTTTCAACACGCCACAATAAGGCAGATTATTAACAAGGGCCAACCGTTTATTTTATCGCGCTATTTGTGCGTTTTTTCCAGGCTTTCCGTTTGTCTAGGACTTGTGGCTTGAGCTGTATGCTGCCGCGGTTTGTGACGAAACTTTGACTTAATACAGATGCACTCGCTCCTCCAAACTCATAGGCCTTTTTAAGATGATATTAAGCCTTCAGTCGTTAAGTATAATTTATCAAATTTTTAAAAGGCCAACATAAAAGTGAACAAATTATCTATTAATATGCCTACATTGTCTCTCATCTTATTCTTTAGAACTTAATAAATGGAGTTTCCATTCCGTATCGGTGATGATTGTCCAAACTGAAAATGTAAGCCTAAATTTACAAAACACAAACTATTATCTAACTATTGTCCAAACTCTTAATTATTAGAACCCCCACACAATGATGTCAAGGCTAAAAGTAGCCTTATACATTCAAGTAAAAAAAATGTTTTTAATACTCATTGTTCTGTTTTTCTTCCCTTATTGTTGTGCTGTTTGATATGACAGAATTTTTTTTTTTAACACAGCGTCTGTGTCTCTGGGTTAACCCTGCGACAAGCTGGCTCCTGTCTAGGGTGTACCCCCCTTAAGGCCCAAAGTCACTGGAATAGACTTCAGTCACCCGTGACCCCTAACAGGAACAAGCGGTAGAAAATAAATGAATGAATGTAGTAGTCACATGTTTACTTTCAGTGAAAAAATTGGGGCATATGAGACGATGTTTTACATTTTATAATTACCCAACTAGTTTTCTGTCTGCCCACCGAAGATCAGGTTTATCTTGCTTTAATCTCCCTTATACATTTGTCTGTATCTGTTATTTCTGTTGATTTAAATCAGAATTTTAGCCACATGGAGGCTGTGCTGCCAGCCTGTTGTGAGTTCAGATCCCGGGTCCTGCAATTTACTGCCTGTCCTCCCTTCTTTCTCATCCCCATTTCACACTAAGCTGTCCTGTCTAACAAAGTCTACGGGCCAAAAAAAACCCTTAAAAAAATAAATCAGAATTTGGGAGAACACCTTCACTTTGTTTGTACCTAGTGTGACCTTAGGCTAGATTTGATATTATTTTTGTACTTGTTGAGTCTTTGTATCGTTGTGTTTTAGTTTTTTACCAAAGACAGACCAGTCTTTCATAACGCTTTAAAACTTCAACTTCAAAAATTCCTTTAAGAATTCCTAATCCTACGTCTGAATGCAGCACAACACCTGGCTAAACCAAAACAATGAATGAAAAGCAGCAGGATCCACAAAGAGGCGATTTAGCATTCTTCCTAGCACACGTCTTTGCCTTTGTATGGGTCTAGACATATATTGTAATCTTGGTGATCTACCGCACTTGTCAATTCGGGACATGATGGCGGCAACAAAAATAAATAGCTTTGAATCAGATCGATGTTCAATGATTGCAATGAAAAATGAAGCGAGGATGGTGTGCGGGAATCTCATCTTGTCTGGAATTGGATTTTGAAAAGATTTAAGCGAACAAGACGGTGTTATGCATGTTTTTTGCAGTCACAACAGTCAATAAGGAACGCCACGCAAAGAATGGGACTTTGAAATTGAACAGTAAGCTTGATAATGTAAGTGAACTCAAAAGCTGGACTTGTAATTCAACAATTTCTGTTTCCTAGGGTAGAAAAAATGTAAAAGGAGGACAGTATAGTGTGTCTTTGGTGGGTAAAGTATTAGTGTAAACCAGGTATTCCAGATTAAATTAAGGTTAAGACCAAGTCCAAAATGAGTCTTGATTTAGACCGGTGTTTGTGATGCATTCAAGTCCTGTTAATTCTCAGTTTAGCCTTACTATACTAAATTGATTTTAGTTTATTCTTGGTTATTATTTAGTATCATTATCTGTATATTTTGGTTTTCTTGTAATCAGTCTAAAGGATGTTGTCCTGATGGCTCCATCAAACCCGGAAATGCAACACGCACTGGGACGTTGAAGCAGCTGGGATGAGAATCAGCAAATCCAAGGCCATGGTTCTCAATGGGAAAAAGATGGCTTGCCCCCTTCAGGTGGGTGGGGAGTCCTTGCCCCAAGTGAAGTATCTCTGGGTCTTGTTCATGAGTGAACATGAGCTTTGAAGACTGACCAAAAGGATACAATCTAAATGAGTTTCCGCCGTGGCCGGGCGCTCCCTTAGATATAAGTTGATGAGGTTAGTCACACTAAGTTCCAAGGAGCTCGGAGTAGAACCGCTGCTCCTCCATATCGAGAGGAGCAGTCTGTTTCGGATACCTCCAGGACGCCTTCCTGGGGAGATGTTTGGGAATGTCCCACCGGGAGTGTCTGGGGTGAGGGAATTTGGAAGTCCCTGCTTAAACTGAAGCCCCCGTGACCTGGAACCAGAATTGACTTCTTCACATGAACTCATCCGGAAAGTGTCTCACAGAAAACGTCGGGACTTTTAAAATAAATATTTTGCGCTGATTTGGGGGGAGAAAAGCACGATCCTCTTCCTCTTTTTAAAGATTGTGTGACCCGTAGGTTTTATTGACAGGAGAGTGCAGAGTGAAATGGAGGATGAGAGAGAAGAGAGGACATGCAGTAAATTGTCGGGAATCGAACTCACGACACTGCAGCCGGCTGCACTAGGAGCCTGGCATGAGTGCTAAGTCTTAACCACTCGAACACCGGGCAGCACACAGTCTTTTTTTCTCATCCACAGATGTACAAAGCGCTAATGAGTGAACGTTTTTGAAACACAAAATAGTTCGTATTACTAAAAAATAGGTTGAAGTACGGCCATCGGTGCTGCCATGTTTGTTTTGGTGCAGTGGTTTTGACGTTCACCCCAAACCACAATGCTGCTCTGTGATTGGTCTAGTTCCGCCTACGGGCCCTAAATGTCATGTGATTGGCAAGTTAAACCACTGATGCGGTCTGCAAACCAATCAGCGGGAGCCTAACAAGATGGTTTCTGTGGAGTCTGTCAACTGACAAAAATTGCAAAAAATCATCTTGCCTTTAGGTTAGATTGATTATCTTTGTGCCCTTGAGTAAAACTAGCCTAGGATCCAGACTACATACTTCTCCAATACTTATGAAGAGTGAGTCGGGCGACGACTCCCTTGCCTGCCCCTGAACTGTGCAATCCAGTCTGTTTATATCAGCAATGCCTGTGAAATCTGTGATGTCTTTCTGTCCTTGCAAGATTTATTCATTCATTTTCTTTCCTTCTTTTTGCTATTTAAGTAGCCATATTTATGTTGATACATTGGCTAACACATCTGCCAATCACGCCCATCTGAATTCAGGAAGATGAAAACGATGACCATCAGACTGATTATAATTCTGTATGAAAATACTGAAAGATATCGTTGTGACTTTCCTGGCAAGGATTAGATAACCAGGGCTACAAAAATCATAATCACAATTGTGATTTTAGTTATGTTTTTGAATCAGGATCCAGCTCACACACCCTAAACACAGCTCACACACCCTAAACACAGCTCTAAACACAGCTCACACACCCTAAACACAGCTCACACACCCTAAACACAGCTCTAAACACTCTAAACACAGCTCACACACCCTAAACACAGCTCACACACCCTAAACACAGCTCTAAACACAGCTCACACACCCTAAACACAGCTCACACACCCTAAACACAGCTCTAAACACTCTAAACACAGCTCACACACCCTAAACACAGCTCACACACCCTAAACACAGCTCACACACTCTAAACACAGCTCACACACCCTAAACACAGCTCTAAACACAGCTCACACACTCTAAACACAGCTCACACACCCTAAACACAGCTCTAAACACAGCTCACACACCCTAAACACAGCTCACACACCCTAAACACAGCTCACACACCCTAAACACAGTTCACACACCCTAAACACAGCTCACACACCCTAAACACAGCTCACACACTCTAAACACAGCTCACACACCCTAAACACAGCTCTAAACACAGCTCACACACCCTAAACACAGCTCACACACTCTAAACACAGCTCACACACCCTAAACACAGCTCTAAACACAGCTCACACACCCTAAACACAGCTCACACACCCTAAACACAGCTCACACACCCTAAACACAGTTCACACACCCTAAACACAGCTCACACACCCTAAACACAGCTCACACACCCTAAACACAGCTCACACACTCTAAACACAACTCACACACTCTAAACACAACTCACACACTCTAAACACAACTCACACACTCTAAACACAGCTCACACACTCTAAACACAGCTCACACACTCTAAACACAGCTCACACACTCTAAACAAAGCTCACACACTCTAAACACAGCTCACACACCCTAAACACAACTCACACACTCTAAACACAGTTCACACACCCTAAACACAGCTCACACACTCTAAACACAGCTCACACACTCTAAACACAGCTCACACACCCTAAACACAACTCACACACTCTAAACACAGCTCACACACTCTAAACACAGCTCACACACCCTAAACACAACTCACACACCCTAAACACAGCTCACACACCCTAAACACAGCTCACACACCCTAAACACAACTCACACACTCTAAACACAGCTCACACACTCTAAACACAGCTCACACACCCTAAACACAACTCACACACCCTAAACAAAGCTCACACACTCTAAACACAGCTCACACACCCTAAACACAACTCACACACTCTAAACACAGTTCACACACCCTAAACACAGCTCACACACTCTAAACACAGCTCACACACTCTAAACACAGCTCACACACCCTAAACACAACTCACACACTCTAAACACAGCTCACACACCCTAAACACAGCTCACACACCCTAAACACAACTCACACACCCTAAACACAGCTCACACACCCTAAACACAGCTCACACACCCTAAACACAGCTCACACACCCTAAACACAGCTCACACGCTCTAAACACAGTTCACACACCCTAAACACAGTTCACACACCCTAAACACAGCTCACACACTCTAAACACAGCTCACACACCCTAAACACAACTCACACACTCTAAACACAGCTCACACACCCTAAACACAGCTCACACACCCTAAACACAACTCACACACCCTAAACACAGCTCACACACCCTAAACACAGCTCACACATTCTAAACACAGCTAAAAAAAGAAAATGTTTTGTAGTTTGCTGAAGATGTTCTATTACCTTAATATTTAGCCATTTGATCATAACAAGGGTAATAGCGACTTTGATTACTGGGATTAATTGAGCAGCCCTATAAAACACTAAAACAACTTGCCTCTAAAAGCTGCTTAACTATTAGTACTAAAACTATACTGTAACTACACCACCACTACCACTTGCTACCATTACTTCTCCCATCAGTACTACCACTACTTCGACTACTGCTGCATAAAAATGCATGGTAGGTTACCTTTACACACTGTAAAGGTGGCCGTCTTCTTGCTCATTTCCCCATTTCCATCTTATTAATGTCTTATCTAATGTCAGTGATTTAGGTGCTTCCAATTCAAGCCCTCCATTCATTCCTCCTCCACAAATCCTGCTCAATTGCACCGATCAGTCGTACTCTGTCGGTCCAATATCCCACAGCACAGAGACAAGCCCTATTTCCCACCAACATTAATGAAGTCCTCCATTTGAAAAAGACTTTGACCGCCCCGGCCCGTGATTACAAAAGCCAAGGCCAATGCTCTATAGTGACAGGTCCGGGAAAATTAAAAGTATCAATCAAGAGCGGAGAGGTGAAAGTGGTTGATGTCTTTAGATTCAAACGCGGATGGGATGAAGGAGGGGGCAGGTAAAATGAATGAAGAGGTGTCACGGTGCATTTGGGGGGGAAAGAGGGTTTAGCGAGGCAGAATGCTGGGTAATCATAAAAGAAGAGGTAACGGGAAGTGTTGCAAATGACGCTGTAGAAGTAGAAGAGGCAGTAGCAACAATGGTAACAGGCAGTATGTGAAGGGATAGTGATTGGAAAGAAAATGTACAAGTAGTAGTAAAAGTAATGCCCTTCCTGGTATCACATCTTTTAACTAACAATTATCAAACAACACAACAACAATAAGAACACAGTGTGTGCTCCAAACTAGAATGTAATGTTCATATGGTCGTTGACTATTAAATAAATAAGACGTAGAAGCAATATACCTAATAGTAAAACGTTTTGATTGAATGTAGGTTGGAGTGCACGGGAGAAATTATTATTATAAACATAATTTAAGGTTTAATACAATTTGTCACTACAATATAGAGCAACTTAGTCCAATTTCACATGCTGTTTTGGTTTTTCATAACCAATAAATGGTATTAAGCAATTATATTATTGTGACCGTTCACAGTATGGATAAATACTGGCTTAAGTTGTCAGAAGGAGGGGAAAATAAAGCAAATAACACTCGTAGAAAGAGTAAAAAGCCTGAATTTAGAAAATGTAATGAATGGTAAAATATTTCAAAATCCACTAAAGAATTTGACAGCAAAAGGTTGACGATACCACACTTTGTCCATCCCTAGTCATCCAGAACCTTTACTTTCTCTTTGACACTAATCCCACATTCAAACTGTCATATTCATGTGCAATTACTGTCGTGATTCATGTGCAATTACTGTGCAATTCATGTGCAATTACTGTCGTGATTCATGTGCAATTACTGTGCAATTCATGTGCAATTACTGTCGTGATTCATGTGCAATTACTGTGAAATTCATGTGCAATTACTGTCGTGATTCATGTGCAATTACTGTGCAATTCATGTGCAATTACTGTCGTGATTCATGTGCAATTACTGTGCAATTCATGTGCAATTACTGTCGTGATTCATGTGCAATTACTGTGCAATTCATGTGCAATTACTGTCGTGATTCATGTGCAATTACTGTGCAATTCATGTGCAATTACTGTCGTGATTCATGTGCAATTACTGTGCAATTTATGTGCAATTACTGTCGTGATCACATGCAATGGTATTTATTTATTTATTTTTATCTTTATTATTTTTCCCCTCCATCCCTTGTTGGGAAATGGGAGGTTTTGTCTATAGGAGTTTTTGTTTTTAAGAGATCTTCTATTGAGAGTGTTTTTCAAACTTCCTATAAGTGATCTGTTCTTTTCTTCTGTATCTACCTCTGTATCTACCTGCGTTGCAACAATGAAATTTCCCCATGTGTGGACAATAAAGGATTATCTTATCTTATCTTAAACAGCATGACAACCAAATAACCCTTTCATCCTCTGCTGCTGAAACCCTGATTTACACCATCCTCACCTCCAGATGAGACTATTGCTGTAGCCGAAACACTCAAATACATCCAGAATTCTGCTTCCTGCCTTCCAAGTCCTACACAACCTGCCTCCTTCCTTCTTCCCAGACCTGCTCCACCACCACGCTCCACCATGCTCCACCCCGCTCCCTCCGACTCCTGCCCCTCTCCTGCACCAACCTCCCACCTTCAAGAAAAACCTCACGAACCATCTGTTAAATTCATTTCCCTTTACTGTTTCACATCTTTTCTATATATGTTGTGTGATTTACTGTATCTTCTATAAATTGACACTTCTGATTGTTTTGTAAAGCGTCTTTGACTGTCCTGAAAGTTGCAACTTAAAATAAAAAGTGTCAATGTCACAGGATAAACTTGACCATCAGGAATAGGACAAAAAAATACTGCGGTGTGATGACATAATCTGTCTTTAAATCAATTTGGGAGAGAGAGCTCTTGACTGGGCTCAATATGTAGCTCGGGGGCTTGTGTTAAGTGGCCTCTGCTGCTTACCTATTAATTCATGTGCTGCCTCTAGGCTCTGTGGTCCAGTTTAACCCCACGGGAACGAGAAGGGGAGCTAAAGCGAAAACGTCCACGTAAAGTAAATGGGATTAGGAATAAGGGAGGCTGCATGTTAAGAGTCAGATAATGACTGTGGCGTATTCTGGTGCAGCGTGTAGGCCACGGGAGGTAAGCGAATGCGATCGAAATAACATTTAGACTGCGTTCACTCTTAAACACACAAGCCACATCAAACCTGGGACTGGACCTACCAACTAAACCCGGACTAGACTTGGATTTAAACCTGGGCAAGAACGAGACCAAACCAAAAAATCAAAACAGCACTAAAACGACAAGTTTGAATGGTAAAGCAGTGTCCTATTTTGAGCAAACTATAATCCATGATGTGTGCACAGAAGGAGCAATGATACATATTTGCAAGAAGAGCAAAGGTTATCAAAAATTGCAGATGGATCATGTCGTTTTAAGTCCTAAAAGGCTACCCCAAACCGTATTCAGCTTTAAAGATACAGACATTGGACAACTGGACTTACACGTTCAGATATGGCAGACACATTTTATGCAGAATAAAGCTGCACTGTGCCACTTTTCTGATGGGCAGTGCCACTTGCTCGTCTCTGTGGAGCTGTTATTGCTTTGGCTGGAATGTTTCATAGTATATTTGAATCTTATGGTGATTTTATAGCACCTTGACGGACATTCTTACCATGAGCAAGGTCGTCTGTCCGCATTTATGATAGTTTTGTCTCCTGCTCATCTCCTGCTCGTCTCCGTGGTGATAAGATACGTTTAACGCCGCGTACTGTGGAGACAATCGGGTGGCAGACGGTAGAAAACTTAGTGCACCTTTAAATAATGGTTTTGTCAGCTAAAAGGCAAACGCCATTGCTTTTCTTAACCCCATGATTGTCTAAAAATGTCAAAGAAGCCATTCAAAGTGAAAATGAATGATGCAAATGCACATTACCTCAAGGCTTCAATTATGTTGGGATTGCATGGGTCATATTGTATAAAATGTCAACCCCATATAAAACATTAGTGCCTTATCAGTGTTCAAAATGGCACGTCTACTGCACTTGTCCCTGGAATTGCTTTTTTATGCACTTGGATACAACAAACACAGACAATGAAAAGAGTCAAAACCTTTCACTGAATAGATGTATACCGACTAAATGTACAATAAAGTTACACCAAAAATAATTAAGATATTGCTCACGTAATAATAAACACACAATGGTCAGGAAAAAAGTGACAAAATTAACCAAGTAGCTTTTCTTTTTTTCTTCTTTTTTTAAATCAATCTGGCATCTTAAAAAAAGAAAAAAATATATAAATCTTGGACACACTGCCTTTATAAACTTCCATAAATTATATAGACCTTTCAAACCGTTACACATCTTGGACGGAAGGTGGAAAGAGTAAAAGCAAAGATGATGCCATATTCACATTGGCACAAAAAAAGTGTCACATTCGGAGAAACCAGCTCCAAATTGCCCAAGACTTGTGCCAACTATTCTACGCCAAAAATCTAGATATCTTCTTTGTTACCTTGTGGTTTTAACTGCCCATACGTGTCCTACCTCGTCCATCTAATTCAAAAAAACGGGTCTTAACGTGCAACTGCAATGCTGCCACTGTTGGGGAGAGCTGACTCGTCAAGCAATCACTCAAACACATCAGAGGGACAAAACACGTACTAAATCGTGGATCGTTCCTCGCCTCCCTCCGCTGCGCTCACGGCGGACACCCACATCCACTCGGGCTGACGCACCGATATGCAAATTACGCGCAGTTATACAATGTTTCCAGGCGATGAGAGCTTCTCGCCGTGTATGCATCCCGAGCTGGTCTTCCGTTGCTAAAACGACCACGGGGGGATACAGAGCGCCCCCTTTTTTTTTTTGATTCTACCACTGTCATACTGCAGCTGCAAATAGTCCCAGCCAAAAGAGAGACGCGGCGAGGAGAGGAGCGAGGAGACCAAAACATCCTAATCCGCATTAAGTGCCGCATATGAGTAAATTAGCGGCGGATGACATCGGGAAAAAGAGTCCCCGGCGTGTGTAAAACAACTTTATGAACACAAATGCGACGTGTAACTTACCGACAAGCGATCGCCCGAACGAAAGAAGCGAGGAGAGTGCGTCAAATATAGTCCAAATCTCCAAAACGGGTGAAAGGAAGAAAAAAAAAAAGCGTTGCGCGTCTATAATCCGACCATTACATATTGGAATCCAGTTGACATTCACAAAAAGAAAGAAGGAAATGGAATAAAGAAGTAGTTGGTTAGTTGCAGAAGCGAAGGGGGGACATGGCGGGGTTATGGTCAAGCGCAGGATCAATGAAGGGCAATATCACGCGCGCCAATTAGTCTGATTATCCGGTCCGACCAGGCAAGCGCGCGTGGGAGGAGGAAGTGGAGGTGGTGGAGGAGGATGAGGAGAAAGAAAAGGAGGAAGAGGACGCTGGCCTGGCGCGCGCGGGTTGGCCAAAGTGGTGCGATGTGCGCGAGGAAGGGAACAGGAGGCACGCCGGGAGATGCCGTTTCTCTGATGACTGAACCCCCCTCTCGTGCGCTCTGTCTCCCGCTCGCTCTCTCCTCGCTCCTCAGCGCGGAGCGTCAAAGCGGCGGAAGTGTGCGTGAAGAACGTGGTAAATGAGCGCAAATCCGGTTTCAGAGTAAAAGCGCTGCTGCATTTGAGAAAACGTGAACGTCGTGGCTGTTGTTGTTGTTGTTGTTGTTGTTGTTGTTGTTGTTGTTGTTGTTTTCATCTAAAACTGGCAGCTTACATAAACCAAAACGTGTAATCATTTATTTAAAAAAAAAAATATATATATATATATAAAAATATCCTAAATGATAATCAAACCCCCACATAGTTGAATTATGGCATATCAAATACTCAATAAATCCTAATAAATCATCAATCGTTATGTTTAAGTCCACGAAATCCCTCTTTTGTTCAGTAGTGGTCCATGCAGAGAAGCTATTAATCCAAACAAACATATATATTTTTTTTGAGAAATCAAGATGTTTTGATTTTCATTAAAAAGCTATTTACAATTAATCCAAAGTTCCCATGTTTGTTAATTTTCATGAGCCTGTAAGGATATATTTACTCGAAACATCAACCAGTCTTGTCTTACATAATATATTTACATCAAAGATAGTCTTGGCATTTAATTTAGAAAGTTTCATACACACAACCCTGATGCATTGCAAAAAAAGGTAGTCGATATTTTCAAATAACCTACAACAAAATAGCAAACCTAATATTTTGAAATGGTTCAGGTATGGCAATATTAGAGCGTTAGATGAGGGGGCTTTTAATTACACTTTTAATTTGAAAGGTTTATCGGATGTGCACTCTTCGCTGTACGTGAAACTTGACGCTGCCGGTGAAGCTGCGCGTTCTTCTGGACCCCTCATTCCGCACGAGGCGCTGGATCAAACCGTGACTTTACGCGCGCACGTGAACGAGCAGCACATCATCCCACGGCTTTTAAAAACCACAGAGTCTGTCAAATGAAGAGATGAAGAGTATATTCTGTCTGTTGCCGCCACACTGCAGTTTGGACACGCTGAAGGAGAAGAACCTGCGTCAAATGAAATCATGTACGCACGTATTTGGATTAACAGGACGCGTCATCCTCATGGCTCAAAACAATATTAATATAGCAATTCAAAGCTGTTTAGAAAGCAATTCAGAGTTTTACTTTTAGTAAATGGTATTGAAATAAATACAAAATAAAATGTAAACAACAGATTTACAAGAGTCATTAAAAAAGTCTGATTCATGCAGTGAAAGTCATAATTACCTCATTTAATTCAAAACGTATTTAAGCACTTTTTAAACTCTTTCAAAATGTCAAAGGATAAAGGAAAATATTCCAATATTTAGACAGATTTACTTTTTAATCTGTTTATCTTTTCTCATACTATATATTGTATCGTGTCTTTGTGCTGCTGCTGCTGCTGCTGCTGCTGTTGCTGCTGCTGCTGCTGCTGCTGCTGCTGCTTGGCCAGGTTAAGTTTACAACATTTGTAAACCCAATTTTGTGTTTCAGAAGGCTCAAACCCACCTCTGCCCACCACCAATGAGTCTTTGCTCATTGCAAAACCAAAAAAGCAAGACATCTTTGTAAAACTTAACATTTTATGGTGCCCAAAAGTGACCCCAACAAACCCCGTTGCCTATGTTAACGTTGGGACACAGACATCCGATTATATGGCACGTCACATCTGCCCGAGTCCAGCCATGCCAGCAGCGAGCACTAGCAAAGTGGCAGCGAGGCGAGGCCATTTACGGAGCAGAACCGTGGATCAATGGCGAGTTTGTCCACAGACTCGCTCATTAGGACCCAGCTATTCAAGTCAGGGCTGTAGAAATGACAAAGACATCTTCACAAGTACGCATCTCGCCTCCCCCCTCAAAGCCCGGCACTCATACAAATTCGGCACACGGCAGAACAGCGCCAGGGGCAAAAATCTTGACAGGGCTAAAGCCCAGTCAAGTTTTAAAGCTGTGTAGTTTTTGGACTTTCACAGGATGTTTTGTTAGATGCCTTAGTTTTAGATCAACTCTTACGGGGAAAATGTCTTCTTGTTTTCTTACTATTTGAAGTGCATTAAGTAACTTTTCTGGTGGAGGCTTTGTCACCTGCTTATCTCCTTGGATATGTTCTTACTTTGGCAAGAATTTTCCAAAGTATGGCATTAAACTTATCTATCTCCTTGGAGACAAGCAGGGGATGCTACCAGACATATTAAACTACAGGTCAGATCTCCACTCACAGTAAGAAAACATGTTTAAGCTCAATGTTTTTTGCTCAATAGAAACAGCTGTATTTTAAAAAAAAGGCAAGATTGTTAAGTTTTAATGTCATACTGTGGAACATTCCAGGCGATACCGAGATTCCCCAAGCTGGTACTGACACAAACGTAAGGCACATTATAATATATTCCAGATCTATTTGATTATTCATTGTGATTTCATTGTTATGGTTATGTGGACATGACGGCGAATGATTTTCAGACTGGGATTTCGAGATAGAGCCAAATGTACACAGTACTTCTTTGCCTTTAAAGGTCCTCAGCCTCTTCATTAATACAGTTGGTAGTTTCCATTTGTCTTCTGGAGGATCTGTGGGCAATGAGTCCTCGGTCAGTCATAAAGAGCTGTACCTGAAGTGTGCTTTAGAGACAGAGACCGGGGCCGTCACATCCATCTTATTTTGAACACTGAGAAGGACATAGACTCATGTGGTGATAAATACTCTCTTGTGTGGGAGGCATTCAGAGCAGATGTAAAGCGCTTAAGCAATTTGCAAATGCAGGTAGTATTTACTAACTTTAGAATAAATAGTTATTTTACTTTTCTTTTTTTTTTAACTTTAATTAGAGTAATATCATTTTAATTTTTGACGTTGTAACAGCATCCGTATAATTCCAGTTTGACATTTTAAAAGAGGTAGTTAGAAAAAAATACTTTTATAATCCCTTCAAAATACCGTTATTTTAATAATTTCATATATATAATGTTGAATAATAGTCTTGATAGTTGTAACTCTATTCAACTTGTAATAATCAAGATTGTATTGAAATATATTACATACTCATACTCATTTAATTTGATAACTGGAACTCATACCAACTTCATCAGGTAAAGTAGTAGTAGTAGTAGTAGTAGTAGTAGTAGTAGTAGTAGTAGTAGTAGTAGTAGTAGTAGTAGTAGTAGGTAGTAGTAGTAGTAGTAGTAGTAGTAGTAGTAGTAGTAGTAGTAGTAGTAGGTAGTAGTAGTAGTAGTAGTAGTAGTAGTTTTGGATGGCAGGAGCAAAGTACATGTCCTAAATTCACATTATTGCAAAACACTTCCAAACTGCTTTTAAAAGACAGTAAATTTCTCTTTGTTCTCATAAATATGTCCAATCTTTCATAAGACGCTAATTTGGAGATTTATTTCTACTTGACAACAGTAATAAGAGGCAATAAGCAGCTTTATAGTCGACCAATTAAAAGTGACATGTCTACTGATGAGCTGTTTGCAACGTACGTCTGGGGCAGAAACACAATGATTGGAGGGGGGAGGGGAAAATCTTCAAATTCAAGGTTAATTTAGATGTTTGTGAGATCATTTATGTACCAAAAAACATATGTAAGAGACATTTCAGACAGCAAAAAAGATGAGAAAAAAAAGATAAGTAATTTTAGCAATTACTTCATAAATGGCGTTTAAAAATGTATCTTTTCTGGCAGAGGGTTTTCCCATGGATTATTGTGTGGTGCCCGTTTTTCAAGGGAGTATTTGAGAATTTAAACAGTGCACTTTTCATTTGAGCTTCTAATGTTTGGTGAAAAGGTTATAAATACATCTATAGTTCTTTACTGACTCAGGGAAGAACATGAGCAACGACTTGATTGCATCTTTCCATTTTCTGTTTTGAATTATGGAACGTTTCAGTCAATTAATTAGCATCAAAACAATCATTACAAAACAGCAGGAGTTCATTAATTGATTATAGACTCTAACTAAATTCACAAATCAACAACTCACACGTTTTCATTTAAGTTCATTTAGTTTGCTCGCCCAAAGTACATTTCAGTACAATACAATTATATGTGACATTAATAGATTTTTGCACTGCAACAAGGGCCTGGATTTGATCGTCAGAATTTGCATGTTCTACCTGTGTCTGGTTGGATGCTCTGGTTCATTTAAACATATCTTTTACACATACAGGCTTCCACACTGCAAATATACATGTAGTACTAATCAGCCAGGCAAATTTTAACTTCAAATCCTATTGTATTGTCTTCAATGAAGTGAAGCAGTGAGATCTCTGTGAGCAGTGCGAGTATAAAAGGCTGGACCATATGTCGTACCCCCGTTCCCTCAGCTGGCTCTAAAACCTAACATGGACGCGATAGAGAGAAGAAAACCCTTCTGCAAATACGGATAATGTTTCAAATTGGGCTAATGAGGTAAGGATGGGAAGAGGGGATTTACACAGACAAAAAATAGGTCTTATAGGTCCAAATACCCTATTCTAATTGCCTGTTTTCAGATGACCTTCACTCAGATGGTCGCAGTTTTCTTACTTAGTGTTTTCAAACTGAATACACAAGATAACTATCAATAACAATAATAAATCATTGTAATTTAAGCTGATGTCCGTCACTGCAATATGAATAAGAGTTACATTTGTAAGTGTTTGAGTTTGAATTTCCAATTGTTGAAACTGTACATTACTGTAGAACATTGGACTACTTTGTTGTGGCTATAGGATATAATTACAATACTTTCATCATAATTGTTATGAAATGAATGAAGTACAATGTCATTTGGATGAAAAATGTTTAATATATATTGAGGGGTCCTGATGATTTGAAGTACTTTAGGATAAATAGTGGACTGCTCACCTTACTGATGGAGGGTTCTCCAACGTCTCCATGGAGATATTTATTGCTTTGTCTGGAATGTTCCACAGTGTGACATTAAATTCAGCAATGAAGACAAGCAGAGGATGCCACCACACCAGAGAGAAGTTATCGTGATACTAAGCACGTGCAACATTCCAGGCAAAACAGTAACATCCTCCACCAGAAAAGTGACATTGTGCACCTTTAATAATCAATAGTTACAGTTATTAAAGCAAATGTATCTGCAAGTAAAACTAACACATGCATGGGTATAAAGGTTGCAAGTTGTCCAACATAAGTGGATTTCCTGTGTTCAGTTTTTGTGGATTCTTTGACAAATTCACTTCAGAACTCATTCTACAGAATTCATAAAGTGTAGAACTCCTGGATTTGTGGAGTCAGCTGCAACTCATCATTTCTATCCACTGCTCACTGCATTCTGAATTATTATAATAACCAAAGTGCATTACATTGAAAGTGTAACAGATGTATTCACTTCTGAAAACATCTTGTTGCTTGTCTAGTGAAAGATCTGCATCAAACCACATTTCATTTGATGAAAAGAAAAAGCTTTGAAGGCCATCTGAGAAGAAACGGGAACAAGCCGGAACAACTGTTTTCCTCGATCCAGTAACTTTCCTGGATATTAAACCTTAAACCTTGTATATCATAAACACGCTGTTGTAAACAAACAAAGCCCAGATGAGGCATGTATGAGTCTCTCAGTTGCTCCGAGTCACAGGTCTGGCTCCACGCTCACGTCTTATTGAGAAAAGCTGCAAAATGTGGTTTTGGGAAGTAGTCAGGACGAGACGAGGAATAGATATCTCCGGACATACGTGTAATTTTGGGCTGGCGCTGGCCTTTTGGGTGAAAACAAACTGTGGTAACAATAGGCGGGAGAAACAAATTGTTAAAATGTTATATTTTTGCTCCAAAATACAACTACATATTGATACTGTTGACACAGCAGCCATAGATGGAGAAGTTGGAGAGTATTTTAATTTCCTTTTTACTTCCCTCCTGCAGTGTGTGCAAACCTGGTCAAGAACTACAGAAAACAAATGACATCAGCAATTTTAAACAAAGGCTTCTATACCAAATATTAACATAGATCTTTTTCAGGTGTTCAAATACTTATTTGCAGCAATAACATTGTTTTAACAAAATTGTTTTAAAATCATAGTTTGTTTTTTTATGCACCTACGATGAAAATTCCGACCTGTCCATAATTTCTAAGTGGGAAAACACGAAAAATTTCAGGCTGTTCAGATACTGTGATGGAAAGTAAAAAACAATGACAACGGTGCAGTGCTCTACGAGTTTAAACATGCTAAAAGAGGGAACATTTTTTAAGAAGATCAGTAAAACATGAATACTTAACAATAATCTATCAATTGATAATTTTATTGATTGTAAGTTATTGCTAATGTTATTGCCAGTGTAATAAAACATGTATTATTACTTAAACTGTAATGTGAAGGTGTCCTACTTATTTCAGATGACCATCTTTGAAACTTTTGTGAGCGTGGAACAATGATGTTACAGGTGTTACATCTATATGTCTTCACAAATATATTACATCTGTACATCACGTCACCTTTACAACATCAGTTATGACTCTGAGAATAAAGTATACATTTATTTGCCATTTTATAGCAGCCACCATTATATAGATAGATGCCTGAATAATTTACATAGACTAAAAAATGAAACATTCCAAACAATGTTGAAAGTGAAAAATGAGCAATAATGCATAATGATATTCAAGGTAAATAAAAATAAATAGATTAAGATGATGGTGTCTTTTGAGGGTCCTGTACAGCAAGGCAAGGCAAGTTTGTTTGCAAGTTTAGGAGAGCACAATAGGAGCAACAAAAAATGCATTAAAATCACAAAGACATGTAATTTCTAAATCCTGTTTAGTGATGGCTGTTCTAGTTGTTCAGATTATTTACATCAAGTATACCAAATGAGTTGAGAGCAGAAATAAGGCTTGTGCAGTAGAAAAAAGACGTGAGCGCAAGAAGAGTCACTCGCACGCTGAGAAAGAGTTTGAGCGTCAACAACAACAACAACAACAATACATACAATATACACAACGTCTTGACACTTACTTGTCACAGCTACATCCCATTCTGCTTTTCTCCATTGCTAACAAGTTTCAGTTTTTTGCCGATACAAAAGTGTCTAAAATAAAACATATCTTGACTGTGCTGCTTGAGTTAAGTCTGTTTAGCAGGATTTGTTTTTTAGCAGCGCTGGCCTATATCTGACAGAGCCACGGTTTACCCCCAGAGCTGCAGAGAAGGAGGAAAAACAAAACACCAAAAGTCGTCTGACCCACATGCCATATCGAGCCTGATGGATTACGCTGAAAATAATGGCCATAATGAGGGCTACACGAGGGGCAAATTATCAATATTGTGTTTTTAGTCAACGCGATATCCATACTGCAGGAGCATAAACATCCCAGGTAATTCTATGGTATGTTGTATGAAAGACCTCTGAGATGTTCTGAAATACACGGGATGCTTGTATTGGTTTAGCCGTTTATAGATTAGTCTTCTCTAAAAAAATGAAATGGGGACAAGGTTTAAAAAGAGAGGTTTGAACTGAATTTGTATCAGCTCTCATACAAATAAGCAACAAAAAACTGCAGATTTTGGGCCATTTCTAACGGCACTTTACTCATTAGACATGTTAGCACAACAAAACTTTCTAGGTTCCAAGTGTTATTTAAGTATATATGAAAACACAAAATTGAACTTGTATGGGAAAACACTTTTAATTGGGCCACTTAATAAAATATGACTATGTTCGATGTGTATTTTGTCTTTTGGTTTTCAAGTCAGGCAAAAATTTGGATCCAGATCGTTAACTCACACAGAGCAAGAAAAGTCTACGCCAAGACCATCTACAAACATGGCAATATTTCTATGGTAGATTTTAAGATGGAAAAAATGGGAAAGAATTTGAGTGGCAAAGTTTCAAATTGTGTCAAGAGAACTGTGTCAGAGCATCTCAAAAACTGCAGTCATTAAGTCATTTTTAGACTGGTTTAGTTGTGATTTAGACCGGTTTTAGACCTGGTTTTGTTCCAGTTTGGACCTGGTTCAGACATTGTTTGGATATATCTGGCTTAGTCCTGTGTTAGACCTGGTTTATATTTGGTTTAGTTTTGGTTTAGTCCTAGATTTGCCCTAATGTAATGTTGGTTTTGTTTTGGATTAGTCCTAGTTTTGTCATGGTTTTGGCCTGTTTAGCTTTAGTTTAGCCCTGATTTAGACTTGTTTAGACCTTGTTCAGTCCTAATGTTCTGGTTTAGATCTGTTTTGGAAATACCTCGTATCAGATTCAGAATCAGATCTGGTTTAGATCTGGTTTAGGCCAGGTTAGTGCAAAGGGTTCCTGGTCTGCAGAGGTCCAAATCTCTCAAAAGTGCAAGAGGAAGGAAGACTTGTGAACCAAAGTGCATTTCATTATGTTGGCATGTGGGGCATAAATAACATAAACATACTCCTGAACTTTAAATTGCTGCCTTCGAAATAATTTTAATAATCCAATATACCAGGATATGAAGAGGATTTAATACGTTTATAATAATATTTTGATGATACAGCAAATTAGACGCCACATGCAAATTCACAAGAGGAGATTGGGATTTAGCATCCATATTGTGAGACATGCACAGCGCCTGGTGCGGTTTAATCCTACAGATGTTGCAGCCGAGGGGAAGATTTCAACTACAAAGTGCTACAATAATTCCCTATGTTTTTTGTATGGAAACAAGTTAACTATGCCAACTATTGTAATTTAAGGATGTAACAATATAACACTTTTGTCTTGCGATTACTGCACAAACTGTGAGAAGAAACACAATTTTACAATTATCGATTCACGATTATTGACAAGAGAATCCTTAATTCACTTTCAGTCACTATTGTCTAATAGATCACCATTCCATAAGAAATCAAACGTTCTGAATGATAAAGTAAATAGGAAAGTGCATTGAAATGGACCGAAGAACTGAAGGTTGTTGGGCAGCCATCTTGAATGCCCTACTTCTTAATGGAATGTGTAATTTACTATCAATATTCAACATGAACTCCTTCCAATGTTGTTTGGCGCTAATTGAGCCATAAGATTAATATGTAATACCCTGCTTAGCTTTGTAGTGCTAAGTAGCCTTGAACTTCAATGCTAAAAATCCCACCTCCCGTATTATTTTGCGCACCAAAAATATTTATATATTTAGTGCAAAAATCCACCCAGGTGGTCTTCATGTCAACACCAGATTCAAATACTTCAATATTTTAAACATAAACCATTCAGCAAATGTGCACAAATTGGATTTAAGTAGAATTTTGGACAAGCACATATTTCAAGAGGCAAACCATAAGCCAAGATGTAATTTTTGTGAAGTATTCATGTTGCTAATAAATGATCATTGAGGTGCCATTTTCTCTGATGCATCATGCCTCCCACACGCCTGGCGAAAGAGAGAGGTTGAGAGAGAGAAGACAGAAATCAGAAAGAGAGAGAGTGAGAAAAGAGAGGAAAATAGAGGGATGGGGAGGCAAGAAGAGAGAGAGGTGGAGAGAAACAATGGAGGAGAGACTTGGAGAAGACAAACATTTAAAGGGGACTGGAGGACAAGTGATAAAGAGAAGGAGAGAGAGACAGAGGCTGTGTCCTAAGGGCATCATTTGGGGGGTAACACAATTTTTAGTGGTGTCTGACCAGGGAAAGAGTAGTGTACTTGACTGGTCAGTATAGACCAGGAAAAACAACAGCGAACAGCAATAGGTCTTTAACTAAACACAACACACCTGAGTAAAAGCAGATGAAAGAGTTGTTTTAACGCACGTTTGAGCTGTGATTATGAATAAACCACTCCTACATAAACTGCTACAGTGTAAAATTGCGAGCTGTTAATTAAAAGATTGATATATTTCCATCTCAGGCAAAATGTTGAATAATATAGTCCATTTATGAGATCTATCTTGACTCAAATTTGAGAATACTATTAGTCTATAAATGTGTGCGTGTCAGACAGATTGGATCAATATCTATTACAGAAATTATTTTTTACTGTAGTTTAGCTGCATTTCTTTTTACCCAGACACCAGATGTACGTGACCTGCAACAATGAGAAAGTAGTGAGCTAAGTGTCCGAATTAGAGTGCACAATTGAGTGGGTAGGGCTAGTAGTGAGGGGTGAGGGTGGACATTCAGAGCCAGACAAGAAGAAGAAGAGCGAGAGGCTGATAGATGGAGAGTGGGTATAACACAGAGAGAAAGAGCGCAAAAACATCATTTGGTGGATGCCCATGTTGGATTTTCTACAGCTTTGGCAGGTACAGGATTATGCAAGAAGAAACAAAGGAGATATTCCAGAACAGAAATGACTAAGTGTTGAGGAGGCGGTACATTACTATTTATAAGGGATTTCTCATTGTACGAAGGGTGAATAAGGGAACTAGCATGAGCGTTTGAAAAAATCCATTTAAAAATCAATAGTATGTTCGAAATAAAATGCGGACAAGAGGGCAATCAAATTTCTGTTACTTCTGGGCAAATTTTGGCTTAAAATGTTGGTTTAGGTTAAAGCTGAACAATGTAAATTTTCTGGTGGGGGGTCTGTCTTTGCTTGTCCCTGTGGATGCTCTGTCTGAAATATTCTACAGTATGACATTAAACTTATTCTATTACACGAGTGCACCAGCTGGTTGTAAGACTGGTCTTAAGCTACGCCAACTTAAATCTGAAAGTTAAGACCAATTTATAGTTACGACCAGTGCACCAGCAGGACTTAAGCCCTCTGTGCGCTACACCCTGCTGTAACTTTTACAGCCAGTGTGGAGCAAGCGTATGGCAGGGGAAACATGAGAAGTGCGGGTAGCAGCGCTACATCATCCACAAATGTCCACAAATGTCCACAAATGTCCACAAATGTGCTTTCACTTGCAAGGACCACGCCACAACAATGGAATATCATCATTGATAATAGTGATGACGATGACATCGGTGACAGAGCGATGATAGTCCGATGATGGATCGATGATAGATGGTTGGGAAGAGATCAGATGATCAGCCAAGCTGATTTAGAACCCCCAAAGATGATTTAAAATGAGCAAGGATGATCTAGATCTCAACGTAACAGCCTGGCTGAACATAAGTAAGTAAGTAAGTAAGTAAGTAAGTAAATTTTATTTGTATAGCACCTTTCACAGACAGAAGTCACAAAGTGACGTCTGTCTGTGAAAGGTGTCTGTGTACGGTTTAATCAGATCGATAATGTACGATGGGACCTGACCATTTAAAGCTCTAAAAGTCAGAACATGAAGACGTTAACTGAGTGGCACAAGAGAAAAGATGCTGAATAGTCGTCTGGCCATTACTGGAGGAGTGAATCATTGACACATCTCCTTCGAATAATTTACTCTTACAAACTAGAGAATCTATGATGTTTTGTTAGAAAAAAAATCCTGTTTGGTTATAAGTTAAAAAGCAGTGGCTGGAGAGCCGCGGCGCGGTCAAATAGCCTCGCAGTTTCAGGGACCTCGGCATTTCCCTTATAGCCTCATGGCTAACCCTAACCCTAACCCTAACCCTAACCCTAACCTTAACCTTAACCTTAACCTTAACCCTAACCTTAACCCGGCGCGGTCTAAAACGGTGCTAAAACGTGGTCAAATAGCTGCGCAGTTTCAGGAGCCGCGGTGCGCGGCCGGCACAAAAATAACATGGCAGTTTCGGCCGCGCGCCGCGGCTCTGCAGACATTCCCAAGTTAAAAATATGTAATCTGAAAATAGGTTGTACTTTGTAACTGTTTCAGTTAACACTGTGCAGGTTATACCATACACCTATGTCAAAAGGCCACATTATTGTGCTTTTCTGATCAACTGTGTCGCTTAAGAAAGTGGGGGTAATCTATAAATACACTTTTCCTACATCGCTGTACATTTGTGTATGAAGTTGTCTCCTTGTGCAAGTAAAAAATCTTCCTGGCACTATTTCAGTTACTGTCTTCATTCTTATTTTAAGATTTATCCAGCCTGTTTCCATGCAACAAGCTCAGAAGCCGGTGTTTTCTCGCGAAAGCAAAGGTTAAGGCCAGGCACAGCTACAACTGGTCTTAAATTGAGTTGGTGCACTTGGTCCAAACTCCAGTCAGTACGTCGGGCATAGCCAAGTTAAGACCGACTTAACTTATGACCTGCTGCTGCATTTATTGTTGAAAAATAACATTCCAGACAAAGCAACAACAGAAGATGAAGCAGGTAGCATAAAGCTTTAAAATAACTTTGAATATGTATTTTTAAGACACAAATTATAATTTCATTTGTTTTCTTTTTCATTATATTAAAGCTAATGTTTGAATGTCTAATGTGTCGCTTCATTGACACACTGTTTCAAAATGCCTCAAACCATGAAAATTCATTCTTTTGAACTTTTGGGGGACAGTTTTTAGTTTTGCCAAATTGACTGCACATCGCTTCATTCACCACAATTCCCAAAGCTGTGATTTAAAGATAAGACTATCCTCAGGCAATTTGCGAGTTCAGAGAGCATAGTATGTGGTCCCAGTAGTGACCCACTAATTGGAGAAAAGTGTTTGTCAAAAGCATTTCTTTGTAAACATGGGGATGTGACAACTGAAGATGTGATTGTCGTTATTTAGTCCACTGAGATGAGATGTGGAATTATGGTTAAAAAAAAGAAAGAACCATTTGAAATAATACATCCAATTATGAGTTTAGGGCGTTTGCAAAAAACACAACACTGATCCAAAAAAAAGGGACAGCAACATCTTCAACCCTCTAAAAACAGCCATTTTTGCATTCCTAATCCTATTTCAAATCATTCAGACTCATAACATTACATTTGGTATCAAAATTATAAGGGCTTTTCAGATGCTACAAAGAAGCACTCAAACTTAAGAAATCAAACATAGCGACGCTGGCAGCTATAAGTGGGGCGGCCTCAAGTGAATCGGTTTCAGCTGAATTAGAAAGAAATCATTTGAGTGAGCAGGGCTTTATGCATCTGTGAATGAAGAAAAAAGGCAGGACTAGGTGAAATATTGTCCTATGAGCTCGGAGTGTTCTGCGACAGTTTTAATTCTAACCCTGCCAGACTGATAATGGGTAGAATTTGACTACACAAATAGCTTTAGCTTGGTTATGGCTGCTTTAGGACTCACTAAGTCAGTCTTATGGCAATGACTGTCTTTCTACATCCTAATGTCAGGAGCACATCCAGCGCCACGTGTCTGGAGTATCATGTACAAACTCTTGACTAGCTAGTGGCCATGACCCAGATCAGAGCTATCATCCTGTCCCTCCAAGAGCTCCTCCATCTCCAAACTGTTTCGCCTCGCCTCTAAACATTTGGCACACGATCCACTTTGAATATTTCCCATCAGGCTGTGCTCTTGCAAGAGCTGAAATCCTAGAGTTTTTGCAAGGACAAATTGGTAGCATGATTTCTTTGGTGCTAAGACAAGATAATTATAGTCATGTTATTTTTTTAGAGGGAACACAAAGAACCCATATTTCAGAAACGGATCATTTCAATTGCAAAAAATAAGTAAAAACATTTTTAAATACAGGTTTTACAAAGCTTTACATATGAACACAAACCTTTTTTTTTTTTTAAATATGGTCTTTACATTACAAAAGAAAAATGAAATCTACCGGAAATAAAAAATAATTAGCAGTCTTTGATTTTAAATCTCTTTTATGTAGGTTACATTATCAATTCAAACATATAAAATTAAACCATTAAGAATCTGTTGTTTCTTTGTTAGAGATCTTTTTGTAGGAAACCCAACAAGTTATTATTGGTAAAAGCAGCCAAGAAAACGCACAAATTTATAAAAAAAAAGTGTACATGTGTTTGCTGATTAGCTGAAAAAGTTCAAATACCTGCTGACCAGTCACAGTTTTATCCAGCAAAACACTTCAGAAAAGGTCAGATATTTGTTCAAATTAGAGACACTATTGACAGTGCACACTTTATACAGGTTTTGTTTCTGAATGGTTATATTGTAATTCATGCATCTCTTCTACAAGGGGCTGATTTATGCTAAAATCCTGAGCTTTTAATCATCGTATAATGTACACATCATCAACACTTTATATTTCTAATAGCTGCATTATTATTATTATTTTTTTTTTTTTGCGTCATCCTAAGTAATAGTTGTGGTACTACTATCTATTAAGCGCTCTGCCACTGTCAGGGCGGCCCAGCCTATAAGCGAACTAAGCAGCCGCGTAGGGCCCCGAGGCGTTAATAGGGCCCCCAATCTGGCAACCCGTCTTATGCGAAGTGCAAGCGCAGCGTGCGCCACTAGTGTAGTAGCGCTGCTGGCGCGGTAGCGCACACAACTGACACATATTTCGCACAAACCGCATTTATTTGTAATGACAATCTGGCAACCGAGACACCAAACCTGCGCTGATTGGGCAACTTCATTGTGCGCGAGGAGCTCGACAGCAAAACATAAACACAACACAACGTGGTCCTCATGTCCAGAGGAATATATCTCCTGGTGCCGAAAAACGAAAGAAGAAACGTCTTGACGATGTAAAGAAACTGCAAACTCTCCAGGTATTGAACTTCTCTTACAAAGAGACGGTTAATGCTGCTGTTTGAAACAACACGAGTCTGTCACGTTAGTTCACTCAGGCTGGAGGCGACGAGAGCTCTGAATGAAAGATGATAAGTTTAACATTTACACTAGCCCGGTAGTGTTAGCTGCAGGTGAGGCCGGTGAGGGGCCTCTATGGCCCGGGTCACTAAGAGGCGGAGATCCGGTCCGGACGAGCGCCGTCTCGTCCAGAACCTCTGACGTGAGACTTTGGAGTGAACAGTGTGCGGCCCCTGTCCCGGGCCCCTGAGCAGGGCCCCTGTGCAGCCTCAGTCAGAGATGAGCGGTTTGAGTTTGCGTCCCTCTCTCTCACATCACCATGTGTGAGATCAATCGTGACTCGTGATGTCTGTTTTACTTTGACTTCTTAACGTGCAATGAGAGGAACGTAAAGGTTTATGCATGTCAGGTCCATCAGCCAATCACATCGCAGCATTGTTTCATGCAGGAGTCCAGTGTGTGATGTTCAGATCAGAACAAACATTTATATTGTAATTCACTTTTAATAGAGCAATAAAACATTTCAATTTATTTAAAAAGCATCATTAGACTATTTGTTATAAATTATAATAAATTGATAGTGAAAAATAACCAGACATATTATGATTACGTCTGTTATAGAATAATACTATATATTTTTATACAAAAGTGGCAAAGTTGCAGAAACACAGTCTCTTCACTATAGCTAGGTTTGGACCGTCACTTCTAGTTCTGTTCATTCTCTGGGATTAACATGTTTGCACTGTTTTATCAGTGTTAATTGTTAATCAAGCAATGCTTATGCCATTTGTTTAATTTAATATAACTTGTTTTGTCACTTTAGCAAGAAGGAACAGTTGGGAGCTGTAAAAGATAAATTAGTAAGGATAACTATTAATTTTACATTTTCAGTTAAAATGAATCAATTTGACCATAATTATTTTTCATAGCCAATATTGTATTGAGTAATTAAGTACACTAATGTATTAATAACTGGCTTCAGTCATTTTCTCCTGGCACAGTTTCATCACATCATCATTTTATAGCATTACAACCTCAACATTTTACTCTTACTTTAGCCGGCTGGACCACATTAAAATGCACCAGAAGACCCAAAAAAGGTCTGAAAATCTCTGGGGGAGGGCCCCCAGACCCCCCTGTTCATTAATTTAAACTGCTAATGTGCTAATGTGGCTGTCGACCCTTAACGCCCACAAATACACCCAAAAACATATCTGGGACGTTTGTTATTTGTACAGATTCCGGAAACAGGACTAAATCCGGTTCCGGATTTAGTCCTGTTTTAGCTGATAAAATGTATTGACATATGTTTTTCTCAGAAGTTGCCATCAGTACATCATATATAACATACGTTCCTTTTCAAATGAAGGTTCGGTACTTGAATGCAGCCTTCACCTGAAATGATAACGGGTTAATGTGAATTGCAACCTCTGTCGCTATTTCGGTCTTTGTTGGTCTCTATGGCGACAGTGCAATCGTTTGTCAAGTACAGTAAAGCCAGGTGTCTGCGCACAAAAATATACTCAAAACTTCTGCTGCTAAGCAAGAATGCGATCTTGAAGATATGATGATCTTAATGATTATAACTAGGGAAAAGTTTACTATTATAAGCAATTCATTAGGCAAGTTAAGATGTTAGCAAACTGTATCAATTTCGCAATAGCAGCAGCACACTTTACTTTTAAATGGTACTTAATGATGTGATTTATCAACTTCTCCTCCACCTCACTTCCTGTTGACGTTTCATTTGAATTGTGAATATTCTTAAGGCTGCAAACATGATGGACTGCTGTGCTGTTGTCCTCAAAAGAGTGGCAAAAATACTAAAATCTTGATTCAAAAGCTCTCCCATTCACTTTGTGCTGTCCTATTTCTTTACAAAAAGCCACAGAGCCCAATTTCCCACCTAAAATAAATGGTTCATGTCAGCAGTTCCTCGGCACAGACTTTTTGGCAATAACAATGTATTGGACAGTATCTGTCGTTATTATTGTTGAAATGTTGAAAGGGCCAATGAAGGAACTCATGCAGTAGCAGAGAAGACCAGGATATTTGTTATAGATGAATTAAAAAAAGAAAAGATGATTTGTTTTTCCAAATACAAGATAGAACCAGAACCAAACCAGGACTGAATTCTAAATTTGGCCAAACCCAGGTAACCAGCCAATTAAAACCATCAAGCAACGTTTTCTGTCACATTCAAGCAATATTTTTTGGCCAATATAAAATAAAAACAGAGCTGAAAAAGCAAAGCACTGCAGACATGTATCCACCTCAGATCAAATATTTAGACTCTGCGTCTCTTCTGACTTCCTTTCCTTGACTTAACAAGCTTCAACAGTGCACACAACTTGGACAATTTGTCCTGACCAGTTCAAAAGCAACAATAACGCTGGACATGGCAAAAATATTTCAAACCTGCAGTAGTTTCATCTTTACCAAAATCCCTTTAAGCTTTCGAAAAACTAAAGGGATACACTGCAAAAACAACAGCTCATGAGGTAGAATCATATTAAAGGTCCACTATGAAACTTTTCTACGGTTGGGTTTGTGACCTGCTTTTTTATGTTACTGGTTCAATGGTTACAGAAAGGTATTAGGATTGATTTGATTTTTTTATTTCTTTGGATATGATGTTCTAGTTGTAGTTGGATATGATGTTCTAGTTGTCCAAAATAAAATACATTTGTTGAATGTCATATAATTCCATTAAAAATAATTTAAATTTAGATGGATCACTTTTGGAAGTCTCTTCAGGTAAGAAAGAGGTGGGCCATTATTTTCTCCAGAAGGGATGTCGATATCCCACATTAAATGTGACATGTTGTGGAGGGCTGGAGGGCATTCAGTGTTCAAATAGGGTTGCCCTTGACCACTGTCAAAACCACTGCTCTACAACTGAATCCAGCAACAAAAGCCTTATCATTAGTGATATTAGGCCTGCATTCAGCAAGTGTTATAGCTCCCTATGCTGGGCTCTGAACTCATCTAACGCCTCCTCCTTTCAGACTGCAGCTACTTTAAGTGCTTTTTGGACCAAATTCTGGTCTAGAGCCTGTCCTGCACTAGACATAATTTAGAATTGGTTTGAACTAGATTTTGTTGGGAATAATAAGGTCTTGCTTATATTCAGCTCACATGAAGCATATAAGAGATGTGAGTGAAGAAAAAGACTGACAATATGATATTTGAGAGGGATCTCAATTGTAAATTTAAAGCAGAACTATGTAACTTTGACAATAGAGCTCCCCTTTAGGTCTCTTGTAAAATATATTCTCGGAGAACAGACGCAAAAGCTTTTTGCTGGTTTTCTGCCCAGAGACAGCAGAGGGAGATAAACACTTCAAATGTCCCAAAAGTACATCATTGACCTTCACAGTGACAAAAGACATTTAATAAGGTACAAATGTTAATTAGTTCGCCTTTAAGATAGCATGGGACTCAATTCTTCCAAATGATGTGGTGTTTGTCAAAGAAGCCTGGGGTAAATTTATCCAATACAAAATAGGTATCATTATACGCTATTTAAGCAATGTCAAAATACCACGCCTTTGATACATGCTCTACGGATCTGCCCTGAGTTGGACTTGAAAAAGGGCTGGTTACCATGTGACCTCCCCAAATCTATCTAAGCAAAACTGGTTTTCAGAGTGATAAATACTGGACTACTACAAGTGACATGCGACTAATTCTGAAAATTTGGAAGAAACCTAATACTTAATATGGAAGAAGAAAGTGTTCTGTGTAAGAGAATGTTGGGGAGGATAAAAGTAAAGGAAGTGGTGATGACTGAGCAGCGCACGGTTTTTGTGTCTGCAACTGTTCACTATTTTGGTTACTTTTTAAATACAAGTGACTAGTGTAGAACTTCTGATTTTGCAGTGTAGACATGTTGGTGGAAATTCAGTCCAACCATTACTCACTAATATGTACGGATTTACTGTAATTAGTGACAGTACGACCTGTTCTGCCTCCAGAAAGCCGCTATTAGCTGAAATGGACAAAAGGTTATTGTAAAAGCACCACCTCTGCAGTTGGGGGAAACTAACGGACAGTGATTTCAATATTTCAGATGTTTATTCAGGTAGTCTTATCAAGGAAATCAAAAAGCCAGAAAATCAAGCCATGTTTTTAATGTATTTGTAAATAAATAAATGAACAATGATACTTGGGCTACAACTGTTGTGTCCTTGGGCAATACACCCACCTTGCCTATGTATGAATGTGGGGTGAAGTTGAGTGATTGGTGGTGGTTGGAAAGTCATATCTCAGACAGTCAGCCCCAAGGCAACTGTGACTACAATTTTAAGTTTAGCTGCTGTATGTGGTGAGTAACTGTACTGTAACTGAGTAAAAGTATGAAATTGTAAAGCAACAATTAAATAATATTCTCCTAGTTCCAAACTACACCTTCAATATTGGGTATATAATTTATAATGACAAAACTATCTCATAATGCGTCATTTCACTGTAATTTTTCTAATACTTAAAGCTTAATTAAGAAATGTATACACAATTAAGCTCATTTCATGTGGATTGCCAAAATATGTGATTAAAATGATTGTAGACTCGAGAAAATGTGTTAAGATATATAATACTAACTATTTGGTTGTATTTCCCACTTCACAATAAAATTGTGAATAGAATATTTCTCCTGGTTGCCGGGAGACAGATCAGTACCATGTGTTTTGGGACTGTCCTGTTGTACAGACATACTGGACACAAATGAACAAAGCAATACAGACTATTTTTGACACCCCTATCCCACTCAAATTTGGAACAATGTATTTAGGTCTCAAAACTCCTGCCATGAACATAATGGATGGATATCTATGGAACATACTTTTGGCCGCCGGAAAGAAGGAAATAACAAAGATGAAAGTGGATGACCCAAGCTGCCCCGACGGTTAAGGACTGGACGGACTTCATAACTGACACATAGAAAAAATAACCGCCAGACTCAACCTGAAAATGGACAAATTCAACAAGCAATGGACAAAAGGGGACTTATACTTCCTGCCATAAGATGCTTTAACCTCTTTTTTCCATTAGATGCTACCTAGTTCACTATCTGCTAACCTTTACCCTTTACATATTTTGAGTTTGTGTGTGTGTGTGTGTGTGTGTGTGAATATACAGGCAATATACAAGTGAATATAAATTTGTGCATCCATGTATATGTATGTGTATATATGTGTATATATGTATGAGTGTGTGTGTATATATATATATATATATATATATATATATATATATATATATATATAATTATTTATTTATTTTTATCTCATTATAAACATCAAAAACAATAAATAGTAAAAATAAAATAAAAAAGAATATTTCTCCATAAAAAGTAGTTCTATTACCCATGAGTAAAATCATTAAGATATTTTCCATCTCGCTCAAAAAACAAAATGCAGTCTGAAGAACAAAGTACTTTAGTGCTAATGTAATCTAACAAATTTGAACTGGCAGCTTGCCAATATATTCAATCTTTTAGCACACTGCAACAAAGCACCCTGATCTCCAAAGAAAAAACTTTTGAGAAAAACAACTGGCTTGGCCCGGAGGGAGAAACTAAATTGACTGTTTTATGGCATAATTTGATAAGTCACATTCCTAATAAGAACGTATTAATATTCATCACTTTCCTTGGAGGTTTATCCAAGGAAAAAAGTCCCATTTGTGTTCAAGATACCAAAATTAAGTAATTTACTTTATATTTGAAAGCACCTAGACCCGTACCCTCTATTCAATCCTTTTTATCCAACCTCCAAAAGGTCCAACTACCACCCAAAAACGGCCATTACTTGTAAATGATGTCCATTAGCTTACATGGGGTAGTGGGGTTGTATAAAACTAGTAGGGGAAGTGATGGCAAGAGGAGGCGGTGGAAGAGGTGGTGGAGTAGCAGCAGGGCCGGCCCAAGCCTTCAGGGGGCCCTAAGCGAAAACATTTTTGGGGGGCCCTCACCACGTCATCAGAATCAGTTTTATTGCCATTGTAAGTAAACAATTCACATATGGGAACTTTCTTTAACACAAACAAAGCGCACCAAAACTCCAGGGCATCCGTTTGCCAGTTTGTTTATTCTCAACACCTCACAAGCTCAAATATTGCTAACTTAAATCCCACAATGCAACTTGGTGTTCCGCTGACATCACCTCTACTCCCTGTACAAATAACACACATCCCAGATATGTTTTTTGGTGTATTTGGGGGCGTTAAGGGTCGACAGCCACATTAGCACATTAGCAGTTTAAATTAATGAACAGGGGGGGTCTCCCCAGAAATTTTCAGACCTTTTTTGGGTCTTCTGGTGCATTTTAATGTGGTCCAGCCGCTAAAGTAAGAGTAAAATGTTGAGGTTGTAATGCTATAAAATGATGATGTGATGAAACTGTGCCAGGAGAAAATGACTAAAGCCAGTTATTAATACATTAGTGTACTTAATTACTCAATACAATATTGGCTATGAAAAATAATTATGGTCAAATTGATTCATTTTAACTGAAAATGTAAAAGTAATAGTTATCCTTACTAATTTATCTTTTACAGCTCCCAACTGTTCCTTCTTGCCAAAGTGACAAAACAAGTTATATTAAATTAAACAAATGGCATAAGCATTGCTTGATTAACAATTAACACTGATAAAACAGTGCAAACATGTTATTCCCAGAGAATGAACAGAACTAGAAGTGAAGGTCCAAACCTAGCTATAGTGAAGAGACTGTGTTTCTGCAACTTTGCCACTTTTGTATAAAAATATATAGTATTATTCTATAACAGACGTAATCATAATATGTCTGGTTATTTTTCACTATCAATTTATTATAATTTATAACAAATAGTCTAATGATGCTTTTTAAATAAATTGAAATGTTTTATTGCTCTATTAAAAGTGAATTACAATATAAATGTTTGTTCTGATCTGAACATCACACACTGGACTCCTGCATGAAACAATGCTGCGATGTGATTGGCTGATGGACCTGACATGCATAAACCTTTACGTTCCTCTCATTGCACGTTAAGAAGTCAAAGTAAAACAGACATCACGAGTCACGATTGATCTCACACATGGTGATGTGAGAGAGAGGGAAGCAAACTCAAACCGCTCATCTCTGACTGAGGCTGCACAGGGGCCCTGCTCAGGGGCCCGGGACAGGGGCCGCACACTGTTCACTCCAAAGTCTCACGTCAGAGGTTCTGGACGAGACGGCGCTCGTCCGGACCGGATCTCCGCCTCTTAGTGACCCGGGCCATAGAGGCCCCTCACCGGCCTCACCTGCAGCTAACACTACCGGGCTGGTGTAAATGTTAATAATAATAATAAATATAGCCACAAGCGGCAATGATCGGCCCTCGCCACGCTGCCGCTGCCACGCCGCAAGAGGAGGGGGCACTAACGCGCCCCAATTGTCCTTTTATTACGCCTACTGCTGAATCTGTGACGCTGTCACATCTTCTCCCCTTTGTTTTACCATCAAAAAGCAATTTTATTTTGAATTCTTGGCAAAATGTGCGGCTTTGCCGCACAGACACCGTGACTCTTTGAATAAAAATGTGGATAACTTTTGATGGTCCACCCCTGAAGATGAGTCTCACCAAATTTCAGGTTAATAGGGCTGACGCCCTAAGAGGAGTTTGTGAAAGTCTAAAGTGTTCTGGCGATTTCCCCATTGGAATAACATGGAAGGTTTCGGTCATCGTTACGGCAAAGCCATAACAATTATGACATGGGTCTCATTTACTTTTTTAATGGGTATGCCAAAATTGAGTTGTGTGTCAAATTTCATATAATTTCGCAAAACTAAATATTTAACCTCCATATAAAATCTGTAGGGGGCGCTGTGGCGCCAAATTAATTTATTTCACTTCAAGTAGGTTTAGGGCAAAGAGTTTAACAACTGATTCTAATTTGACGCAATTCGGACTTTATCTGCGCAAACGGCAGAAATGTTAAATTTGGGAGATTTCTGAAATTCTAGCTACAGTTTGCGGCTTCGCTGCACAAAGACCGTGACAGGTATCAATGTAATTTGGATAACTTTTGATGTCCCACTCCTCAGTAGCATTTTCACCAAATTTCAGCTTTTTGGGAGGAGTTCGTAAAAGTACGACGTTTGGAAAAACTCCGAAGTCATGTTTAGCCATTTTTGAAGCAATATGGCCGACATTTGGTTGGGCGGACGGCGTTGCCGTAATAATATTTTTTACTTCTCTTGTCACCATCTACCTCTGCGCCAAATTTCATGATTCTACGATCAGATTTTTTTTGGGTCATTTCCCATCTCTCAATGCATTTTTGGTACATTTGAGGGCGCTGACGCGCCAATTTTTTTTATAAAGGGAAATAGCCAGAATGTAGAGAGGCACGATTTTTAGAGGTGTGCAAATTTTTGTGACTTTTCGTCAATGTTCACTGGGTGAAAAATAGGGGGGTTGGTCCCGAGAAGAAGAAGAAGAAGAAGAAGAAGAAGAAGAAGAAGAAGAAGAAGAAGAAGCAGAAGCAGAAGCAGAAGAAGAAGAAGAAGAAGCAGAAGCAGAAGAAGAAGAAGAAGAAGAAGAAGAAGAAGAAGAAGAAGCAGAAGCAGAAGAAGCAGAAGCAGAAGAAGAAGAAGAAGAAGAAGAAGAAGAAGAAGAAGAAGAAGAAGAAGAAGAAGAAGAAGAAGAAGAAGAAGAAGAAAGAATAATATTCCGATGCGAAAACAATGTTTCCCATTTTTCAAATATCATAAACTATACATTTTCGGAAAGCGCTCGCGCTTTCCTACCTCATGGTGTGGGTCCCTGGTCACTGACGGGTACTTTCGTTAATTTTGAGTGGGTTCCGCCCACTTTGTGTTTTTGGCCCTCTAAACAGTAATAATGTTCAATTTTTGCATTACATGCTTATAGTAGAAAAAGCTTCAATTGTAGTCATCTGGACTCAGTTTGAAAAATAGACGTTTCGACTCTCATCCAAGAGTCATTGTCAATAAAAGAATTTAGATCGAGAACTCCGATATTAATACTGTTCTGTGGTAAGACCCGCCCATTGGGAGGAGCCTTCCTGAAGTAGAAAGAGTGGTTTGTTTCAACAGAAACTCCCCCAGAAACTCCGAAACTCCCCCCTTGAGGGGGGAGTTTCTGAGAACAGTATTAATATCGGAGTTCTCGATCTAAATTCTTTTATTGACAATGACTCTTGGATGAGAGTCGAAACGTCTATTTTTCAGACTGAGTCCAGATGACTACAACTGAAGCTTTTTCTACTATGGAACACGCCTGGACGAATGAGGGATTACACCGACATTACATGCTTATATGCACGGAACATGCAAGAGATGGGGAACGTATTCGTGAGGTACTTAGCGCAAATGAGTGCTTTATATGGGGATCCCCATATAAAGCACTTCGCGGTCGTCATCTCAATGTAAAGTGCTCGTTTAGTGCGCACTTTTGCAAGGGCTTCGCCCGTTTACAACGGTAATGTTCCATTTTCCTACTACTAATTAGTATGCACGGCGTGCATGAGTGGAGGAGTGCGTTAGTGAGTATTTGGAAGTGGGCGAGCGCTTCGCGCTCGATTTCGTGCGCACTACGTGCGCACTTTCGCAGCCGTGCTTCGCACGGCCTTACGAGATTAATAGGCCTCTCGCCAGCTTGTGGCGCTCGGGCCTAATAATAACTTTTATTTATATAGCGCTTTTCAGTGACCCAAAGACGCTGAACATAATAAAAAAAGGGGGGGTATTTACAGACAGGGGGGGACAACACGTACAATACACATTAATATACAGATAAAATGAACAAGACAGAAGAAGTAGAGAGAAAAAGATGGGGATGTAACAGGGGGTAGAAGTGTAGGCAATGGGGTAGAGGAGGCTAGGGGTAGGGGAGGTCATAGGCTTGGGTGAAGAGGTATGTTTTTAGGCGGGATTTGAATGTTGTGAGTGAGGGAGAGTGGCGGACAGGTTGGGGGAGGGAGTTCCAGAGTCGGGGTGCTGTTCGGGAGAATGCTCTGTCGCCAAAAGTTTTGAGTCGGGATGTTGGTGCAGCCAGGGTGAGAGAGGAGGAGGATCGGAGAGCTCGGGTGGGGCGGTGGGGGATGAGGAGGTCAGACAGGTAGGGGGGGGCAAGGTGGTGAAGAGCTTTGAAGGTGAGGAGGAGTATTTTAAAGTTTATGCGCTGCTTGATGGGGAGCCAGTGGAGAGAGCGGAGAACGGGAGTGATGTGATCACGGGACCGGGCGTGGGTGAGGAGGCGGGCAGCGGAGTTTTGGACCATTTGGAGTCTATGGAGGGAATGGGAGGAGATGCCAGTGAGGAGGGAGTTGCAGTAGTCGAGGCGGGAGGAGATGAAGGCATGGATGAGGGATTCAGCAGCGGGGAGGGTGAGGCAGTGTCGGATTTTGGCGATGCGGCGGAGGTGGAAGTATGAGGTCTTGACAATGTGGCTGACATGGGGAGTGAAGGAGAGGGTGGGGTCCATGATGACACCGAGATTGCGTACCAGGGTAGAGGGGGTGATGGTCGAGGTGTCGATGCTGAGTGAAAAGGGACCAGTTTTATTGAGAGTGGATTTGGTGCCAATGAGGAGGAGCTCTGTTTTGTCACTGTTCAGTTTGAGGAAGTTGAGAGTGAGCCATGATTTTATTGTAGAGATGCAGGTTTCAATGTGGCTGAGGGGAGGGTTTTGGGTGGATTTGGTGGTGAGGTATATCTGGGTGTCGTCAGCGTAGCAGTGAAAGTCCAGGTTGATTTGGCGGAGGATGTGACCAAGGGGGAAGATGTAGCAGATGAAGAGGAGGGGGCCGAGGACTGAGCCCTGGGGGTCCCCCTGCGTTACTGGGGAGAGGGTGGATGAGTGACCGGAGAGGGAAATGAACTCTTGCCTGTTGGTGAGGTAGGATGTGAGCCAGTCAAGTGCAGAGCCCTCAACACCCAGTTGGCGCAGCCTTTGTAGGAGGATGGAATGGTTTATAGTGTCAAAGGCTGCGCTGAGGTCAAGTAGTAACAGGATGTTGAGGGCCCCGGAGTCTGCAGAGGTGAGGAGATCGTTGAGTACTTTGACCAGGGCTGTTTCAGTGCTGTGAAGTGGGCGGAAGCCAGATTGGAGGGGTTCATAGAGGTTGTTTGACTGGAGGTGGGTGTGAAGTTGGGTGGCGACGATGCGTTCCAGCGTTTTTGAGAGGAACGGCAGGTTGGAGATGGGGCGGTAGTTGGAGAGGTTGGGTGGGTTTTTTGAGGATGGGGGTGATGGAGGCCAGTTTGTAGATGGAAGGAACATGGCCGAGGGATAAAGACTGGTTGAAGAGGGTGGTGAGATGGGGGATGAGAGCAGGGAGGCAGGCCTTGGTTAGAGTCGTTGGGAGGGGGTCGAGAGAGCAGGTGGTGGTTTTGGAAGCGGTGATGAGGTCTATGATATGAGAGGAGTTAACAGAGGAGAAGGTGGTGAGGGGAGGGAAGGGTGGGTGGTCAGGGAGAGGAGGGGGGGCAGGGGTGGGGGTGGCGATGGAGTTAATGGAGACGGCAGTCATGGAGCTGTTGATTTTGGAAATTTTGTCATTGAAGGCAAGGAGGAAAGAGTTGCAGAGGTCAGGGGAGGAGGGTGGAGTGATGTCCGGTGGCTGGAGCAGCTTGTTGACGGTGGAGAACAGGGTGCGAGGGCTCCGGTGGGAGCTGTTGATGAGGGTGGAGAGGTGGGCAGATTTGGCGGCTTGGAGAGCGTCACGGTAGGAGGAGATGTGTAATTTGAAAGCTTCGGCGTGGACGGTGAGGCGGGTTCTTTTGAGGAGTCGTTCGAGTTGGCGGCCAGTCTGCTTCATGGTGCGGAGTTCAGGGGTGTACCAGGGGGCGGGATGAAAAATAGGGGGGTATGAGACGGAGGAGGTTTTCCAGGGGGCTAGGGAGTCAAGGGAGTCGGAGAGGGTGGTGTTGAGCATGACAGCATAGTCGTCGGGGGAAGAGGGGGGGAGTCAGGGGGGAAAGCAGAGGATATGAGGGAGGGGGTGGGGCTTAGATATGGGTAGGAGAGAGGAACAGACTAAGTCCAGAGTGTGGCCTTTGGTATGGGTGGGGAAGTCAATATGTTGGGTGAGATGGAAGCAGTCCAGGAGAGAGAGGAAGTCGGATGTCAGTGGGGCGTTGGGGCAGTCAATGTGGATGTTGAAGTCACCAGTGAGTAGGAGGCGGGCAGAGAGAGAGGATGCGATGGTGAGGAGTTCAGACAATTCAGTGAGGAAAGAGGGGTGGGGCTTTGGGGGACGATAGATCAGGATAGCGGTGATAGAGTTGGGGAGGGAGAAGGCGAGGTATTCAAATGATGAGATGGATGGAAGGTTGAGGTTCAGTTTAGTGATGGATGTAGATTTTTTATGAATAACAGCAAGACCTCCCCCACGCCCGGAGAGGCGGGGTTTGGCAGTGTAAGTGTAGTTGGAGGGAGTGGCTTGGTTGAGAGCATAGAAGTCCAGGGGCTGTTGCCATGTTTCACAGAGGAGAAGCAGATCAATGTTATTGTCCAGTAGCAGTTCAGATATAACAGGTGATTTGTTGGAGAGGGAGCGGCAGTTCAGCAGTGCAAGAGAGATGGATGGGGGCGCGGAGATGGATGGGGGCGCAGGGGTGGGGGGGCGGAGGTTGCTGAGGTTGGCAGTGCGGCAGGTGGGGGTGACGGGGGGGCGAAAACTAGTCCAGAGTGAGGGGATAGGTGAGCCGTCGTTGGAGTGGTGGTTATGGGAGAGACCAGAGCCCCGGTGGATGTAGCGGGGCCGGCGAAGGATCCCAGCTGAGCTAGCTGCAGAGGCAGCAGCAGCTGGGAGACGGTGGTTATGGTTGAGGAGGTGAAGGTCAGCAGCGGTGTAGGTGAGTAGGCGAGAAGTTGGTGGAGCGGTGGCCTGAAGGCGCGGGAGTGATAGTCCGAGGAGGAGATGGAACGTAGCAGCAGATGAGAGTAATCCAGTTAGTATGTTGGCGGTGGCTAGAGGCTGGTTAACTAGAAGCTGGTGGGCAGAGAGTTGTGAAAAAGCAGCAGTGGACCGGGTGTTGAAGCTGGTGGAGTGAGTGGCGTTTGGTTGCCCCAGACCTTGTCTGCACGGCAGGGAGGCCCCGCGATACCATGACGGACCTCCGCAGGTGTTAAGCCAGCTGTTAGCTGGCGGCTAGGGCAGTAGATAGTCCAGGAGTGAGGGAGGAGATGAGCGATGGACGGTGCAGTAATGTCCGATGAAGTTAAGGAACAGGGATGTAGACAGAAGACAACACAGAGACGCGGGAACAAAACAAAACAATGGAAACGACTAACAAAACAAAGACGTTGGGACAGAAGCGGCAGTCCACATACCAGACGCCGGCGTTGCTCTAGCCCAATCAAGACGCATTTGAGTCCAGTTTTGTGACCAGATCGCCCCCGTCTGTGGAGCGGGAAAGCAGAGAAACAGGGCTGTACCTTGGTTGTATGGGGCTGCTTTTCTCCGGGTGGAGCCGGTGCCCCGCTCTCCGTGTCTGCTCCTGTGGCGGGCTGGGGCCACACCTTCGCCCAGGTACAGACCTCCGGGGCGGCGGGTGCGGGAGCGCGGAGCCGGTGTTCGGGCGTGGAAACGCCGGTGCAGCGGAGGAGAAGCGGAGCCGCGTGCGGCTCGTGGCGGTGCGTGCCGCTCGTGGTGGTGCCGGTGATCGGGATTAAGCTCATTATATTTCATTCAGACATATTATTGTGCGCGGGGCAGAGCTCTCGTCGCCTCCAGCCTGAGTGAACTAACGTGACAGACTCGTGTTGTTTCAAACAGCAGCATTAACCGTCTCTTTGTAAGAGAAGTTCAATACCTGGAGAGTTTGCAGTTTCTTTACATCGTCAAGAAGTTTCTTCTTTCGTTTTTCGGCACCAGGAGATATATTCCTCTGGACATGAGGACCACGTTGTGTTGTGTTTATGTTTTGCTCTCGTTCTGCTCGCGCACAATGAAGTTGCCCAATCAGCGCAGGTTTGGTGTCTCGGTTGCCAGATTGTCATTACAAATAAATGCGGTTTGTGCGTTATATGTTACCGCTGTGTGCGCTACCGCGCCAGCAGCGCTACTACACTAGTGGCGCACGCTGCGCTTGCACTTCGCATAAGACGGTTTGCCAGATTGGGGGCCCTACTAACGCCTCGGGGCCCTACGCGGCTGCTTAGTTCGCTTGTAGGCTGGGCCGGCCCTGAGTAGCAGTAGTAGTAGTTGTTGTTGTTATAGTAACAGTAGCAGTAGTAATAATAGCAGTAAAGTCTAACCAGGTCTAAAATAAGCAAACCAAGATAGAAAAGGACTGACCAAACAAAAAACAAACAAGAACCTAAGTAGGTCTAAACTCGGTCAAAATCTGTACTAAACCAGGACTCCACAAGGACTATCAAAAAAGCAAAATAATGCTGTGGTCCAGTGGTCCTCACAGTTTCAACTTTTAAATTCCAAGTGGAACACCCTTTCATGTTGGAAGTCAGTTAGAAACAACGACACAACAATGACACAACAACAACAACAACAACATGACAACCACAACATCATTCTGAGTTGTAGTCGAAGTCATAGTCGTAGTATTTATTTTATTTATTTATTTGACAGGGACAATGCAATCATACATAGTTACAAACAAAGCTTGAAGCCGATGTGATGCATACAAAGTTATAGCGAGTGATATTTTTCAACTCCTGTCCCTGGTTGGGTTTTTCTAAATCCCCCCACAAATATAAAAGGCATTAAAATACATTTCCATTATTGTGAATAAATCAGTGATAAATCTACACAACTCATTCTTCTTCACTCATGCACGTAGCATGTAGTAGTAGTCATAGTAGTAGAAGAACAGTTGGAGTGGTTGTTGTGGTAGTAGTAGTAGTAGTAGTAGTAGTAGTAGTAGTAGTAGTAGTAGTAGTGGTGGTGGTGGTGGTAGTAGTAGTAGTGCTAAAGTAGTTGTAGTATTAAAGAGTATTGTGTTCAAGAAAACCTGTGGCTGATCAGGGTCAAAATCAATAACTAAATCAGGGCTAAAAGGACTAAACAAAAACTGAAGTAGGTCTAAACCAGGACTAAACAGGGGTAAAATAGGTTTAAATCTGAACAAAACTGAGACAAAATGTCCAGCTCTCACTCAGCCAACTTAAACCTTTGCTTTTAAAGCATTTTGTGTACAAGCTCTTCACTAAAGCTTGGTTGTCCAGCTTGAGTGACTTATGGGTTGTATAGTACTGATAACAAGAGGGAGAGAGGGGGGGTCAGAAAACACTTGAAAATGCTGAAAAATGTCACACTGATGGACAGGGTTTGTTTCCATGGCGACAGGCATATCGATGCAGAGGGAGGCGGAGAAAACATGCTCAGTACTATGTAAGGGCATATTTTAGATACAGTAGGAGGAAAGGGAAAATGAGCAAAAAACAATGCAGCTTTGAACAGATAAGATGGAAATGACTGTATTATTATTTATCAAGACGTTTTATGGTAAGCAAGAATGAGTAGTGCTGATAGCAGAGTTCACACTTACCTGGAGGAGCCCAAGAACATAGGGAGAACAGTATGTTCTTTGACTTTTCAAGTGCTTTTGATAAAGTGCAACCCATTCTGCTGAGTAATAAGCTGCTAGATATGCACATGGATGCTCCACTAGTCACCTGGATCAACAGCTACCTAACAGGTCAACCCTAATAACAACAACAACAACAACAACAACAACAACAACCTAATAACAACCTGCAGCTGAATGTCTCAAAGACAAGTTAGTAGGCATAGCCTTGGGTATCGTGTACACCTATAAATACCTGGGAGTCCGTTCAAATCATAAAATGGACAGGCCCAAAAATCCAGATGCTTTGTTCAAAAAAGGAGAGAGCAGACTGTATCTGCTGAGATGATTCTGATCATTAAATGGCTGTAAGAACATGTTGACTATGTTCTACATCTCTGTTTTTGCCAGTGCAACATAATAATTCTATATATTGGCACAATCATTTCCTTCATTGTATAAAATTTAATCTAGTATGTATAGGCACTAAGTATAATGGTAGTGGTAGAAGTTGTACAAATATTATACAAAACATAACCAGATCTAAACCAAATCAAAAGGCTCTATTTGTCTCTACGGTCAAAGACTAAAGTACTTAACTGACTCAGGTTTTAAGATAAGATAAGATAATCCTTTATTGTCCCACATGGGGAAATTTCATTGGTGCAACGCAGGAAGATACAGAGGTAGATACAGAGGAAAAGAACAGATCACTTATAGGAAGTCTGAAAAACACTTTCAGTAGAAGATCTCCTATAACAAAAACTCCCATAGACAAAAACCCAACAAGAGATGGAGGGGAAAAAATTATAAAGATAAAAATACATAAATAATACATAAATACCATTGCATGTGATCACTACAGTAATTGCACATGAATATGTGTCACGACAGCACATGGATTGCAGATGAATTTCACAGTAATTGCACGTGAATCACGACAGTAATTGCACATATGACGGAATTGCACATGGTTAGGTCAGTATTGCATGTGTTCAGGGCTAGCAGTGTTTGTTATAAAGTCTGACAGCAGCAGAAGGAAAGACCTGTGAAACCTTTCCTTCACACAGCGCGGGTGGATCAGTCTCTCACTGAAGCTGCTCTCCAGAGCGGAGAGAGTGTCCTGCAAGGGGGTGACACTCATGGTCCAGCATAGATGCGAGTTTAGCCAGGACCCTCCTGTCCCCCACCTCCTGCACCGAGTCCAGAGCACAGCCCAGGACGGAGCTGGACTTCTTGATGACTTTGTCCAGGCTCTTCCTCTCCCTCTCTGTGATGCTGCTGCTCCAGCAGGCCACACCGTACAGGAGGGCTGATGCCACCACAGAGTCATAGAAGGTCTTCAGGAGTGGCCCTGTCACTCCAAAAGACCTGAGTCTCCTCAGGAGGTAGAGCCAACTCTGGCTCTTCCTGTACAGTGCGTCTGTGTTATGAGTCCAGTCCAGTTTGTGGTTCAGATGAACACCCAGGTACTTATATGAGTCCACTCTCTCAATGTCCCGTCCCTGGATGTTCACTGGTGAGGGGGCAGTGGGGTGACATCTGCGGAAATCCACCACCATCTCCTTGGTCTTCCCCGCGTTGATGAGGAGGTGGTTCCGCTGACACCAGTCCACAAAGTCCTGCGCCAGTCCTCTGTACGCCGCATCATCGTCGTCCGTGATGAGTCCGATGATGGCAGAGTCGTCAGAGAACTTCTTTTCAGTAGGTTCCTGTTCTCATTGTCATTCAATTATTTACACATTAATGCCAGACAATTAGAGATCATATATTCCTGACTACTACCACCCAGTTCATTTGAACTAGTCTACACTAACTAGTCCAAACTAACTTTAAAGGAGCTTGTGAAACCTACGATCACTAATGTGGGAGAAAAAAAGGATTTTTAAAGTTGACACAAATAAGAGCTGTGGTAATATTCTCCAGTGTTGACAGTTGACCAAAATCAAGCCCATTATCTCCAAACATCACTTTAAAATCCTGATCCATGCTTTTAAAAATAACCTAAAAATAACCTCTTTAGATTTTTGTGATCCTCTGTATGCTGGGGTCAGTCAGGCTTCCCTCAGGCGTCTGCAGCTAGTACAAAATGCAGTGGCAGCCGTAAGCGCTTTCTTCCTCTTTCGCCCTCTCCTTTTTTATCTTTTATTCCAATTATTTTACGGTATAGCGTAAAACACATAATTTGAAGATGTACAACTACAGTAAGTGGCGGTAATGTAACACTTTATAGATTCCAATCGCCATAAAACACCAAAGAAGAAGTTAGACGTACAACTACAGTAGGTGGCGGTAAATGAACCTGCCATTAAAAGTAACAGGAGAAGCCGTAAGTATGCTCAAATTTATCACCAGTGCAGGCCGCCAGCACGATTTTTAACTGATGTCAAATTATTGTATTTGTTTATAAATGTTTAATAAGTCTTGCTCATTTGTACTTGTCTGACCTGAACGATATATTCCTTCTCGTGTTCTTAGGTCGGCTAACATGTTTTTGGTCTTTTTTTTTCAGTTTGCCCGTATAATTAATGAATGTAATGAATGGTTAAGGGTTAAGTCTAGAGCCCCAAAACACGCAGAATTATAAATAAATTGTCTTTCTTTTTATTTTGTATACTTCTTAGGCTTTATAAGACAGGATAGTTGTAGCGTGAAATGGGGAGAGGGTTGATACATTTAAGATAAGATAACCTTTTGATGGCGGTTGGCAGCCAACTGAAAAGGGGCATTTATCGCCCCCTACTGTAGTTGTATGTCTTCAAAGTATGAGCTTTACGCTATACCATGAAAAAGAGAGAGAGAGAGAGAGAGAGAGAGAGAGAGCTGTCAGCTTTGTTGACACTTCACTTGATGTTGTGTCAAATTCATGCTTGCGAGTCACTTTGCTGCTATTACGTCATCTTTAATAACTAATCCTTCTCAAAGTAACCACTTAAATGTTATACGTTCATCAAATGCTACCTCTTTCACCCCACTGTATTTTTAGGTCCAATTTAGTTCTCCTTCTTCAGCAGATAACTTGGCGCTCCATGTGGTTTTTGTTCTTATCTTTATTGTCATTTTGCTGACACGATTCCCACCTCAGTACAAACTAAGATCTGGAGATACCTTACAAAGCAATATAAGAGGCGGGATGGGGTGCACCAAGGGACAACAGAGATTTACTCTCGGAAAACTTTTTTAAGAAGATTCGATTACACTTTCAGTGCAAGGAACTAAAACTAATTTGGTACAATATCTATGTCAGGGAAGGCCTTTTGTGTGAATCAATATGAAGCTTGCACAAATAGACCGGAAATATTAGCTTTGCAGCTTTTCTGTGTCAGCAAAATCTATCTATCTGTAGATATGTCGGTGTAATCCCTCATTCGTCCAGGCGTGTTCCATTGTAGAAAAAGCTTCAGTTGTAGTCATCTGGACTCAGTTTGAAAAATTTGACGTTTCGACTCTCATCCAAGAGTCATTGTCAATAAGAGAATTTAGGTTGAGAACTCCGATATTTGTACTATTCTGTGGAAAGTCCAGCCCATTGGGCGGAGCCTTCCTGAAGTGGAAAGAGTTGTTTGTTTCAACAGAAACTTACCCTCTTTGAGTGTCTACTGAGCTAGACTATTCAACCCTTTAATGGGCTTTTAGTCTCCCCTTTGTCTTTGTGAGACCCTGGCTCACCCAACCTGAGTACCTGATTAACATCTAAATGTCCCGGTACTGGTCCTCTACCTCTCCAGGGGTTCAGTTTACCATTGTAGACTACAGGAAGATTGAATCTTAGTCCTCAATTTCTGTTTAAAGAAGGTTTTTCTTTTTTAACAAAAATAGCTTCCTTCAATCCTCTTTCAAACCATCTTTTCTCCCTGCTTAAAATCTTCACCTCACCGTCTTCAAACGAATGATTAGAGGCTTCAAGATGGAGATGCACGGCACTCTGAGGTCCTGAACTTGTATTTCTTCTGTGCTGATAGAGCCTCTTGTGCAGAGGCTGTTTTGTCTCACCTATGTAACGTTCATTACAGCTTTCTTCATCCTAAGGACAAGTTGCCGACTCAAAAACAGAGCAATGTAGTTTATTCTATCCAATGCAGTGAAGAAAGCTGTAAAGAACGTTACATAGGTGAGTGTGTATTTATCATATTCACTGTGATGTTATAAGTAGGAGGTAGTGCCAGTGATGCGCGGGTTGTCTTTTGACCCACAGGTCGGGTTGGAGCGGGTTATAAAATGCTGATCGTGCATCGCATGTCTGCCCCACACACGTATCTTTGGATTTGGTCGCATCTAAATTCACTTCATTAGATTAGTTGCTCCATGAATTTGAGACGGATCGTAATAAAACAAGCATTTTGCAGTTAAACATGCAGAGAACAAGTCCGAGCACTGTCCATGATCTTCCCGTTAGCTGGAACGTCCACGTGGAACCGTCAGCAATTTTTTCCCTGATGCGCGACGGGGCGTGTCGGCAAAAATCACAACATTTCGCCACGTGGCCCCTCGTGGACAGGTCAAGCATAAACCTACCTTTAGATGTAGTAGGTTGATTCATTTGTTAAAACGTCCCATTGCTCAGGTGCAGATGCAATTGGAAAAAAACGACCTGCGCATCACCAGGACGCGCCATAAGGTCGAGTTACACGTCAGATCTGAGGAGAGGCAAGTGTAGCCACAACATTAAAGGGTTTTGTTGGTATTTTGGAGAATCACTAATACTTGACAGACGGATCAATAAAAACAATAGCATCTCATGGCAGACAAAAACAGGCCCTCTACCAGAAAAAGATACATACATAATAGACGTATTCCAGAACAAATTTGTCTGTTCCACCTGTTAATCTTCATCATAAAACATACTGTACTCTTTCTTTTCCGTCCAAAAAACTCAAGCCCAAATTTAAAGTGACATGTGTCCAAAGCAAAGGTTGTAAAATATATTCCAACAGGATTTTATTTCTCTGCTGGTCCAAAGTGGCTGTGTGTAAAGCATTGTGCAGCTCAAAGAGTAACTGTGCACTAAATTATAGCACCCAGACGGCGCCTATACTTCAAAGTTTGTTTTGGCTTTGTCTGAATCTGCTTCAGTGCAAATACACAAAGAGGAGACTGTGGCCTTATGACGAGCATGATTACACTTTGAATAACATTAGAATATATTAGTGAAGAGCTGCATATACTTGTGCTGGTTTGATTCTGGTTTAGGTCTAGTTTAGTTGTGATATGGACTTTTTTGGGGGGGTCTAATATAGGTTTAGCTCCATGGTTAGTTCTGGTTTGGTGTCAATTTGAATGTGATGTGTGTGCTATTAAGAACACAGTCTATAGGAGCGTGTATTCCCAAATGTATAATTTATTTGTGTTTGCATATTAAATTGTACGTATAGACGAGCCACACCAAATAAGAATACTTTGTAAATGCTCGACTAGTATTACAATAATGAGTGTTGGCTAAGTACATATTGGCAGCAAAATCTTTAAAGGATGCACTTTGTTAAATTTCTAGGAGATCCGCATGGACGCATGTAACGATGTAAGTATTCTTATAAACAATGGGGTCACCTCTCCATAGATCTGACCTGTAACCAATCAATGCCATGCTGCAGAACAGTCCAGGAAAAGCAATAACTCACCCTGACGACTCTCCAAAAGAAAACGTACAAAGCGCACCTTTAAAGATGACATTCTCTTTTTCTTCTACTTCTTCTACTACCAGTGTATTTATATAGGGCTTTTCCTCTCAAAGCGCTTTATTATCTATGGATACTATAAGATAGATACAGACTTCTTGCACCACTTCTGAGCGCTGGTAACTTGCTCTAGGTTGTACAACATAAATGTGACTTTGTATATGATAAATTGCTTTTTGGGTTTCATTATGAGCAAAAAAATAGCATTTTAATGTTGCACAAGTTTATCTCAGATGTCAATCCTGACAGCCCCATTACAGAGTTGGTTATGGCACAAGCTTAGTATATATAGCTATGGACTATGCTAATTAGAAACTATATATGTGTATACTTATATATACTGTATAACAGGGTACTGTTAAAATGAAATAAAAAATGTGCCTAATATTTTTTTTTCAACTATGCAATGGTTGGACTCAATAATAGCTCAATCAACCAGTAATGATACGTACTTTCACTTAAATATATACAGAACAAGATATTAGCCGCGACACGACCCAAGCTATCATCTAATCACCAACTCACTTTAAGCTTGTCCTGCTATGAGTGAAGTGGAAAATAGAGGAATTCTACATGAATGATTACACAAAGAAAAAATATATATCAAAAGTGTATACAGATTTCAGTTACTATCACACAATCAGCTATCAGTCATGAGCTGAGGGAATATAGGTATAATAGGAGGCTGTTTACAATACCAGCAAGTGCAATGTCTGCTGGAGAAGATGCATATGTTTATATTGCAGAAAAAGTGGTCATACATAAGTAAGACTTACATAAAGTTGACGTAGCTGTTTTACCTTGAAAGGGGAATGCGGGTATTTCAATGTTACTGACTTGTTCTTAGCTCCCACAAATCCTTATACTGACAGATCCTTAGTATTCACATGCATACATTTTCAGACTATAGAACAGATTTTTCAGGCAGCAGGAAAGGTTGGGGCGCACATTCATTGCTCAGCCAACAGAAACACAAGCAGCTTTATCTTCCAGATTCCCGAGTGATAAAATGATTCATAATTAGACACCCGTACAACACAAAGTGCTGGTTTTACAACATACTCTTAAAGAGGAAAAATAAATTACTATTATTGCTGGGGTATTTGTCAGGACACTATACATATGCTATTCTGTAGATGATGCTGTGGTGCAAAGGCAACTTGGAAATTTGGAATTTGGTAGATTAGTCAAATATGTAGAGTACTGTTGACATAAAAAATATATTGCAATAAACACATGTAATTTAAAAAGCTTGAGCTCTACACACATCATTGTAGTTACAATTTGCAGAGTACTGTAAAAATAAAATGCAAAAAAAAGAAGCAAAATGTATATTCTCTGACACAGCTTGTTGCAGTTTCCTTGCATGGTAATGATTACTGTCCAATGTAGACAATCAAAGTTCACCTGGACACTGCTGACATTTCTCCTGGTGTCTGGCAACCATGCGCTACTCCTTTCTAAATAACAACAAAGAGCCTGCACTCCTTTCTTTTCTTGTCCACTCCTCTGTATTCATAAAGCCAATGAAACCTATGGTAAAATGACCATAATGGACTTGCTTTATGTGCACAAAATCAATGCAGAATTCAGTCTAGTTCTTTGTTGGTCTCACGGTTGATCATGAAAAGCCTGGGTTAAGGTGGATGAAGTGTCTGGGATCAGGGAAATCTACAAGCTAATGTGAATGTTATATTGAAGCAGAAGGGATGAACAAGGTATTTCTTAATTTCAGTGCAGCCAACATGTATAAATTAGAGCAGTAAAAACAACACTCAAGGCTTGTCAGGGAAGGGAGGACTCACAATTCCACAATTGGTCTGCCCACAATTTAACAACAAATAGTCTTTGAATAATGTGATGAAATTGTACAGAGATATATTGATGATTTATGCTGTTGATGTAGAATTCAAATGCATTGTAGAAATACAATTTTAATACATATTGTTTGTAAAGCATCTTCCCAGCCTATGAGGTCTCTCTTCTGGTATCCTCCCACTCTCTCCATCTCTTCTCTCCCACCACTCTTCCCTCCCTCTCCTTTCTTCCTTCCCCACACACCCCCTCATTGCTCCCTCACCTCTGATCCATCATCTCTCTCTTGCTTGTCCTCTCTCCATTCTTCAGTTTAAAGGCACAATGGACGATTTTTCGGCGATTTGAGAACGCAGGAGGAAGTGTGCATGCGCCCTCCCCCGTGCGGACTGATACAACACACACGTGGCGACCCGGACCTTCATGGAGACATGTGTTTGCCTAATGTGGGCTTTTGTAACTCTACAAATATTTAGGTTTTTTTTTTTTTTTTACGATAGCAATGTTTTTTCCCTTAAAATATTGATATTTTTTTAGGTCAGGATGTGGGTTCTTGTGTATTTTAGCATAGACTCTTTTCCTTTGCAATCAGTAATCGTAAGAATAACAATGGCACAATACAATGGCATCTGAAAAACTACAAATGGCATCCTAGTGGCATATCAAATCCAATTAAGTGGTCAAAGATACTAACAAAAATGAGATAGGAAATATATATTATGAAAAGGTACAATAAACCCATTTTAACAATCTAAAATATGGGTGGCAGGGTTAGTGTGACCATTTACACGTGCGTTTGTTTATTAGCGCAACGGATCGGATCGCATCTCTCGTCTCCCGTAGATTTCAGTCTTCTTTTGAGTCAGCTCGAACCGTCTTTCTCCATCTTCATTTTGTCCCGTAAACTATATTATGATAGATCAATGCGCTTAGACACGTGGGACGATCCGCACGCGGCTGCAGGTGAGCGATAGGTGCGTTTTATGATTGATACGTGGCAGGACTAATCGGCAGTCCACGCCACGAGGAAACAAGACTCAGATTTAAGTAAGAGGAGATAGATAGGTTTAATGCCAGAATGAGAAACATTATAAGCAAAGCCAAATGAGTCTCTAATTTGAAGATAATTAGTCCGAGGTATTACAGCTAATCGACTGTATACTCAACATACTTTACATGAAATTACATATTGGTGCTCCACAAGGCACCGTTCTGGCTCCTCTGTAATTTTGAACTAATTAGTTTATTATGACCCAGGTGAACTTGTAATTAACCTGCTAGCTTAACATAACGTACCTGAAAGCTAGATAAATGACAACTAATTAAAATCATCTTAGTTATCACTAAAGGCCGTCATATCTTAACAAGTACTTTTATCTGTTATTAATGCCAATTTGAGCTTGCCATAGCATAATCAAAAATAAAAAAAATAGAAATAGATATGGACACAATTACAAAACACTAGGTTGAAAAAGGAAATCAAATGAATGATAATGTTCTTCTCATGTTGCTTTCTATCATTAAGAAATAATTTAATTAGACATTATAATTACATATTTTTTTATTATGTGAATTTGTAATGTAGCTGTATGTACCATTACATAGGCTTAGGAAGAGTACAAGGAAACAAGTAGATGTTTAAAAGGATTTATTGAGAAGGTTGTGGTGTAAGTTGACCTGCAACAGAAAAGAGAATGTAACTGTTGGTTAATCAAAATTAAATTATACCTTACCTGATGTGTCAGCCATTTTAGGTGCGCCAGACAAAAGAGTCCCCAGGGAGACGGAGCACCTTAAGTAGGTTCCGGGGCAGAACATTGGGGGAAAATAGGAGGGGTGTTTTAGGGAATTGACTGTTTTAGAATATATGTTGAGATTGAAATTGTGCACAGTAAATTAAATAAAGAATATATTTTTGTATTTAATTGAAGTATGTATAGTGACACTGTTTTTCTACAGTTAGCTTTTATCTGTGCGGTTTTAGGAAGATTGAAACTTACCTGGTCCTCGGAGTAGGAGGGTCCAGTTAACCCAGTGGCCTATAAAAGGCGCCTGGCGGCAGTTGCTCGTGTCTTGCTGCTGTGTGAACATGTTGCTGTATTTTAAACCAGTTTCTTGTTTGTAAATCACTGTAAAATAAATGCACGTGGATCTGCATCATCTAAACCGTCTCAGCTCTGCTCTGTCCTCGTCAATGCCGCTGAGGTTGCTATCCGGGCGTAACAGAATTGAAAATAAAAACTCTCTCCATTGAAATATCTAAATTAGAGATTAAATAATGTGAACGCTTTCAAGAAGGCTATATATACTACTAAATACTACTGAAGTATATTAGAAAATTACTGTAAAAAGCATGTAGTTGCCTGTCTGCCTTGAGTAATGATTTTTTTATTCGATTCCATGAGAGACTGCATACTGTCTTTGTAGCAGTAAATTTGAATTACGACATAAAATATAATATTCACAGACATACATACTGTATCTATCCTAAACTCCTAGTAGATAGCTAACGGTCACATGCAGGAAGCAATAACACTTTTTGATGTCATGGAGCAGAGCAGCAGACCTGTCAAGCCACTTCATAAACATCCCCCTCCCTTCTCTTCATGCGTTACTTCCCCTAGAGGCCATGTTTCACACTCTCCTCCTGTCCACAGATTACTGATATATTATCTGCTAAAACACACCTGGGATAGGATGTCTTCAAATGCCTCCGGTGCATGTCATTTGTATCAGATAAAATAGCAGTTATATGTGTTAACACTTGTAATGTAAATAAGTTCTGTCACAATAAAACATTTTAAAATACTTGTTGTTTTTTGTATTTTAGGTTTAAGGACACCACGTAGTGCACAGTCAATTTATCAAAACAATAGAATCACATATTACATACATACTAGCATATACACATTTATATATTTATAGACACATATGTACACATCAGGTTGCTGTTGCCTTGATATATACCAATCAATACCAAAAAAAAAATCAGCGTCAGAGATTGACGCCCACCCCAAGCCAAAACCAGACCCTCCCAAAAAACTTCAAAACGGACCCCATCGGTGCCGGAACAAGCCCAGTGTACTACTCGGGAGACCGCAATCATTCCGCGCCAAACATTCTACACGAGATTGGTATCAAACCTCTTACCAAGCATCAAAGCCGAGGTCAGGACCACAGCACCCCACAGCGCTGTATACTCTTACATACACAAACGCATGCACACACACACCCCTAGAAGAGAAGAAACAATATTAATAAGGGAATAAAATACTAAATAAAAATAATGACTAGGACAAAGTACTGTGCTAACTGAAGTTTTGGCACAGCACCAATTATGTTCTTCGCCTTACATTGAGAAAGTTCTATAGTTAAAAAGTTAAAAGACTTAAGTTTAATATTTGTGCAATAATAAATATAAAGCAAACCCAAGCTCCAAAAGAAATAATGATTCAGTGGATTCAATTAAAATGTGTGAAAGTGAAAATACACTGGGCATATATTTACCATATTTCACTAAATACATTTGTACAAAAATGATCCACTTAAGCCAGAGAAAAATATGATTATTCTTGATTTATTATACACAGATTATAATTCAATAAGCATGAACAAAAAATGTACAGAGCAGTAAATTGGGACAAGTAGAATATTTTAAGAATATGATCGAGAAGTATTCACCTGTCATATGTGACTGGTCGGCCCGGACCAAACGGAGAAAAACTGGGCTTTAGCTTTTCCCCCCCAAATTTGTGATTTTCGTTTTTTTGCATTATATGAAAGTTGAAGTTATGAAGGAGCCCCTCCGTGCTTCAGATAACAGTATTCGTTACTTTAAAAGTACACATTTAGCTGTTACCATATGCTGGTTGACTAACTGCTCAATTATTTCTTTTGTGCATATTTTTGTTAAACTGGTCAACTAATCAAACTATTATTGTTCATTAGATATAGTTATTGTCATCCTTCAATGATTACCCGGCGAGAATTGTTAGGAGGAAGAATGTGGATTACGCACTCTTGTATCTCGCTAGGCTTAAGCTTACGGTCAGCGGCCGAGTGAAATGATTCAAGTCACCGGAGGAAGCTTCAGCATACAAAGTCTCACTGCCGGATCCTTAAGCTGTTTTACAGATCTGGACCTTCATGGAGACAAGTGTTTGCCTAATGTGGGCTTTTGTAACTACAAATATTTAGGGCTTTTTTTTTTTTACGTTAGCAATGTTTTTTCCCTTAAAATATTGATCTTTTTTTAGGTCAGGATGTGGGTTCTTGTGTATTTTAGCATAGACTCTTTTCCTTTGCAATCAGTAATCGTAAGAATAACAATGGCACAATACAATGGCATCTGAAAAACTACAAATGGTGGCATATTAAATCCAATTAAGTGGTCAAAGATACTCACAAAAATGAGATAGGAAATATGTATTATAAAAAGGTACAATAAACCCATTTTAACAACCTAAAATATAAAAAAGGTACAGTAGATATAACATTTTTACTTTTCATACAAAACATAAGATAGGGCTATATTGGTTTGCTTTTGAACGATTTGTACTCATTAAAGGATATGTATGTATTCCCTACCAGGAAGTGATGTCACTATCTATACTGAAGTCACAGATCTGATTGCAAATTAATACATAATAAAGGGTTAACTGGTAATATCAGTTAACCCTTTATTATGTTATATTCAGTGGATGGAGATGAATCCCAGGGCTCGCGAGTATAATTTCAATCCACATAAGATCTATAGTAGAATAGGCTTTTTTCCATTTTCAGTAAAGACTGGTGTGGACATAGGCAAAATAGATCATGATGTTTATTGCAAATTACTGTAGATTTTGAACGAAGATGAAAAAAAAAAAAGAAGAAAAGAAAGAATACACTTTGGAGGTTTAATGCCGGTCTGCCTAATGACCCTTTGTTGGGAAAAAAAAAAATCAAATGATATTGAACGTTGAATTGAACGCAGTCTCCAGCAAAATTACTGCCATTATCTCAGCCAAAAAGAAACAAAGGCAGTAAAAACTAAACAATTTGCTGATCAAACTAAAACTATTGGACGCTAAACACACTGAGAATAATAATCCTCAAAAAGCTACAGGAAATTAAAAAGATAAGAGGAGAAAATAATGATCTGATGAAATATTTTTTAAAGACCTAGAGTGGCTGTCATGAGAGAGCACACCACTTCTTTCTGTAAAAGCAAAAAAGTTTTAGCTCAGACGTCGCTGTTTCAGAGTCTCCTCCGCTCCTCCTCATCGGCCACAGGGCTCCGTGTGCGGAACTATCACAAAACATGCCACTGCTTTTGATTCCAACATGTTCGAATGACTACGATTGGAGTCTTGTCGTGTCTTTCCACAGCCCAGAGTTCAGTCGTAACTGAACACTACGAGACTGAAGCATGCACTCACCAGATTCATATTGGGCAAAGAAGTATCTTGCCTAAGGACACAACAACAGTTTACACAACAGCCACTGAGGCACCTGATGTTCCCAGATCTGACGAGATTGGACATTTACCCAAGTTGATCATATAACATCTTGACTGAATCTTGATCTCAATTAAAATGATCCCACCAAACAGTCATCATTAGACAAACCACGAAAAGCTGTCATGCACTATAAAAAGTTGGCTTATCCCACTATTACTGTATGGTTTCATATAGATGCCTATTAGTGCGAAGCATTGATTCGCTACTGCAACTCCTCCTTGAGTCCTTAAACTTTCATTTTCATCTCCGAGCTTGTAGCGGTGACTCCTCTACACAACTTCCATCTTTACCATCACAAACCTCTATTATAACTTCCTCAGAGGAATTCCTTGTTACTGAAATTCACTCGTCAGCAGATTTCTATGCGATGAAGAGCTCTCCTCTATCTCTCTATCTCCTCCTCGCCGCCTGTGTGTGCACCTTTCATTTCCAGCAACTCTTCATCTTATCCTCCCACGCTCTTCGCCCCGCTATACCAAAATTCCCCTCCCCCTCTAGCCTTCATATATTCTGCCCGTATATAGCAGCATAGCTTTAGGGACTAGATCGCGAGTGCACGTGCGTGGATAGAGAGGGGGGTAGGTACAGTAGAGCGATGCTTTGAACTTCAGTAAGATGGCCGGGCAAAGCTGTGATCTATAATTTAGCAGCCGTGGGGCCAGAGTGCGCAAGCATGTGTGAATCTGCTGGTATTCTGTTTGTGTGTGTAAAGTCGATGTGTAAAAGGGGAGGGGGTTGTAATTGTTGAGCTAATGACAGATGACAAGAGGCAAAAGATGTAAAATGATGCAATGTTTCAGCTTGCTGTTTGGTTTTATACCTCTTATTTTATTAATGGAGGGCTCACGTTTTATAAAAAATGATAGGTAACGATAATTGTAAACTGGATAAGAAGTGACTTGAGCTGATCTTATTCAGTGTGTGCAAAACGGAGTAATTAAGAATGTATTCTTTTTTAAATATACGATTTTATTGAGGTGATGGGACAAGCTAGTTAATATGAATTTATAATATAACGCGTTGGATATGGTTTTGGATTATTTTATGAAGTGAAAAGTGTTGAACAAGTGGCTGTCAATGTTTCCCTCTGCGTCCCTGTCCCGTCTCTGTCCCTCCTCTGTCCCTCCTGTCTCTCCTCTGTCTCTCCTCTGTCACTCCTCTATTCTTCCTCTGTCTCTCCTCTGTCCCTCCTCTGTCCCTCCTGTCTCTCCTCTGTCTCTCCTCTGTCACTCCTCTATTCTTCCTCTGTCTCTCCTCTGTCCCTCCTCTGTTCTTCCTCTGTCCCTCCTCTGTCACTCCTCTATTCTTCCTCTGACACCTCTCTGTCACTCTTCTGTCACTCCTCTGTCACTCCTCTCTCACTCCTCTGTCTCTCCTCTGTCACTCCTCTCTCACTCCTCTCTCACTCCTCTGTCACTCCTCTGTCACTCCTCTCTCACTCCTCTGTCACTCCTCTGTCACTCCTCTCTCACTCCTCTCTCACTCCTCTGTCACTCTTCTGTCACTCCTCTCTCACTCCTCTGTCTCTCCTCTCTCACTCCTCTCTCACTCCTCTGTCACTCCTCTCTCACTCCTCTCTCACTCCTCTGTCACTCCTCTCTCACTCCTCTCTCACTCCTCTGTCTCTCCTCTGTCACTCCTCTCTCACTCCTCTCTCACTCCTCTGTCACTCTTCTGTCACTCCTCTCTCACTCCTCTGTCACTCCTCTCTCACTCCTCTCTCACTCCTCTGTCTCTCCTCTGTCACTCCTCTCTCACTCCTCTGTCTCTCCTCTGTCACTCCTCTCTCACTCCTCTGTCACTCCTCTCTCACTCCACTGTCACTCCTCTCTCACTCCTCTGTCTCTCCTCTGTCTCTCCTCTGTCACTCCTCTCTCACTCCTCTGTCTCTCCTCTGTCACTCCTCTCTCACTCCTCTGTCACTCCTCTGTCACTCTTCTGTCACTCCTCTCTCACTCCTCTGTCACTCCTCTCTCACTCCTCTCTCACTCCTCTGTCACTCCACATGCTTCTGTCCTGGTTCCCTTCATGCTCATGTCCTCCCTCCTCTTTTCGAGTCTAACTTTTAAACTTGTTCCGCTTCTGACCGTTCATTTGAAAAAACATATCTGAAGACTATGCAAAGAAAGAGCGTGTCTATTAATTTCATTTCGGTTTTTGATCCCATCTTCTTTTAGTGTTAAAAGTGAAACATAAGCACAGCAGATTCAGCACCGCACAGAAAGTATTGTACACATTGTGGTGGTAAAAGTGATCAACAGTGACGAGAAGTAACGTGAGTGCGTCTTTTCCTAGGAACGCCTCATTTACTGCAGTGAAGCACAAATTCTGTGCTGTCCCACTGCCAACAGGTGACTGACCTGCCCTGGCTGTGCAGGAGAAGAGACAGAGGGAGGGGAGAGCACTCACAGAGGCTCATATGCAGTGTTGGGTAGCTTTACTTTTAAAAGTAACTTGTTACGTTACCTTGTTACGTTACTGTGCTAATGTGTGTAAAAGTAACACATTCGAGTACTCTTACAACCTATATTATTTGCCGACACCCCTTTGCATTGCTGAACACAGTAACAGTCATTAAAATATCAAATAAACAAGCAATTAAATGCGTTTGACTGAGCTTTATCTTTATCTTTTATGGTGACAGGTTACCACAGTACAATGCCATACAATAAGCACGTGTAGACTTGTCAAGCAATGAAAAACATAAGCAGCGACACACAACAACTGAACACACTTCTTTTAAAACTCACCACATTGCTGTTACACTACATTTGCTCCTCAGCTACAAAATAGTGGTTATAATGAAGGTGAAGGAGTTTTCTTATGTCGCTTGTTGCACATGCTCACAACAGGCCGAGTGTTTGCTGCCGCAGCTGTGAAACAAACCTGGCTCTGGCTTTGCTGTGAGGAGATGAGACCAGCACAGAGATGATGAAATAACCAAAACTAATGTGTTACTCATTTGAGAAAGTAACTTGAGTACTAGATTACATGGGAGCATAAAACTAACACCTTTAAAAAAGCAATTTGAGTATTCTAATGCATAACTCCCAACTCTGCTCATGTTTATAAAGCAGTGAGGCTCTGTGTTCATAGCTTCACGCACAAACCAATGAAAACAGTCACAGTCTGTGAATGACACTAAAAATAGATAATGATAATATAAAACAATACATATTCAACTATATAGTTGCATATTAGCAACTATATAGTTGAATATGTATTGTTTTATATTATCATGGGCCGAAAAGTTTTCTTTTGGAGGGTCTCTATGGAGCTGATATCTATCCCCACTTGCCACCAGGTTGAGTTACAGGTCAGATCAATGGAGAGGTGAGCATAAGGATGCATGAGGTATTTTTGAACAACAAAAATGCATGACTGAATTGAATAACAAGCAGGTAGCAGGCCCTCCACCATAGTGCACATTTAAGATCTAGAAACCCCAGGTTTATGGTCTAGATCCCCACTGCAACTTGAAATTGCCCTGAGATAATTTCAAGTAACATTTAAAATAAGGTTTGATTTGTGTTTATTTGAGTGGCTAATATATACATTAAAAACATTGTCATAATTTTTTTATTACATCTTCCAAGTTGTCTCGCAGCCCCCTGCTCATGCTTCACGACCCCACTTTGGGAAGCACTGATCTAGACTAGAGGAGGGTTCCTAGATGCTGTAGTGTGATCACCCACTGTGCGTCACATGTTTCAGCCCAGTGTGGATCAAACGCAGAGAGGGATTCTACATAAAAGGGCCAACAAAGTGTATCTGGCCTAAACCTATACTGTATATGTATGTTAAATGAAGCTCTGTAACAAATATATATAAAAGCTTAAGGGATGCAGTAAAAAATGAAGAATCCACCATATGTGTTAGCTTAGCTGGGACTAGCACGCACGTTTGTCAAAGCTGTTTGTACATAAACTAGATGAAGATTTGTGTTTTCTTATCTCACAAATGCAGGCTCAATTAACCATGTGAATCCATGTGGAGTGGGCAACAACGCAAAGTGCTGCTGATTATTATTGCTCTTGTCGACAGCCCAGTGAAATTAGGTTATTACAACACTTCATTGCTTAAAGCCGGGTGCACACACACAAATAATGTTAGACAACTTCATATAAAAGGTCAATGTACGAGTTAGGCCTCAGTGACAAGAATGTTTAAGTATAAACAGTAACAACAGACTTTAGGTATCATTTCATAAATAAATAGAAGTTTGGCATAAGTTTTTGGTATAGGTTTATGGAAATTATCGGTTTTAGTGTCTATGGCAAAACACTGGAGTTGTGTACTCACTGGTCTATAAAAAGGAAACAATTAGGTATTTAGCAGTTGTATAAGTTTGAGTAAAAAAATAGAAGAAAAAAAACAGGTTTGTGGCAATTCAGTAGAGAGTAGTCAAGGCATGAATGTGATTTTTTTTTAAATAAATGTTTCTTAATAATGTAGATTGCTGACCCATCCCAGGGGCAAATAACATTAGAGAGGTTGTTCCGCTCAGTCGCTTTGACAATATGCTGCATGTCTATTCCCAATCTCTTCCTCATTTCACGCTGCACTGTTTGCATTACTACAGAGATATTGTTTAATAGTACTCGGACAAAATATGGTAGGGAATGAAACATAGGACCCTCTTGCTGTGAGGTACACAAGCTAACCACAAAGCCATTATACACTAACCCTTACACAGGGAACCTATGACCTCCTTGCCCAAAACAAGGCCCCATGCATTAATAAATATTGTAATCTCTAGTCTAAAATTCTTTTAGTCTAATCTGCTTTCAGCATTCAAAGTAACACTGCAGCTCTATAGCCAAATATATCTAGTCCTGGACAGTCCAATAGTTGCCATTGTCCTTCCAAATAGTTATAAGCTGTCATTATCCAATTAGCCAGTTTCAATGCATTTAGTTCTGCTTACTGTGCAAAAGAACTTCTATAAAGGTGTGACAGATGCAGTTAGACCAGTATTTATATCTAGTGATTTGGCAGAGGTCCTTTAGTGTACAATTTAGAGTGTGTGTCCAAACAGTAAGTCATTCTGCTGCTCTATTTTAATTCAAAGGTGCACTATGTAACTTGTCTAGTGGGGGGGTCTGCTACCTGTTTGTCTCCTTGGAAATATTGTTAATTTTTTTCTGACTGTCTCACAGCATGACTTTGAAATTGGGTTAGAACTGCATAAGACCACCAGGCCAGGTCCCAGGTCAAATCTATGAAGAGATGAACGCAACTGTATTTCAAGGTAAATAAGAATAGATACAATTATTGCCACACTGGTGACAGAGCGGTTGGAGCTCTCGCCTCCCAATAAGGAATTCATGGGTTTGATTCTCAGGGCAGACCAACATCACATGATCTCTCTGGGTGGAGTCTGCATGTCCTTCCTGCATGTCCTCCGGCTTCCTCCCACCGCCCAAAGACATGCATGTGTTAGGGAAATTGGCAACTGTAAATTGCCCCTTGTCTGTGTGCCTGTGGCGAGCTGGCCCCTGTCCAGGGTGGAATAATTAAGGCCCAAAGTTACTGGGATTAGCTCCAGTCACCCACAACCCCTAACAGGAACAAGCGAAAGAAAATGAATAATGCCACACTGTAGAACATGGAGACCAGCAAGTGGCAGAACCTCCAGTAGAAAGGTTACAGAGTGCAACTTTAATTGAACTATACCTCTTAATTTCTTCCTCAAACTCTTCAAACTTATCCCGAAACTTGAGGATTTCAAATTAGAACCTGTCACTGCTCAGTCTGTGATGGGGTAAACTATTAACTAATGAGATAGTGTCAAAGAGGAGGACCAAACCCACTGGGATACCTCACCAGACAGCTGATTATGCTAATTTAATCCAATCTTTAAAATATCCTCCACAAATTGACAAATTTATGAAAGGTCTTCAGGATGCATTTAAATACTTCTAAAACTGAATCGGTGAGATAAAGTTACCTGAGGAAGTGGTTAGACTGTCTTGCAGGAGAAGATGAGAGAAGCTAATTTGAGATAGAGCTGCGGAGGCGTAATTATAAGATGTTCGCATCAGTGTGTTACAAGTATAATCAAGGGACAAATCCACAAAGAGTACACAAGGCTACTGTCTTTTACGTCTAAATGAAATAAATAAAACATCCACAAGATGCAAAGTAGGTTGCATCTTGCAACAAAAAAATAGTACCGTATTTTTCGGACTATAAGTCGCACCGTCAAAAAAATCAAAAAATGCATATTAGAGAAAAAAAATAAAATATATAAATTGCACTGGAGTATGAAACGCGGTTGCAAGGGTGAAAATAACAAATAATATCACATATAAGTTGCTCCGGAGTATAAGTTTATAAGTATAAGTTGCACCCCGCCCAATACGAAAATACGGTATTTAAAACAAAAAAGTCGTGATTGTTCTCTTACTCAGTGTTGTACCTGAACGCGTTCATTGAACAAAAGTTCATGAACGCGTTCATAATTTTGGTGAACGTGAACTGAACGTACGGTATTACTGCTGAAGAACGAAACTGTGAACGCGTTCATTCTGGTATCTGTGAACGGCAAAAATCGTTCTTTTTATTTTCGTTCAATAAAGTGTCAGATTTCTAGAGACTTCCAGGCGAAAAACACACTCTTATGTTGCCCAAAAAAGCCTATGTCTGGCAAGTGTGAGAGCTCCAGTTGTAGAGGCGATAGATCGCGTGTCGCACCGCACTGCGCATGCGCATCAAAACAAAAAGCAGCATTGACGCGACTGCAACGTGAAGTCAACAGAGCAGCAGGAGTCGCCCTTCTACGACCATTTACGTGAGTTTTATGATAAGGTCGGTGAGGATGGGAACAATCTAACATTTATGTGCAAACTTTGCCCAGCAAGTTTTCCCTCATGTTTTTGAGAATGTATACTGTGGGGTTGAAAGCTGCAACTACTCCTACTCCTACTCCTACTACTACTACTACTACTACTACATCCAGTGAAGGTAGTCCTGACCAAGCCAAGCACAAGATCTGGAGATGGGTCCCATGCTCCTGAGGAGATGCCCCAGTGGCAGATAATAATAATATGTTTACTACTAAAGGCAGAAAATCCAATATTTGTGCTACATTGTAGTGTTTCCATATGCCCAAATCAAATCGTGGTACCAGCTCCCCCGCCTTTGTCTCTGCTCCATTGTACTGCATGAGCTCAAGGCAACTGGCTGCGCATATCAAATATATTCTAATTTTCAATTTTGACAACACTTAATTTCATATTCCTTCCTTTAGCGTAGGAGGCTGCCCACACAATAGCCTTATTTGAACCAGTACATTGGTCTGGCTCCCGCTACTAAAATGTTCTTAGCGAGTGAGATATAGTCAGTACATTCTTGTAAATTATTCTTGAGTAAAAAAAAATTAACAATATGTAACAATATGCAGCTGTTAATCCATATTTCACAAAGTGAGTCCAGTGAGAAAGTGTTTTACTTCTGCATCCATTAACTAAATATTTTGACATTTTTAGCAAATTTTCTGTGATTTATAAATGTATTATTACCATATTCTATTGTTACTACAACTACATATATTATTATAATATTACAGCCCCCAAGTTTTCTTAAAGGCATTTGCATTAGTTAAAAGTAAAGTTTGTGTTTGTGAAAATTCTGCGTCACTTTTTTATATGTATGTCTGCCATAGTACTATTACTAAAATGTTGCACTACCACTAGGCCTACAGCTACAGCTACAGCTAGGCCAATTACAACTACTACAGTTACTCAAACTATACAAAACTTTAGTTTTGTATAGTTTTGTATAGTTTTGTAAAATTTCCCCATGTGGGACAATAAAGGAATATCTTATCTTATCTTATCTTAGCCTGTATTGCTATTTCTGCTGTTACTTCAAGAGCTACCACCTTTACTACTACTTTGACTCCTGCTCCAACTCCACATGACTCACTTCTTCTCCCTCCTCCTCTCCTGTCCCCAGCATGACTGTGGTCCTGGCTCTTCTCCAAAGCGGGGATATTATAATACATGTTACGTCTGGCCGCGTGCATTAAGTCCTTATGGAGCGCTCGTTTGGAGGTTAACTTTTATGACCGGCTCCCATGATGCTTTGCTGCTCAGTGAGATGGTAAAATACAACGCCACGGTGACTGGACCCAGCTGGGAATTAATTATGTTCATCGCACGCATGACAAGAAGAGCTGAAGAAGATGTAACACGGAGAATTTTAGGCTGTTTGGACATCTGTTGGCTTAATGTCACATAAATATGATGTTAGGATACTACCACTACTACCACTTGTACTGCTATTGCTACTACTGCAAAGTCTCCTGTTGCATCTACTATTACTGCAACACCTAGTCCAACTTCTATCATTACCTTTTGAGAGATATTCCAACTAAACAACTTCTAGTACTGCTAAACATGAAATCAGTATTAGTACTGTTACTACAAAAGTACTACTCCTATTAATACAACTACTACCAGCACTGTTTCAACTGGTCCTGCTCCTCCAGACCACTTAGTGGTCTCAGAACACGTTTGTAAATGAAGGTCTTCTACGTGAGCAGACATAACAAATTTGTTCTTAAATCTAAATTGTAATTCAATTTTTAATTTATAATTCACAAATTCATTCTCAGCAATTCACAGTCATTTAATTTCATCATTTCAAAATATTCGCCATGTGCTTTTTATGCATTTATTCAACTTCTCTGCGTCTCTTAACGTCTCTTTGTATAATGCACAGGTTTTGGATAATGTTGTATACAGATACATTATGCACTGGCAATATATTTTCACGCTTGATGCAAGCACCATCCATCACTAAACAGGAAACAGCTGATGATATGTTGTGCTGGCTTTGTTAAGTATGTTGGCTCAACATATCCAATCCACTTTATAGCAAATTTTACAGACAAAGCTTCCCAAGTTCAGCACATAGTGAGACAAAAACATAAACATATAGTTCACGATCACTGGATACGGTGGATTTTCACAGGATCAAGTCAGCATTTGGTGAGAAATTATTATTTTGTGTTCATATGCTTTTTGCTGTTTGGTTTCCACCTGAGTCTGCATTCTCCTGTTCAATCATCTCCCTCAAAAGTGTTCAAAGCGAGCCAGACCGCTCTGGGTGGTAATACTTCTCGAGCCCCCTTTGGCTCCCTTAAACAGGCCGGTATAGTTTATTTAGTTTTGGGCCGTCCTGATCCTCTCCAAAGTAAACCACGGTGGCTCAGGGGCTTGGACGCTCACCTCACAGCAAGAGGGTTCCAGGTTTGACTTTGAAGCCGGACCGGGCCTTTCTGTGGCGAGTTTGCATGTTTCCCCATCAATCCATAACATGCACCATAGATAAAATCCTGACCAAGCCGAGCTCAAGCTGTAAATGGGTACAATGGCGCCCCCACTGCTGACAGGTTTCTCCTGTGGCACTTAAAGGTCCCATAACATGCAAAATCGACTTTTCAGAGCTTTTAACCTTCTTACATTGCTATTTGTGCTTCATTTATGTACCCAGAGTGTTTTTTTGATTGATTCCCACAGTTTTTAGCTATATTACAGACTATCTCCTTTCCTCGAATCTCCAAACTGACGGGGCGGTGGGGCAAGACCGCGTCATAAGGGCAAGCACACGTCTAGGTGATATTTCTTAACTATTATGTTAAGGGTGTTGCACAACCCTTATTATTATCAATTATACACTTAGGATAGACTACGAAACGTGAAAAAAAGCATGTTATGGCACCTTTAAGGATGGGTCAAATTGGGGACAATAACCTAACACAATGACTATCTTGATACTACTACCTCTACTATAATTACTCTCTTTGTTACTTCTATGACATGTTTATCTTCTACAACATGTTTCTCCAATATAAGTCTTATATAGTCTATACTTAATCTCGACAAAAGTGTTTCTCCCAGTAAGTTATTACTTCAATGTACAATGCCATATTTTAGAGGACTTTTAATAAGCTATTTCTCCACCCAGTCGTTCCTCAAACACCAAAAGTCAATATGGAAATCATATTAGTTTGCATGTGTTATTGAAACCTGGCTAAAAATATCCACTGTACATCAGTTCTACAAGCTCCCCAACCAAAACAAGTTAGAATACCCTAATTTTCTTGAGGAAGTCGCCAAGCTATTTCTGAACGAATTGAGAATAAAATATCCATAGTGCTTCAATAAATAACAAAGCTAGACTTTGCAAGGACAAGCCAGCAATAAAATTAAAATATAGGAGCTTGATAGGAGGCAGAAGCCCTTGTTTTTTGGAAGCAAATTGAGACTAAAACTTGGCAATGAACCAAAGGCTAAAACTGAAATAGGCTAAACAAGAAAGTACATGCAATATTAGTATACTTTTAAAATAATATTCAAATTTGGCAGTAAAAGTCAAACTCAAATATTAGAATAAGATGAAGAAGAAACATAGTACCTGTGATGACAACTCTATCTGCTATTAAGCTAACATAAATCAGGCCAAAACTGGACAAAATTTTAATATTATAATTTAATGAGACATTTTTATATAAGGTGTAGAGGTTGTTCATTTTAATTGGTCAAGGACATTGGACAAATTTACATATTAAATAAATTACTATACATTATCTTAAAAGTGAATGATACATTTAGCGTACTTCAATTCAAAATGGCAGGGGAAAGAAGCAATAAGAAACTGATGTATGAGTCACCCGTTTAATCAAATGAGAGCAGGTGAACATTCTCCCCAGTGTTGACATGTTAGAAGCAGGAAAATGCCCAAAAATAAAAACAAGAGTATAGAACCTGTAAATCAGAATGACTGGATACGTTAACTCTTAATGGTCAACAATTTGCAGGGCTTAGGGACATCATATTAGGGAGGTTGTCATCATTTAATTAGTAAAATGCACTATGAGGTAGAAATGCTATTGCTTTAGCAAGAATATTCATAACAGTAGGGAGTGCCACTTCAGCCCAAGAAGCCTAAAAATGTACAGATAAAGTATGTTATGCTGTCCCTCAGTTAAGTACAGTTACTTGAGGTTTTTATTTCTGGAGTATGTTCACAATTTTCACTATATTTCACTATATTTTCACTAGTTTGCATAATGAGCTGCTTTGCACATTAGACAGCCCTCTTCTGTACCTGTTTTCAAATCACCTTTTAAAACTCACTTGTTCATGTTGGTCCGACACAGTTTGAGTTGTTGACATTTTAATCAGATTTGATTTTGTATTACCATAATCAACCATAAAAATGCTTTAATTTTATTCTATGTAACAGTTGCAGCGTGTAAAATATGCTAACATTTTCTTTTTGCAGTACACAACCCCTGGCAAATAATACATCCACTCAAAATCTATATTTCACAACACTCGATGCCTCGTGGTGTGTGTCCAGCCCTGACTAAGCCCTCCTGGTGACACGTCTAACAGGGGAGCAAGGCTATTTCAGTGGAACAGGCCCTGCATACGGCCGCCATTACTGGAGTGGACATTTGTACCTGACCCGTGGTGCCCTCCTCACTCTCCCTCCATCAGCGAAGATATGAGCCTGCAGACAGCCTCACCTGGGTCCACTGAGCTGATGCTGCTCCAATTGGCTCCAATCTACGTCCCTTTGTGGAGCAAGCAGCGCCTGTGGCATTTGAAAACAACCCGTGGTTTAGAATAAATGAAATAACATACTGTGAAGAGGGAGGAAAGCGTCATGTTAATCAAAGCAAATTGAAAATGGGAAAGTATGGTTTGATGTCAGTGTGGTTGAATATAGAGGAAAATTGTATTAAGTGTTGAAATGTTTGGAAACTTTCAAGTACAATAGGGGATATAATGTTGAGTTAAAATGGCTATGACCACTGCAGACACCTCACCAAAGTTGCAGTTGCAGTTTATACTTCTATCCTTTCACCAAACAATTAGTTTTAATATTATGCCCTAATTGTTACCTTTATGTTGCTCATTCAGGTTATTTCACAAATGTAGTCATATACTATTTATATTTTTATATTGTACTGAATGTATTTTCTGAAATAAACCAAAAGAAAGCTATATCATGTAGGGATAGTTATTAGTTCTCTTTGGTACTCATATCACTTGCAGGATTTTTACCGCACATTCTTTATCCTACTCATAATCATTGTCTCACTAGTTGGATTGAATTGAAGATTGAGGAAAACTAGGCATTCTCTCTCTCTCTCTCTCCCCTCCCCATTGCTCTTTCCTTAATAAACATCGTACACATACCTGACTGAGCTGTCTTCCACTGAATGTCACTTCTTCATAAAAATGGCCCCCGTTGTTGGAAATGGTCCATAAAAGCTCTTTTCTGACATGACGGACGGCCCCTGGGCTCGTGCCAGGCAGACTCGGCGGCAGCTCATGGGGCTGCGGTCACTGTAACACATTATAAAAAAGGTCTGTTTGTTCACCGGTGACAATAAAGCTAATTCAAACACCACAGTGCAGGGAGATATATTTTATTTGTACATAGTTGACATGCAAATTGTGACTATTAAATATTATAGAAGCTGTATGTGACATGGTATAGTAATAAAAGGTTTAGGGGAATAAAATACTCCTTTCCATTGCAGTATATTGAAACATTAAAGTGTGTTTTCATAAATTGTGGTATTTATTAAGTAGTCCTTGCTATTTTTGTCTCCAAATTCACCCAGAAAGGTCCTCAATGAAGTTGAGGTTCTAACTTGTTTGACCTAATGTGCTTTTTATCTCGGAAAGTCTGGATTTTTAAGTGACCAGTAATAAAATCAAAGAGTCCACTCTTTAAAGCATTTAATAGAGCTAAATAGTAAGTTTTGTTGTTAGCTTTTTCCAAAGCTTAAAGTTAGCTAGTTATTTTATTTTGGAAAACATCCTACTATTTCAATTCATGTTACATTTTAATTAAACAGTAGTGTTGGGTCTTTTAGCACAAATACGGTATGCTGTCTATGGCCAGCTGACAGTAAACCCCTAAATATGGTAATGTTCAGTTTAGTGTTCAGTTTAGCGTTCATGTGCATTTTTTACCAAATTTATCCAGTCAAGGAACTAATATTTGCACATTATTCATTTTTTATGAGTTTAAAGCTCTTTAATATTTTAGCCACTGATAATAATGTTATCACTTGAATTGTAGTATAAACAAAGCTATACTGCCATTACTACTGCCATTACTACTACAGTGCTACACTTCAAGCTATTTTGTTTTTGCTTGTTTTAAAGGCATTGCAACACAATTGACAGTATTTATTTTTACCTAGATCCTGGTGAATGAACTTGCTTTCTGCAAAATGAAATAAGTGGTTAATAATTACTGTTCTGAAAGGCTGCATGTGTGCTAGTGTCTTGTGTATCTTGTGGAGCTTCTGGCCTGTGCCCATGCCCAATTTGTGCACTCCTTCTTTGGGGAAAGCAGCGCATATGGCCCCTGGAGCAGTATGGAAGGGTCACAGCAACAGAGAGCTCAAGAAGTCCCATCTGCCATGTCCTCTCCTCCCTCTACATCCCCCCTACCCCTCATCTATCTCTATCTCTTTTACTTTCTCTTGCGCTTTCTCCCCTCATTTCTCTTTTCAGATTTTTCACCCTGCCTTCTATGTCTCTCTCTCACATCTCCCTCTCTCTTGCTCTTTTCCTCTCAAATGTATAACTAACGCTTGACAAGACAACAGCAGTATAAAAGATCACAATTATCTGCTTCAAAGCTGTGAAATTCTGGGGCAGTTTGGGAAACCAAACAAACCAAGGCATAACAAGACAAGACAAGTTCTTATGTTACACTCGGGTTTATTTAGACAACGGGACTTTACTTTACACAAGTGAAACCATGAATAAACAATGGCTCAGTTTGTAGAGGTTGGCGGTTCAACAATCACTATTGGCATTGCAGATCATCATCGTGTTCTTGGCTTGTTAAAGTGTTTTTGCATGATGAGGGAGTCACTGGCGCAGAATGGCAGCCGCATCACGGCCAACCTGCCCCAGGACTGGATGACTATTGGACTATAAAACCTAGCATTTGATTACCACTAGAATATGGTGATGCACTTTCTGTTCTGGTCCCAAGTCTAGATAAGTACAATAAAATGTTATATGGATATTATTACTCTTATTACTATGTTATGCCTCATCGGGCTCATCTCAGACGGGGATGAGTCTGTCTACAGGAGGAAGGTGGACCGGCTCGTGTCTTTGTGCAGTGGTAACAACCTGGAGATCAATGATCGTGGACTTCAGGAAAGTCACAGCCTCCCAGCCTCCCAGCCCCCCTTCGCCCTAACAGACTCCCCCATCACCACTGTGGACTCCTTCCTTCAGGACCCCAAGTGGGAGCTCACCATCAGCTCCCTCATTAAGAAGGCCCAGCAGAGGATGTACTTCCGGCGGCAGCTGAGGAAAGCCAAGCTGCCAGTGCAGAGGATGGTGCAGTTTTACACGGCCATCATTGAGTCCATTCTCACCTCCTCCATCACCGTGTGGTACACTGGAGCCACAGCCAGGGAGAAACAGAGACTACAGCACATTGTGCGCTCTGCTGAGAAGGTGATCGGCAGCAGATTTCCATCTCTGCAGAACCTGTATGTCTCCAGGACTGTGGGAAGAGCAAGTCGGATCACAGCCGACCCTTCTCCCCTGGAAACAGACTATTCTTCCTTAGATAGAAGGCGCCGGTCCATCCAGACCAGAACCTCCCGCCATAAGAACAGTTTCTTTCCTTCTGCCGTTAAACACATGAACACTTAACACCTGCAAGTTTAACAATTATTCAAACCAATAACCATTCATTGCACTGGTAAAAAAAAAAAAAGTGCACTATTCTGACCAACTGTAAATTATGCATCTATTCAGACCAAGTCTATATATTCTATTATGTAAATTCTAAAATGTTATGCATGCCCTTTTGATAATATTTTGCAACTAGTATTATTCATCGTTGTATGCAAAGCAAATTCCTACTTATGGCAATAAACCCGTTTCTGATTCGGATTTCTGATTCTGACCGTGCACATTAATGCACATGTAAAGAGTTAGTCATCTATTCTCATTGGTACAACGACTAGTTATGTGGGGCACCAGCCTATATTAGGCAATTAACAATTCTCAAAATAAATATCTAAATTCATAATTTCAAATTAATAGTTCGTTAATCTGAAGGTTTGTGAGAAAGTAACCGTGACATTTACCCCTTTTCTGGAAATGAATAAACACTTTACCAACTGTGGTTTATGAAGTGTCATTGACCAAATAATTAAACACATAAATATGAATACGGAATATGCAAACGAGTCATTAAACCAAAATTAAGTCAAAATTATCTAAATTTATCTAGCTGTGTTTTAGAGTTAAAGTTTGTACTAAGTTGAAGTATCAGCCAAACTGTGAAAAATTTGCATTTTTATATTTAATTTTTTGGGGCATCTGTGCCAAAATGGCTGCTGAATCCAAGGTGTATCACCAATTTAGAAACAATTTATCGGATTTCAGGAGAATAAAGATGACTCAAACATGCATGAAAGTTAATTTTGCATAGTATGTTGCCTTTCACATACAGGAGATTCCTCTGCAAATAAAAATAGATCCTATTTTATTGTAAAAACAATGCTAACCCTGTAGTTCAGACCTCCACAAACATCAACTTAAATACATGGGAATATTGCATTAGTATAACAGTTCAGTCTTCTCCCAAATGATAATATTCTTGGACGTATTTGATATGTGCCCTCAGAACAAAAATCCTACAATTAAAACATAAATGTCAAATCTAATCATTCAGCCCTAACTTCCCATGACTAGTTACACCCTTTCTAAATAATGTTAATACGTGCACCATACTTATATATTCATTATACTTTAGATTAGATTCTCCTGCATAGACTCATGTTGAGTATTGGCTCATGTATTTGAGTCCACACATTGACAGCTATGCAAATCCCCTGTCCTCATGTGTCAGTTGTACTCCTCCTGGATGGATATTTTGACATTGTGACAGACTTCAGCCCTTCTATTTCAGGAGCGAGAGCATTGACTGCCAAAGCAGATGACGGTTTGCAGGCATTTTCTTGAACATTTGTTTAAATGTCTATTAGCAACAATAAGGAGACACATGAATAGCTGAGTAATTACTACTTTGACGCAGTAAAATAAAGGATAATGGTTTAAATTTGCTTATTAGAGGAGATTAGTGACAGTGCAATCAATGTACTGTTAAATTAAATGTGTTGAACATTTTTTTTAATATCTTTGTCATTTTTCAAAGCAGTGTCAAAAAGAAAGCGGGTGTAATTAATTCTAAAATACTTGAAAGGTTACTTGCATGAAAAAAATCAATTTGGGTTGCAAGATTAATTGCGGGGTGCACGGTGGCAAAGGCGGTTAGCGCTCTTGCCTCCCAAGAAGGAGATCATGGGTTCGATTCCCGGACCAGACCAACATCACATGATCTCTCTGGGTGGAGTCTGCATGTTCTCCCCGTGTTACCGTGGGTTCTCTCCGGGTTCTCCGGCTTCCTCCCACCGTCCAAAGACATGCATGTGTTAGGTAAGATTGGTGACTCTAAATTGGCCCTAGTGAATGAATGTGAGCGTGAACTGTCTGTAATGTCTATGTCTCTGTGTTGGCCCTGTGACGAGTTGGCCACTGTCCAGGATGTACCCCGCCTAAGGCCCGAAGTCACTGGGATAGGCTCCAGTCACCCGCGACCCCGAAAGGGAACAAGCGGTAGAAAATGGATGGATGGAAGATTAATTGCAATTGTTTTTTAACTATTTAGTGTCTTCTGCAGAGCACTTAATGTACAGATAACTAATATACGTTTCTGTATAAAACCTGCTAACCCTGGAGTTTAGACCTCTACAATCAAGTGAGATTACATGAGATTGAAATAGTTCATATTCCAATCTTCTCTCAATTTTTAAAGCTCCTGGACAGGTTTTAAATGCGCACTAAGAACTAAATTTTGAATCAAAGTCAATACTCTTGGTGTTTGAACTTTGCTTTGTGTGGAATGCCATACAGTAGGGCATGAAAAATATGTACTTAGTAATATTTCTTTCCTGAATATTTTCAGCTCTGTAGTCATGGTAGCCTTTCTCATATTCTTTATAATTTCCCCTTCATATACTAGAGCACTGTAGTCCATCAAATATTCTCATCACATGCAAAGGTTGAAGTTTATGTTCATCAATTTTGAGTTGACTGCCCCTGCCGTGCCCTCCTCCATTTCCACCCACCCATGGAGTATTGTTTTATTTTTTGCGCTGTACTTTTAGACAAGCAGTGAATGGGGCGTCTCGCTGTGCACAGTTAGGAGCGGTAATTGTGTAAGCAGTAATTGCGATCCTCTGCATCTGCTTTTGAGAATAGGGAGCAGCTCTGGTCAAGACCCTGCTGTTATGGGACTCAATCAAAGTCTATCCTGGAACATCTAACCACTGAAGCAGACAAATTAATTAATTATGCGAAAAAAATCTATATTATCAGAAGTACAATAGCTTTTCAACGTCCTAAATTGTAAAGTGCTTTTGACTGTCCCCAAATGGAGTATAATAGACATTTGAAGTTCATGGAAAGGACAGTCAAATGTCAACGTTATTTATAAACCTTCTCTACTTGCGGTGAATAAGTAACACACAATTTCAATAATTTGCAATAAATTATGAATGAGGAGATTGCTGTATGAGCTTTTAGGACAAATTAAAATCAGAAGTTTGTTTAAGTATAAAACTTTTTCCACATGAACTTACTAACATGTATCTTGCACCATGTTTGCTTGGATCCCTTAAAAATACTAATGTACATACACATTCAGCTATAGCATTTCACTCTAAAATAAAGTGAGAGCGTCACAGTGGAAAAAAATATGAATTAAAGCCGCAAGCGGCATCCAATGGCCCTCGCGGGCCGCCGGCCTTCCGACTCTGCTCTCTGCATTTTACAGAGATGGCGCTAACGCAATTGTCTAAGAACTAAGACAGCGACACATTGGACATGTACAATGCTGTGCTTAACCAGTGCAAATGAACACAAATGTCGGTCAAATGTGCAGCTCCAGCGCACAGAGACCGTGACACTTGGAATAAAAATATGGATAACTTTTGATGCTCCGCTTGTGTAGATTATTTTCCCCAAATATGAGCTTGATCGAGCTATTGCCCACAGAGGAGTTTGTTAAAGTGTGAAGCATAAATGTGAACATTTCAAGGATTTGGCGTTTTTCCCATTTCTGACATATATTTGCGGCTCTACTGCACAGAGACCGTAGTACTTAAAATCAAAATATGGATAACTTTTGATGCCCCGCTTGTGTAGATGATTCTCCCCAAATATGAACTTGATGGGGCTTTCGCCCTAGGAGGAGTTTGTTAAAGTGTGAAGTGTAAAAATGTGGTCATTTTAGAGATTTTGCGGTTTCCCCATAGGGATAACATGGGATGTTTCTGTCATCGCTACGGCTACGCTTTACCAAATATGACTTTGGCTGCCATACTTTTAATTTGGGGATGGCAAATGAGAATTGTGTGCAAAATGTCATGTCATTTGGAAAAACTCTTGTTTATAGGCCACTCTGAAGGCCAAATAGTCCAAATTCTGCGAAAAGTTTGCGGCTCAGCTGCACAGAGACCGTAAATGTTATCCATAAAATTTAAATAACTTTAAATGCCCCACTTGTCTAGAGGAGGTACACCGATTTTGAGATCGGTGGGCCAAACGCACTAGGAGGAGTTTGTTAAAGTGTGAAACGTAAATGTGAACATTTCAAAGATTTGGCGTTTTTCCCATTTCTGACATATATTTGCAGCTCCACGGCACAGAGACCGTAGCACTTAAAATCAAAATATGGATAACTTTTGATGCCCCGTTTGTGTAGATGATTTTCCCCAAATATGAGTTTGATCAGACAATCGCCCTAGGAGGAGTTTGTTAAAGTGTGAAGCGTAAAAATGTGGTGATTTGAGCGATTTCGCGATTTTCCCATAAGGATAACATGGGATGTTTCTGTCATCGGTACGGTTACGCCGTACAAAATATGACTTTGGCTCTCATACTTGTATGATCAGGATGGCAAATTAGAATTTTGTGCAAAATATCATGTCATTTGGAAAAACTCTATTGTTTATAGGCCACTCTGAAGGCCAAATAGTCAGAATTCTGGGAAACGTTTGCGGCTCCGTCGCACAGAGACCGTAAAAGTTATCCTTAAAATTTGGATAACTTTAGATGCACCACTTGTCTAGAGGACGTACACCGATTTTGAGGTTGGTGGGCAAAACGCACTAGGAGGAGTTAGTTAAAAGTGTAAAACATAAAAATGTGGTAATTTGAGAGATTTTGCGGTTTTCCCATAGGGATAACATGGGAGGTTTCTGTCATCGCTACGACTACGCCGTAAAAATTAAGGCATTTTTGTGATTGGCTTTTGTGATCGGGACGGCAAAATAGAATTTTGGGTAAAGTTTAGAACATTTTGGTAAAACAAATTTTTGACCTTCAATGTTAATTTAAAGGTCACTCTGTAGGGGGCGCTATCGCGGCCATTTCAATTTTGTCAGCCTAAACTGGTCCAAACTAGAAAGTTTAACAACTGATTCAAATTTGGTCCTAATCGGACTGGTTTTGATCAAATGGGAGCAATTTTTAGATCTGCAATATTCCAAAATAAGTTGTCCAACTTTGCGGCTGCGCCGCACACAGACCGTAAAAGGTATCTCCAAAATTGGATAACTTTAGATGCCCCACTTGTCCAGAGGACGTCCGCCGATTTTGAAGTCGGTGGGCAAAACGCCCTAGGAGGAGTTCGTCAAAGTTTGACGTGAACAAAATGGCTAACACAGCGTGTTTTCATTTTCAAAGGAAGATGGCGGCCATAGGGTAAGTCTTGGGGCGTGGCCACAATAATATATTTTTTTTGTCCTCACGAGAAGAATGCGTGTCCCGAATTTCGTAGCTTTACGCCAAAGTTGACCTCGGGGCGTCTCCCATAGGCGCAATGTATTTTGACTTTTGTCGGTGGCGCTGTTGCGCCATTTTTTGACGAAAAAAAAAATGGCCCAGAAAAAACAAAATTTTTTGCCGATTCTGAATTTTGGGCAAAGTTTGGTGAGTTTTTGAGCATGTTCAGGGGGTCAAATTAGAGCTCAAAAAGCAGAAGAACAAGAAAAATTAAACCCGCAAGCGGCATCCAACGGCCCTCGCGGGCCGCCGGCCTTCCGACTCTGCGCTTTCGACTTGATAAAGATGGCGCCCTTATTGTGTTGAATTAAAAAAGAACTTGACAGACGGCGACATATTTGACATGGCCAATCCAGTGCAAATGAACACAAGTGTCAGTCAAATTTGCTGCGCCGCCGCACAGAGACCGTAGCACTTGGAATAAAAATATGGATAACTTTTGATGCCGCGCTTGTGTAGATGATTTTTCCCAAAGTAAAGCTTGATCGAGCTATTGCCCACGGAGGAGTTTGTTAAAGTGTGAAGCGTAATTGTGAACATTTCAGAGATTTCGCTGTTTTCCCATTTCTGACATATATTTGCGGGTCCGCCACACAGAGACCGTAGCACTTAGAATCAAAATATGGATAAGTTTTGATGCCCCGCTTGTGTAGATGATATTCTCCAAATATGAACTTGATCGGACAATCGCCCTAGGAGGAGTTCGTTAAAGTGTGAAGCGTAAAAATGTGGTGATTTGAGCGATTCTACAATTTTCCCATAAGGATAACATGGGATGTTTCTGTCATCGCTACGGTTACGGCGTACTAAATAGGACTTTGGCTCTCATACTTTTATGATCAGGATGGCAAATTAGAAATTTGTTCAAAATATCATGTCATTTGGAAAAACTCTATTGTTTATAGGCCACTCTGAAGGCCAAATAGTCAGAATTCTGGGAAACGTTTGCGGCTCCGTCGCACAGAGACCGTAAAAGCTATCCTTAAAATTTGGATAACTTTAGATGCCCCACTTGTCTAGAGGACGTACACCGATTTTGAGGTTGGTGGGCAAAACGCACTAGGAGGAGTTCGTTAAAGTGTGAAACAGAAAAATGTGGATATTCGAGAGATTTAGCGGTTTTCCCATAGGGATAACATGGGAGGTTTATGTCATCGCTACGGCTACGCCGTAAAAATTAAGGCATTTGTCTGATTGGCTTTTTTGATCGGGACGCCAAAATAGAATTTTGGGTAAAGTTTAGAAAATTTTAGTAAAACAAATTTTTGACCTTCTATGGTAATTTAAAGGTCACTCTGTAGGGGGCGCTATCGCGCCCATTTCAATTTTGTCATCATAAACTGGTCCAAAGTAGAAAGTTGAACAACTGATTCAAATTTGGTCCTAATCGGACTTGTTTTGATCAAATGGGAACAATTTTTAGATCTGCAATATCCCAAAATAAGTTGTCCAACTTTGCGGCTGCGCCGCACACAGACCGTAAAAGGTATCTCAAAAAATTGGATGACTTTAGATGCCCCACTTGTCCAGAGGACGTCCGCCGATTTTGAAGTTGGTGGGCAAAACGCCCTAGGAGGAGTTCGTCAAAGTTTGACGTGAACAAAATGGCTAACACAGCTTGTTTTCATTTTCAAAGGAAGATGGCGGCCATAGGGTAAGTCTGGGGGCGTGGCCACAATAATATTTGTTTTTTGTCCTCACAAGAGGAATGCGTGTTCCGAATTTCGTAGCTTTACGACAAAGTTGACCTCGGGGCGTCTCCCATAGGCGCAATGTATTTTGACTTTTGTCGGTGGCGCTGTTGCGCCATTTTTTAGGCAAAAAAAAATGGCCCAGAAAAAAAAAATTTTTTCGCCGATTCTGAATTTTGGGCAAAGTTTGGTGAGTTTTTGAGCATGTTCAGGGGGTCAAATTAGAGTTCAAAGCGATGAAGAACAAGAAAAATTAAAGCCGCAAGCGGCATCCAACGGCCCTCGCGGGCCGCCGGCCTTCCGACTCTGCTCTCTGCATTTTACAGAGATGGCGCTGACGCGCCCTCATTGTCAAAGAACTAAGACAGTGACACATTGGACATGTACAATGCTGTGCTTAACCAGTGCAAATGAACACAAAGCTCCAGCGCACAGAGACCGTGACACTTGGAATAAAAATATGGATAACTTTTGATGCCCCGCTTGTGTAGATGATTTTCCCAAAATATGAGCTTGATCGAGCTATTGCCCACAGAGGAGTTCATTAAAGTGTGAAGCATAAATGTGAACATTTCAAGGATTTGGCGTTTTTCCCATTTGTGACATATATTTGCGGCTCTACCGCACAGAGACCCTAGTACTTAAAATCAAAATATGGATAACTTTTGATGCCCCGCTTGTGTAGATTATTTTCCCCAAATATGAACTTGATCGGGTAATCGCCCTAAGAGGAGTTTGTTAAAGTGTGAAGTGTACAAATGTGGTCATTTTAGAGATTTTGCGGTTTCCCCATAGGGATAACATGGGATGTTTCTGTCATCGCTACGGCTACGCTTTACCAAATATGACTTTGGCTCCCATACTTTTAATTTGGGGATGGCAAATGAGAATTGTGTGCAAAATGTCATGTCATTTGGAAAAACTCTTGTTTATAGGCCACTCTGAAGGCCAAATAGTCCAAATTCTGCAAAAAGTTTGCGGCTCAGCTGCACAGAGACCGTAAATGTTACCCATAAAATTTGAATGACTTTAGATGCCCCACTTGTCTAGAGGAGGTACACCGATTTTGAGATCGGTGGGCCAAACGCACTAGGAGGAGTTTGTTAAAGTGTGAAGCGTAATGTGAACATTTCAAAGATTTGGCGTTTTTCCCATTTGTGACAGTATATTTGCAGCTCCACGGCACAGAGACCGTAGCACTTAAAATCAAAATATGGATAACTTTTGATGCCCCGCTTGTGTAGATGATTTTCCCCAAATATATGCTTGATCGGGTATTCGCCCTGGGAGGAGTTCGTTAAAGTGTGAAGCGTAAAAATGTGGTGATTTGAGCGATTCTATGATTTTCCCATAAGGATAACATGGGATGTTTCTGTCATCGGTACGGTTACGCCGTACAAAATATGACTTTGGCTCTCATACTAGTATGATCAGGATGGCAAATTAGAATTTAGTGCAAAATGTCATGTCATTTGGAAAAACTCTATTGTTTATAGGCCACTCTGAAGGCCAAATAGTCAGAATTCTGGGAAACGTTTGCGGCTCCGTCGCACAGAGACCGTAAAAGTTATCCTTAAAATTTGGATAACTTTAGATGCCCCACTTGTCTAGAGGACGTACACCGATTTTGAGGTTGGTGGGCAAAACGTACTAGGAGGGGTTCGTTAAAGTGTAAAAACATAAAAATGTGGTAATTTGAGAGATTTTGTGGTTTTCCCATAGGGATAACATGGGAGGTTTATGTCATCGCTACGACTACGCCGTAAAAATTAAGGCATTTGTCTGATTGGCTTTTTTGATCGCGACGCCAAAATAGAATTTTGGGTCAAGTTTAGAAAATTTTGGTAAAACTAATTTTTGACCTTCAATGTTAATTTAAAGGTCACTCTGTAGGGGGCGCTATCGCGCCCATTTCAATTTTTTCATCATAAACTGGTCCAAACTAGAAAGTTGAACAACTGATTCAAATTTGGTCCTAATCGGACTTGTTTTGATCAAATGGGAAAAATTTTTAGATCTGCAATATCCCAAAATAAGTTGTCCAACTTTGCGGCTGCGCCGCACACAGACCGTAAAAGGTATCTCAAAAAATTGGATAACTTGAGATGCCCCACTTGTCCAGAGGACGTCCGCCGATTTTGAAGTCGGTGGGCAAAACGCCCTAGGAGGAGTTCGAAGTTTGACGTGAACAAAATGGCTAACACAGCGTGTTTTCATTTTCAAAGGAAGATGGCGGGAATAGGGTAAGTCTAGGGGCGTGGCCACAATAATATTTTTTTTTTTGTCCTCACAAGAGGAATGCGTGTTCCGAATTTCGTAGCTTTACGACAAAGTTGACCTCGGGGCGTCTCCCATAGGCGCAATGTATTTTGACTTTTGTCGGTGGCGCTGTCGCGCCATTTTTTAACGAAAAAAAAAAAGGCCCAGAAAAACAAAATTTTTCGCCGATTTTGAATTTTGGGTAAAGTTTGGTGAGTTTTTGAGCATGTTCAGGGGGTCAAATTAGAGCTCAAAAAGCAGAAGAACAAGAAAGATAATAAAAAATATAGCCGCAAGCGGCAATGATCGGCCCTCGCCACGCCGCCGCCACACCGCCGCCACGCCGCAAGAGGAGGGGGCGCTAACGCGCCCCAATTGTCCTTTTATTACGCCTACTGCTGAATCTTTGACGCTGTCACATCTTCTCCCCTTTGTTTTACCATCAAAAAGCTATTTTATTTTGAATTCTTGGCAAAATGTGCAGCTTTGCCGCACAGACACCGTGACTCTTTGAATGAAAATGTGGATAACTTTTGATGGTCCTGAAGATGAGTCTCACCAAATTTCAGGTTAATAGGGCTGACGCCCTGGGAGGAGTTTGTGAAAGTCTAAAGTGTAAACATGTTCTGGCGATTTCCCCATTGGAATAACATGAAAGGTTTCGGTCATCGTTACGGCAACGCCATAACAATTATGACATGGGTCTCATTGACTTTTTTGATGGGGATGCTAAAATTGAGTTGTGTGTCAAATTTCATATAATTTCGCAAAACTAAACATTTAACCTCCATATAAAATCTGTAGGGGGCGCTGTGGCGCCAAATGAATTTATTTCACTTCAAGTAGGTTTAGGGCAAAGAGTTTAACAACTGATTCTAATTTGACGCAATTCGGACTTTATCTGCGCAAACGGCAGAAATTTTAAATATGGGAGATTTCTGAAATTCTAGCTACAGTTTGCGGCTTCGCCGCACCGAGACCGTGAGAGGTATCAATGTAATTTGGATAACTTTTGATGTCCCACTCCTCAGTAGCATTTTCACCAAATTTCAGCTTTTTAGGGCCAACGCCCTGGGAGGAGTTCGTAAAAGTACGACGTTTGGAAAAACTCCGAAGTCATGTTTAGCCATTTTTGAAGCAATATGGCCGACATTTGGTTGGGCGGACGGCGTTGCCGTAATAATATTTTTTACTTCTCTTGTCACCATCTACCTCTGCGCCAAATTTCATGATTCTACGATCAGATTTTTTTTGGGTCATTTCCCATCTCTCAATGCATTTTTGGTACATTTGGGGGCGCTGACGCGCCAATTTTTTTTATTTTAGAAAAGGGAAATAGCCAGAATGTAGAGAGGCACGATTTGTAGAGGTGTGCAAATTGTTGTGACTTTTCGTCAATGTTCACTGGGTGAAAAATAGGGGGGTTGGTCCCGAGAAGAAGAAGAAGAAGAAGAAGAAGAAAGAATAATATTCCGATGCGAAAACAATGTTTCCCATTTTTCAAATGTCATAAACTATACATTTTCGGAAAGCGCTCGCGCTTTCCTACCTCATGGTGTTGGTCCCTGGTCACTGACGGGTACTTTCGTTAATTTTGAGTGGGCTCCGCCCACTTTGTGTTTTTGGCCCTCTATACAGTAATAATGTTCAATTTTTGCATTACATGCTTATATGCACGGAACATGCAAGAGATGGGGAACGTATTCGTGAGCTACTTAGCGCAAATGAGTGCTTTATATGGGGATGACGACCGCTTCGCGGTCGTCATCTCAATGTAAAGTGCTCGTTTAGTGCGCACTTTTGCACGGGCTTCGCCCGTTTACAACGGTAATGTTCCATTTTCCTATTACTAATTAGTATGCACGGGGCGTGCATGAGTGAAGGAGTGCGTTAGTGAGTGTTTGGAAGTGGGCGAGCGCTTCGCGCTCGATTTCGTGCGCACTTTCGCAGCCGTGCTTCGCACGGCCTTACGAGATTAATAGGCCTCTCGCCAGCTTGTGGCGCTCGGGCCTAATAATAATATTTTTAGCAAAAACAATATAGCCGTTTCCACTATAACAACAAATTATACATCGTTTGAAAGCTCTAAGCCTTCCCGATGCCGCCATGGGGTGGAATCATCATTACGAGCGCTTACGCGCTCGTCACTCCCTATTCCGTCGGGATGCCCCGCCCACTCCCCATAGACTTCCATTGATTTGAGCAGATACAAGCATGGCCCATGCCTGCGGCATGGATTCTCGCGTACAGGACGATGCCAGGAGGGTTTTTGGAGGAATGCAGCGCTTCGCGCTGCTGTTGTCAACAATGAGTGAATGGGCGTAGCCCATTCACTCACACTTTTTCTGTCATAGCAGGAGTAAGTATGCATGATCCATGCCTTCGGCATGGGCTAGTTCACTGTACTTGCCAGGGGCGACGGGGTCAGACAGTTGCAACGCTGCCGGGAGCAATAGGCCCTCCGCCCTGCTGGGGCTCGGGCCTAATAAACAAGTTACTGAATGCTGCTTTAAATTGACTATATAAAGCATCAATTAAGTTGCTTAAGAACTAAGAATTGCAGGTTGATTATGGTGGGAAACTGCAGCATAACATTAATATATCACTAAATGCACTTTTGTTTGTTTTGTATTGTTTCTTTTTTTTTTTTTTTTTACAGTTTTTGAATATTTTTAAACAGAACAGAAACACACTGAACACGAGGTAGCAAAATAAATTAAAGACATCCAAATAAAGTCACGTTACACATTGTCTAACATAATGCACCCTGGAGAAACAAAGAGACCACGAGAATGGACTGTTTAGCAAGCTTTATTTATGAGTTATTTGGCGCTCAGACCCCAGCGGAAGACGTTGCGATCATGGGCACTCCATGATCTATTTGTATTAGATGTCTCCCCCCGGAGCCTGGAGACTGGTGGAGGTAGATGTGAAGAGAAGGTAGAGGATGAGGGGAATGCAGAGGAGGAGCTGGGCAGGTGGTGGGTCGCAGTACAGTTTGAGCGGCCGAGCCATCTGCCCGAGGGCTTAAATGCGACAGCCTGGGTGCTGATTGGAGCGGGGAGGAGTCACTTGAGAGCGTTGATTGGGGATGAGGAGCAGGTGCGAGGGCCATGGTACAGACGCCCCCTGACCTTTCACCATCCTTCTTGGCCGGGAAAAACTGCATAACCTCTTTGGGATAAGCGCAGAAACCTGGGAGAGTACATGGTGAAGTGAGGGATCTGACTCTCACAGACAAACAGGCGGACGCCCGCTTGAGTGCGATGATGGCGCTGGGGAGAGGGGTCCTTCCATGGTGGCCTTGATGTAGATGGGTGGAGTTAGGTCTTCCAGGCTGAATTTACGCAGGCTTCATATGTCCCACCACCAGGTCCAAAATTTTCAAATTAAGTCTGAAAGTCTTTTTTTTTAAAGTCAGTGTCAGTTATTATGTCAATCCAGTGCTTGATTGTTGATTCGGTTTGTGTCGTACATTTTTTCGTAATGGCCTTTCCTTTTTTACCTGTCGCCAAATGTATCTATCAATCAATTAGATTTTATTTGTAGAGCACAATTTGTACAAAATTCAATTCAAAGTGCTTTACAATGTTAAAAACACATAAAAAAAACACAATACAGTGTAAGTCACAATGAATAAATAAAAACATAAAACACATTGAACATTTACAATGGTAAAAACAGGCACTAGAGCTGGGTTTCGATTCAAATTTCAAGAATCGATTCGATTCCGATTTTTACGTTTCAAAATCGTTTTTTTCCGATTTCTCAGATCCCATCCGATTCGCTCCGATTTCGATCTGATTTCCGATTCGATCCGATTTCGATTCGATCCGGGGGTTAATGTTATTAAAAATGAAAAATGTATTTGAACCGTTTCCTTCACTTCATGACTGTGTAGAGAAGCAACATATTAAAACTAGTATTATATCAATATTAAACAGCAAATCTTACAAGTATTGGTAGTTACTGATGGAAGACTGATGAAAAGGTTAAGGGTCAATCTACCTTCAAGAAAGATAATCCAGGAGTCCTGAATTATCTTTCTTGAAGGTAGATTGAAGTTCACTGAGGGAAATGTAGAAAAGAATTTTAATTAAAAAAATATGCAAATCGATTAAAAATCGGAAAATCGATTTTTTCAACCCAGCTCTAATAGGCATGGCCCAACAAAACCATCTTTGGCCTAGATTTAAACACTGCCAGGGTGGGGCTCTTGGAAAGGCTATTCCAGACCTTTGCCCCATAGAACTGGAATCCAGATTCCTCGTGTCTGGTCTTATACACAAGTAGAGATGCTGTAAAGTCTCTTCTCTGAGCCACAGGAGCCAGTGCAGAGACCTGAGAACAGGACTCATGTGATGGTACTTCCTGGTTCTAGTCAGGACCCGAGCAGCAGCGTTCTGGATGTACTGCAGCTGTTTTACAACTCGTTTGGAGAGGCCAGTGAGCAGGCCGTTACAGTAGTCTAATCTACTGGAGACAAACGCATGGATAAGTCTCTCCAAATCTGGTTTAGAGACTATATTTTTAATTTTGGAAATGTTTTTCAGATGGAAAAAAGGGACTAATGTTATTTAATTTGTGTAGCTGCTGAAATTTGGGTTATTAATAAACTAAATTTCTTAATTTGTTCAGATTTTAGAGAGAGAGATTGGAGGTGACACTTTCTCTTTGTTTCTGTGGCCAAAGACGATGATTTCAGTCTTGTCTGAGTTCAGCTGGAGAAAGTTGTTTTGCATCCATACAGAGTGAATCCACTGGTTCATATTCACCTGCCGTCAGTGAAACATAGATCTTAAGAGTCATCTACAAAATTGTGATAGGACACACCACTGTATTAACCGTCCCAGCGGCAGCATGTACAGATTTAACAGAAGGGGTCCAAGGATTGACCATTGGGGCACTCCACGGGTATCTATTTATTGTGTCCATGGCAGAAGTTTTGAGGCCAGAACACATCGTTTTGAAATCAAGTGGTATGGCAATGTCAAAAACTGGCTGGAGTGCTTTGTTAATATCAGACCAATATTTCTGAACTGTAGGACAGTACTACAGGCACTTTTTGAACAACTATCAGTTGACCACTCTCTCTGAGCCTCCTCCAACTCAATTTTAAAAGTGTTTATTACCATTGCGGCGCAGATGGGAAATCCCTGCTCATCTTTTAGCTTGTCAGATGCAGGGATGGGAGATGGGAGACCTAGGTGTGATTGAGAGAGGCATGAAGCCATCTTTGCAGCCCTGACATCTTGTCGTGGCAGATTTAAGGACTAAAGGGAAGGAGCAGACAGAGCAGTGATCTAGTCTGCTGTTTATATGTCGAGCCGCTATAGCCTCCAAGCTACAGTTTTTGATGGGCAAAGGCTTGTTTCTAGGTACGGGGATTCAATTTGGATGCTGGAACAATTTTGAAAAATAAAGCTTAACATTTGCAATTAAAATTATGAAAACTATTTTTGTAGAATTTTCACTTCTCATGCAGTGTTAACAAGGACACATCATTGTTTATTGTTGATGCGGTTTGCTCCATCTATGAAGGGCGCCATCCGATGGTTACAGAATGTGTTCTTCTCTAACATTACCAGTTTCCTTCGTAAACTCGTCTCACAGAAACGGTATACTAAGCACTTCTCATTATAAACAAGTCGGTGTCATCCCTCATTTGTCCTGGAATGTTCCATTGTAAAAAAAAGATTCAGTTGTAATCAACTTTGCAGTGTTTTTTTTTTAAAACAAGACCTTTCATCCAAAAGTAATTCTTAATATTCTGATCTAGTCTGAGAAGTCAGATATTTATTCTACTTTGGGCTGCATAAGCCCTGCCCACTGGGGGGAAAATCTCTATATAATTTTCCCCTGAAACTAATCTTCTTTGTTACTCTAACACCCCTAGTAGAAAAAGCTTCAGTTGTAGTCATCTGGACTCAGTTTGAAAAAATAGACGTTTCGACTCTCATCCAAGAGTCATTGTCAATAAAAGAATTTAGATCGAGAACTCCGATATTAATACTGTTCTGTGGTAAGACCCGCCCATTGGGAGGAGCCTTCCTGAAGTAGAAAGAGTTGTTTGTTTCAACAGAAACTCCCCCCTTGTATCTACCGAGCTAGCCTATTCAGAATTTTAATGGCCTATTAGAATCCTCTTTGTCTTTGTGAGACCCTGGCTCACCCACCCTGAGTACCTGATTAGCATCTAAATGTCCTGGTCCTGGTCCTCTAACTCTCCAGGGGTTCAGTATCCCATTATAAATAACAGGAAGATTAAACCTTAGCCCTCCATTTCTGTTTAAAGAAGGTCTTTCTTTTTTAACAAAAATAGCTTCCTTGACTCCTCTTTCAAACCATCTTTTCTCCCTGCTTAAAACCTTCACCTCACCGTCTTCAAACGAGTGATTAGAGGCTTCAAGATGGAGATGCACGGCACTCTGAGGTCCTGAACTTGTATTTCTTCTGTGCTGATAAAGCCTCTTGTGTAGAGGCTGTTTCGTCTCACCTATGTACCGTTCTTTACAGCTTTCTTCACTGCATTGGATCGAATAAACTACATTGCTCTGTTTTTGAGTCGGCAACTTGTCCTTAGGGTGAAACTCTGTTCAGTTTCACTTTTGTTCTGCTTCTTGGTTCTCTTCACTCTGTTGAGAGCCCAAGCGGGGTAACCACAGGCTGGTTCACCCTTTTTTTTTTTTTTTTTTTTTTTTTTGGGGAGTCTTCACTACGAGGTGACGTCATTTCCGGTGAGTGTGTCGCGTTTTCAGAGCTGTTCGTTCTTAGAGCCTTTTACCGATTAATCCACGAATTATACACACTATTTACGCATCATATACACGAAAGTGAACGTTTGATTTCTCCGCAAACAATCCGGAGCCTCAAGCCGCTCGCTTTTCAGTATTTCGTGGATTAAAAAGCCCTCCACACTCTAGCTCCAGCCTGAACTAGCCTAGCGTAGCCTAGCCGCTAGCGTCATGGCTGGATCTACCTTTACCTGTTTGAGCTGTCATATGTCGAGTCAGAACCCTGGCTCCTTCTCTGATGATAGGTGCGTGAAGTGCAGTGTAGTGGTAGTTTTGGAGGCCAGGGTTACGGAGTTAGAAGCGTGGATCCGCTGTTTAGAGGAGCTTAAGTCCAGTTATAGTTCGGTTTTAGCGCGAGGGCTACCGGACCGCGCTGCAGGGCGTAGCATTAGCATTAGCAGTAGCAGTAAGGCCGAGCTCAGCCCCTCAGCGTCTCCCGTGCAGCCGGGACTAGACCAGGAACAGAATAGGGACCAATTTGTGACAGTTCGGAGGGGACAAGGCGCTAAACGCCGAACCTCAGAGCGCCGTGAGCTTCACGTCTATAATAGGTTTTCTCCCCTCAGCGATCACACGCCCGCTGAACACACGAGAGAAACTCTTGTAATCGGGAGTTCTATTGTTAGAGACGTGAAGCTGCCAGCTGCTAGCGTTAGGTGTTACCCGGGGGCCAGAATGGGTGACATCGAAGGAAACCTTAGGATCTTAAAGCGGAGCAGGACCCGTTTCCGGCGAGTCGTGATTCACGCAGGCGGTAACGACGCCCGGCGGAGACAATCAGAGGTGCTCAAAGTTCAAGTAGCCGCGGTGTGTGACCTAGCGAAGTCGATGTCAGACACTGTAATATTTTCTGGTCCCCTGCCCAATCGGATCAATGCTGAATTGTACAGCCGTCTCTCAGCATTCAACAACTGGTTATCCAGATGGTGCCCTCAAAACAACGTTGTCTTTATTGATTACTGGAGTGTGTTTTGGGGAAAGCCCGGGCTCATACGCAGGGATGGCATCCATCCGACTTCGGAGGGTACATCCCTATTAGTTCGGAATTTGACCGATAGTCTTAGTCGTGTTAAGTGACCATCTAGGGATGAGCCCCAGGTGCAGAGCAGCAGTTCAAGACGCTCCTCTGTCGCTGAACTCTCGCCCGTTCTGTTACATGTGAAGTGTTCAGATTCAAGACAGATAGAGACTGTGTGTGTCCCTCGTGTTCCTCGTACAAATAATGCCAAAAAGTCACATCTCAGAAAAAATATTTCAGGCGTGAGACCAAATAACTTAAGGAAAATAACAATCACAAATGACACAAATACACAAATGAATAAACACGTAAAATGTGGACTGCTAAACATTAGAGCAATTTCCTCCAAATCGCTCTTAGTTAATGAATTAATTAGTGACTATAACATAGATCTTCTAGCTCTAACTGAAACGTGGCTTCAACAAGACGACTACGTCAGACTAAATGAGTCCACCCCACCCACCCATGTAAACTTTCAGACTGCCAGGAGCACAGGCCGAGGTGGTGGTGTGGCAGTGATCTCACACTCAAGCCTACTCATGAGCCCTAAAACTAACAATGCATTTCACTCATTTGAAAGCCTCATGCTGTCAATCACATGTCCAAGTATGAAAAACCAAAAAGGAGTTTTGTTCATAGTTATCTACCGACCCCCTGGTCCCTACTCAGAGTTTTTAACAGAGTTTTCTGACTTTATATCAAACTTAGTGTTAGCCTGGGATAAAATAGTTATAGTTGGAGACTTTAATATCCACGTGAACATGAGTGATGACGCTCTCAGTAATGCCTTCAGCGCCTTGTTAGACAGCATTGGTTTCACTCAGAATGTAAATAAACCGACTCACACTCACAAGAACACTCTGGATCTTGTCCTAACGTATGGAACAGAGATTAGTGACCTCATTGTCCTCCCTCAAAACCCTATATTGTCAGATCATTTCCTAATTACCTTTCAGTTTATTCTTAAAGATCATCCAGTCCCACAAAATAAAGTTATAATGAAAAGGACAATATCTGAAAAATCTATCTCAAAATTCAAAGAAATAATAGAGCCAATATTCAGTGACATGTCATGTGATCCTGCTGAGAACAGCTTTAGTCCCAGTTTAAGTGATCAATGTGTCGACTTGACCATGAATTCTCTGAAGTCTGCTCTTGACGTTGTCGCGCCGTTAAAACAGAAGGTCATTAGGCCAAAGCGCGCCTCCCCATGGTACAACCAAGAACTGCGTTCACATAAACAAAGAGTTAGAAAGTTAGAGGGATTATTTCGTCGCTCTCACACCGAAGAATCCCTAAAAGCATGGAAAAGTTGCCTGCTGTCCTATAAGCAGGCTCTGCGTAAGGCCCAAACCAGATATTATTCAAATCTAATAGAAGTCAACAAAAGTAACACTAAATTCCTTTTCAGCACTGTAGCTAGGCTAACAAACTGTCACAGTGCAGTAGAGCCCTCAATCCCAGCTACACTTAGCTCTGATGATTTCCTCCTATTTTTTAACAATAAAATAAAAACAATCAGAGATAAATTAGATGAAATTACCCCCGCCATTAGCCCTGAACTAGCCCAAGCTGTAAATCTAACGTCTCATATAAATCCACCTGTAAACTTAGAAAGGTTCACAGCTGTTGATCAAGCAGAGATAACTTCAGCCATTATGTCCTCTAAAAGCTCAACTTGTGTCCTAGACCCCATTCCAAGCAGACTCCTCAAAGACATTCTCCCCCTAATTATAGACCCTATTCTTAATATAATAAATACTTCACTCCAAAGTGGCTATGTTCCACAGTCCTTCAAACATGCAGTCATTAAACCTCTTCTGAAAAAGCCTAATCTAGATCCCGACCTATTGGTAAACTACAGACCTATTTCAAATCTTCCCTTCGTCTCTAAAATCCTTGAAAAAGTTGTAGTAAAACAGCTTTGTCGCCACCTGCAGGACAATAACTTATTTGAAGTTTTCCAGTCAGGGTTCAGAGCCCACCACAGCACTGAAACTGCACTAGTTAAAGTCACAAATGATTTGTTATTAGCCGCTGACGATGGACTGGTCTCAATCCTGGTTCTGTTGGACCTGAGCGCAGCGTTTGACACCATTGACCACAACATTCTACTGCAGAGGTTAGAATGTGATGTAGGTGTTGGAGGAACAGCCCTCAGCTGGTTTAAATCCTATCTATCTGATAGGTACCAATTTGTTAATGTAAACCAGAGCTCCTCACCAAGCTCTAAAGTAATTTACGGTGTGCCACAGGGTTCGGTACTCGGTCCAATTCTGTTTACTCTTTATATGCTGCCATTAGGCAACATTATCAGAAAGCATGACATTAACTTCCACTGCTATGCAGACGACACTCAGCTGTATTTATCAATGAAACCTGATCAGAGCGATCAAGTAGACAGACTTAGTACTTGTGTGAAGGAGATAAAAACCTGGATGACACTAAACTACCTGCTTCTTAACCCTGAAAAAAACGAGGTCATTGTGCTTGGCCCTAAGCATCTACGAGACTCTATCTGAGCAGATAGTCACACTGGACAATGTCAGTGTAGCCTCCAGTTCTACTGTAAGAAACCTTGGAGTCTTATTTGACCAGGAGCTCTCATTTAAAGCTCATATAAATCAAGCTTGTAAAACAGCCTATTTCCATTTGCGCAACATAGCCAAAATCAGAAGAATCCTGCCTAAAAGTGATGCCGAAAAACTTATCCATGCATTTGTAACGACTAGATTAGACTACTGTAACTCCCTGCTTGCAGCGTGTCCTAAAAGCTCCATAAAAAGCTTTCAACTGGTTCAAAATGCAGCAGCAAGATTACTAACAGGAACAAAAAGAAGAGAGCACATTACGCCGGTGCTGAAGTCTCTTCACTGGCTCCCCGTCGAGTCTAGAATCAAATTCAAAATTCTACTCTTGACCTACAAAGCCATAAATGACATGGCCCCATCCTACCTCAAAGATGCTATAGAACCATATCATCCAAACAGAGCTCTTCGCTCTCAGAATGCCGGCCTTCTGGTGGTCCCAAGAGTCTCTAAAAGTACAGTAGGATGTAGAGCGTTTAGCTACCAAGCTCCTGTGTTATGGAATCAGCTCCCGACCCATGTTAAATATGCTGACACAGTCTCTTCATTTAAGTCCAGGCTTAAAACGTTCCTCTTCGAAATCGCTTATGGTCAGACTAGTTAGGAACAGAAACATAAACCCACAGCTTTAGCTACGCTGCCCTAGGAGTAACTATGCTGGGGGAAGTATGGCAGCTTGAGCACTATCCTCTTCTTCTTCTGACTACTTATGCTATCAAACAATATTTATTTTTTGATTCCACTTGCAAACTGTTCACCGCCTTCTTTTCTTTCTCTCACTCCTGAGGACCTGTGGACCCAGATGCCCCTCCCCTGGTGAAGTGGTCCCTGCCCTGTGTGGACGGTCCCTCATCTGCCTGAGGAGTGGGTCCAGCTCGCCCCCGACGGTCCCTCATCTGCCTGAAGAGTGGGTCCAGCTCGCCTCCGACGGTCCCTCATCTGCCTGAAGAGTGGGTCCAGCTCGCCTCAGACGGTCCCTCTTCTGCCTGAAGAGTGGGTCCAGTTCGCCTCAGTCGGTCCCTCATCTGCCTGAAGAGTGGGTCCAGCTCCAGTCTCCTCGTGTCCGTCTGTCCGTCTGTGAGAGTCGGATCTCTCCTTCACTGGAACTCCTCCAGGTTTCTACGCTTTTTTCCCAAAGAGGTTTTTTTTGTAGTTTTTCCTGGCCGAGAAGGAGAGTCTAAGGACAGAGGACCCTGGGACATCGTCCCTCGCCACCACAGACATTGTCTGACTCCATCGCCACCACAGACATTGTTGATTCATTTCTCCCTGTGGCCCTCAGAGGCGACTGTTGTTGTGATTTTGGGCCTTACAAAAATAAATTGATTTGATTTGATTTGATTTGATATCATCACTGATTAATACTTGCTTGGCATCAGAATGGCCAGGGCTAATACCTCCTCATGGCTTAAAAATAGTGTTGTACACTACCATTAAACTGAATGTTAAATCTACATTTACGGTTTTACATAAAAGCAGAGGGGACCGAGCTTTCTCTGTGGTGGGGCCCAGGCTCTGTGAAAGTCTGCCTCTGCAGGTTAGATCTGCTGAGACACTAAAGCAATTTAAATCTTTGTTAAAAACATATCTTTTCTATCTGGCCTTTTAACACTGACTGAGCAGTCATTATTGTTGTGTATTTGTGTGTACACTTGGGGCTTTTAAAGTTGTAAGTGTGCTTTATAAATAAACGTTCACATAGCTTCTCTTTTTTTAACAGAAATGGCCTCCTTAACTCCTCCATCAAACCATCGCTTCTCCTGCTTAGAATCTTCACCTCACTGTCTTCAAAAGAGTGGATAGTGTTAGTTAGTGGTTTTAAGATGATTTAGCATTTCTTCTGTGTTGTGTTGTTCTGTGGTTGTTTAGTCTCACCGATGTAAGAATAAACTACACGGCTCTGTTTTTGTGTGACCAGCTCCTAAGGATGAACCAATGTTTGGCTTTAAGTGTTGCCCAGTTCAAAATAAACAGGAATTTCATGTTGACTAAAAAATCTTTGTCGTTTTTCAGACAGTCCAGACACATAAGGGATAGAGACTCCATTCCTTCTTGGTTTTGTTGCATTTTGGTCTGTTTTTTGGCCGATTTAACTTGATTGGAGCCCAAGCGGGGTAACCACAGGCTAAGGAGGTATTCCGGCCGCGTTTTTCCTCCTTCCTTACTCTCTGAGCTAATGGGCTCTTTTTAGGCTCTGTGTTGTAATGTCCTGATTAGGTACTGATCCATGTGCGTTGTTTCGTATATACTTTTATCTGGAGCTTCCAGTCCTCTTTTCTGATAGTGGAACAATCAAGAAAGGCCAAGTGGCTCAGCGTCTTCTGTTGTAAACCTGATGTTCGGGTCCACCGCATCGATATGCTCTGATTACACTTCTAGCTCTTGTTTCTTGATTGACACAAATGTGTCATCCACGTGGCAGTGCCAAAGAATTGGAGAAGTGCCTGAAAAGGACAATGCCTTCGTCTCAAACTGCTCCATGTACAAGTTGCCCACAATGGAAGGGACAGGAGAAGCCATGGCACAGCCGTGAAGCTGTCAATAGAAATGTCCCCAAAATTGAAAGTATGTGGTGCTCAGACAGATGTTTAATAATTTGCAGATGTGTTCGTGTCAGCTTGGGGGAACTTAAAACAGTGCAAACAAAGAGATAAACAGGATAAGTTATTATAAACCCAGAATAGGATAAATGTCCAAGTTCTCAGACTAGATCCGCAGATTGAGAATGACTTTTGGTCGAAACGTCTTGTTTGAAAAAAAAAAAGAAGTGTGTCCTAATGTCCTGTATTGGAATCTTTTTCTACAATTCTCATTGTATCTTCTCATAGAATGCTATAGTGTAAAAAGTGTATGTCATATATATATATATATATATATATATATATTTTTTATCTTATTAAACGCCCCTGTGATGGTTAAAGATGTATTTAGCAGAAATCCAGCCTTGCAACATTTGCCAACATCAACCCGAAGACAACTGCACAGTTTGAACCCCAAAGTAGAGTCAAGAGACTAAGGCAGGTGCAGTAGAGGCAGGTGCAGTAGAGGCAGGTGCAGTAGAGGCAGGGGGCAGGCCGACTTAGCTGGAGCACAGAGCAGGAGCACGACGACACCAGGAACTGGAGACACACAAAGGCCCGAACGAGGCGGAATTATAATGATGTACTGCAGGTGGATGAAGTGCAGTTGTGTTTTGTCTAGACCTGTGAGAAGCCAACCACGCCCCCTGTCACCCCACCCCGCTTGCCACGCCCCCTGCCACACACAGGCTCTGCTAGAAAAAGACGGAGAGGGAATACAAACTAAACCATAACAACAACCCTTTAGGAGACAATAACACATTTAAATAAATTAAAACGCACATATTATTAAATGTAAAAAGAAAAAGAAAAAAATCATGAGCGCCACAAATGTATAATGAAAAGTGTAAGAGCGTGTTTGTAAGCCGTCTTCAGTTTATAAAAAGTACTGTGGCATGTGAGGAGGAGGACATTGACTGACTCACACTTTTCTGTGGTTTGCGGTGAAATCACTGAAGCGTTCTTCCTCTCGGCGCGGCTCTTAATTTTTAATGCTAATACCATAAATTTTGAATGGTGTCGTATCATCCTTATTTTATGTGGCCACCTGCTGGGCCTGACGGTCGCGCCCGACTTTTTCTGATTTATTTAACTGAAGCGTTTTGAATTCCAGCTTGACTTTGTGCTGAGATTTGTCAGATGAAGATGCTGTTGCAGAAAGAACTAAAGTTTCAAATTAAGGTTAAACTATAGGCTCAATCTAAAGTTCACATGTTTGCATTATTTCAAATCAATGTGTTTCTATCGGTACAAGTTACATGATCAATTTTGAGTATGAATTATTGGGGGGGGGGGCATTTGTTGTCTGCTGTATAGCCTTCAATGCGGTAACTCAGCACAAATTCTATGACGCAATTTTACTACAAAATAAAAGAGCACGTATAAAGGGGGTGAAAACTCAGGGTATGATTGCCGTGCACGCTGTGTAGTTTTAAACAAATACAGATGCAAAAATCATTAGAAATCAGAGTGCTTTTGATTGAGAGGTCCACAGCCACTTTCTTTTTACAGCCCTACAACTTAGCAACATCAATACGTCTGTCTACTTTACCAATGCATCTATTACATTCGGGATTCAGTAAGCCAACTCGCTCTTAAAATATAAAGCTGAAAAACTGCTCTACAGTCACTCACTGCCCACTCCTTCGTTCTATCCGTCAGTGTTGATTCTGCCTCTAAAGTGGACTATATTTTACTCTTGGGAATTGCAATAACAAGTCCAGTTTGTGTGATTTTGTGCTTTGGGGTGGAGGTAAATCTATAAAAAGGAGTAGAGTTTAGGAGGTTACTGCTGGTGGGAGGATAGCAGAGTGAATGTAAACTTAGCCCAGGGGTATTGTGGACCTCACTGCTGAATCGGATTTATTGCACATCTGCACATCATTATTTATTGTAAATCTTGACACACCATTTGTACTATGCATAATTAAAGAAGTTACATAAATAGTTTTCTTCAATATTCTACCATTATTAGTTATTTTAGTGGTGAAGACTAACTTTACACAGCAGAAAGTAAACAATTGAGTGATGTGTCATGATACTGAAATTTCAAACTCAATTTCAATATACCACAATGAAAACTGACCTTTTTTAGAATATATAATATTTTTTCAACACTAAATAATAATAAGATTCTTAAATTTAACCATGTGGTCTGATATCAATCAAGACCTTCTAAAACGGTCACTAAACAGTGTTTAGTTTTAGCATTGATTGCTATCTGTGAATAATTATTGATTAACCGAGAATTATTTTTTCAGCTGTGACAGAAAATTCTGAAGGCAGACATAAAACTATTGCCTTCACTTTTATAAAGGATGTCAACACAACTCTAACAAACTTCAAATAATGTACTGAATGTCAACTTTCTCGGACCTTTGGGCTGAGACTGAAATAAAACCAGACTTTCCTCAGTGCGCCTCGATCGGCCCCGCCCACGCAGCCTCAAGCTTCACTTTTCTCTCTGCAGGATTCGGCCTTTAAGTAGCGCGGTTGTTCTGACACATTAACGTGCAGCATAACGGACAGAAAGCACATTTAGATCATATAAACACAAAGAACAGAGAGGAGCGTGGCTGCAGCAGGTGTGAAGGGCACTGAGCAGGCGAGTTCATGCGTCTGTGAGCTCTGCAGAGACGCAGAGAGATGCAAAGCGCTCAAATAGTCCAGTTTCTTACCTGCAACCACTGAGTTTAAAGGTGCAAATAATACATTCTTATTTATATGTAACAAAGAAATATTTCTTCATAGCGAGAGTGTGATTCATTTTGCATGTGTGATCTGCTGTGGTAAAAATGGACTACCGTATTCTGAGTAGTTAATTCATTATTAGCAGAATATAAATAATAATAAATAAACTGAATCACAAAAATAAACGTTTATTTCAGAACATGTAATTCTACAGATATTTAAGGATATTTTTATATTTATTGAGGAAATGATTTTACTTTGAAAACAGCAGCCTTTCCAAATTGCCAATTCAAATTGCCTTTTCGAGATTCTTGCAGCCTTACCTGTAAGCAAAACAAGAACATTTTTTACTAAACCATTCAATTCGATTTCAATTATATTTATTTTTGTTATGCCCAAAATCAAAACAGGGGCCTGCCTGAGGGGCAACAGTGAGAACAGACTAAACAATGTTCATAGGGACTTGGCAATGTCCCAGCATCCTGTGTCCTTAAACAGATGTCCCAAGGTCCCTCCTTCTCTGCCAGGGAAAACTAAACCAGGGCACAAATATTTCACCGTAATAGTAAATGAATAAGTAGTGATTCTAGTAAGTAACAGGTAATAGTAGTAGTAGTAGTATAGTGGAAGAATCGTACAGGTACTATACTTTATAGATACTAGTTCCCCCATCTGTTAACTTGTGACATATTTCCTATTTAATTCCTATTTAATTGGTAGTATTAGTAGTAGTAGTAATAGCAGCTGCATATTCCCTCTTTTATTAAAAATTTGGTTATTTTTGACGATGTTGATGTTTTGGCTGCTAGCAGTGACACATCTTCAGAACATCGCCTTTTATTCTAGCATTAAGTCATGTACGACTCATTTTGAAACACTACCGGTGCCTGTATGAGCACTGGAAGTATATTCAGGGGACTTTGAATGGCCTGTATCCCTGTAATGTGTTTGTGCTTGCAGAGCGATGACACACCTCGCCCACCGTGTTCATTTACCTCCACAATAAAGATTCACGGCTTTATTTTGTGGCGGCCATATTGCCGATGCTGTTCTGTTTTCCTCTGTGTTAAATGAATTAAACGGGCGGGCTGCCAGGCTCGAGACTTGCAAGGGATAATAATCTATAGGCTGAAATTTGCAGGTGCATAGATTCCCCGGCAGCTGTTTTAATGTCACAATAATAAGAAAAATGATTAATCCTGGCTTTTAGTGGGATTAAAATGTGGTACTTGTATGAAGTGCCACACCTGAGTGGACCAAAAAGAATTGAAGCATCAGTATAATAGCAATACGTGAAAATGTACTGTATCTTCTATTCAAATGAACAACAATACAATATGATAAAAGGTTTTCGGGAAACAATCGTAAGATGTGTGGTGTGTGTAATTGATTTGATATACGTCTCTATTTTAAGATTTATAGCATTAATTGTTGGCGACCAAGACTCAAATGTATAGTAGCTCAGTTGGTGGAGTGCTCGTCTCTCTGATCCAAATATAAGTGGTTCCAATCCTGCCTCCTGACATAAACTTGGTTAATTTGATCTCATCTCCCACTAGTTTATGAATGTGTGAATGGATGAGTGGTTCCTTGATGTAAATTGCTTTAAGCGACTTGCAGGTAGAAAAGTGCTACATAAATGTGACTATTTGAGCACAGCTTTGTTGATTAAAACTTGTGTAATCCTTGTTAAAGGATGGGTCGAATGCAAAAAACAAATTACCTTTACAAGTGACTAATAAATTAACCCTAAGTCTAACCTTAGGGTTACAATGTCAGACAATCTTTTAGCCACGTTTGCCCTGGGACTGACTGGTGCAAACAAACACAACTGAACGAACTGGATTCAAAGTTATCAACCACCCAAACAACTGATAGATGCTAATAGTTTAAATATAACATCGAATATTTTTGTACGATTACATAAACCATTATCTTCATACATCTGAGGACGTGACTCTTGGTTGCACTAAAAAGTCATCTCTAATCTTGGTGAGCGGACAGTGTTTCTAAATGGGCTACATTACGGCCGGCGTGACACCTGTCTGCGGCCATACGGACCCGCGTACACCAGACCAGGTGGCTGTACATCTGGTCTATTAGCTTCAAAACTACTGCCATGACTCTACATGCCCCCATTCAAGAGCCTGTTCAAATGATTGGAGTGGAGCCTAGGAGACAGGAGGCCAGCTTTTCCATTGGCTGCGTACAAAAGAGAGCCTTAGGGTTGTATTATAGATTAGAACTCTGGGGTCTTAGGCCAAAATATGAATAGAAATTAATGTCAAAAGATCAATGGGCTGGTCTCATTGTAAAACAGGGCTTCTCAGATGGTGGGATATGGCAGTAGTACAAAATTACATTTAAAAGGTCCACTATGTAACTTTGTCGGACTGGAATGTTCCACAATATGAGAGTAAACATTAGATGCTATGTCATATTGTGTGCATTTATACAATTACAGGTGTTTTATAAATAAAACCAACACCTGTAATTGTAGAAAAGAAAAGAATGGATTCTTACTGTGCGCAGAGTTGCCTCTCCATAGATCTGAACCTTGATGCCATGGAGGTACCGTATGTAAATTTAAATCCATACTGTGGTACATTCTAGGCAAAGCCATAGCATCTCCATGGAGACGAGCATGTGCCAGATTTTACACTGTGCACCTTTAGAGGAAACATAACATTCTATTTAAAATCCCTTCTTCCAGCATCAGCATTTTGTTCCTCAACCTCCTAAAAATATGACTTTGTAAATGTTTTACTTTTCATAATTATTTCATCAGTACAACCTCATCACATCACGACTTTATGGCATTAGAGTGCAATACATTCCTTCTATAGTTGAACTTTAAATCCCTTGAAATGTTCTAAATAAAAAATGATTCTGGGAAGTCAGCCGATGTAAGCTTTTACAGTTAGCCTCCTGTGAACTCTGTGTCAGGTCAAGGTTCGTCCTGGCTCAGTCCTGGTTTAGTCCTAGTGTAGTCCTAGTTTAGTCTTAGTATAGTCCTAGTTTAGTCCAAGTGTAGTCCTGGTTTAGTCCTAATGTAGTCCTGGTTTACTCCTGGTTTAGTCCTGGTTTAGTGCTGGTTTAGTCCAAGTGTAGTCCTGGTTTAGTCTAAGTGTAGTCCTGGTTTAGTCCTAATGTAGTCCTGGTTTACTCCTGGTTTAGTCCTGGTTTAGTGCTGGTTTAGTCCAAGTGTAGTCCTGGTTTAGTCTAAGTGTAGTCCTGGTTTAGTCCTAGTGTAGTCCTAGTTTAGTCTTAGTATTGTCCTGGTTTAGTCTTAGTATAGTCCTGGTTTAGTCTAAGTGTAGTCCTGGTTTAGTCCGAGTGTAGTCCTGGTTTATTCCTAGTGTAGTCCTGGTTTAGTCTTAGTGTAGTCCTGGTTTAGTCCTGGTTTTGTCCTAGTGTAGTCCTGGTTTAGTCCAAGTGTAGTCCTGGTTTAGTCCAAGTGTAGTCCTGGTTTAGTCCAAGTGTAGTCCTGGTTTAGTCTTAGTGCAGTCCTGGTTTAGTCCAAGTGTAGTCCTGGTTTTGTCCTAGGGTAGTCCTGGTTTAGTCCTATTGTGGTCCTGGTTTAGTCCGAGTGTAGTCCTGGTTTTGTCCTAGGGTAGTCCTGGTTTAGTCCTATTGTGGTCCTGGTTTAGTCCGAGTGTAGTCCTGGTTTAGTCCAAGTGTAGTCCTAGTGTAGTCCTGTTTTAGTCTTAGTGTAGTCCTGGTTTTGTCCTAGGGTAGTCCTGGTTTAGTCCTATTGTGGTCCTGGTTTAGTCCGAGTGTAGTCCTGGTTTCGTCCAAGTGTAGTCCTGGTTTAATCCTAGTGTAGTCCTGGTTTTGTCCAAGTGTAGTCCTGGTTTAGTCCGAGTGTAGTCCTGGTTTTGTCCTAGTGTAGTCCTGGTTTTGTCCTAGTGTAGTCCTGGTTTAGTCCGAGTGTAGTCCTGGTTTTGTCCTAGTGTAGTCCTGGTTTAGTCCGAGTGTAGTCCTGGTTTTGTCCTAGTGTAGTCCTGGTTTAGTCCAAGTGTAGTACTGGTTTAGTCCGAGTGTAGTCCTGGTTTAGTCCTGCTTGGGACGCAATTTCGCACAGCTACAAAAGTGACAGAAAATCTGATGCGCACAAAATAAAAATCCAACCTGAATCGAAAATGATGTAAACATATAAAAATGTATACAATGTGATTCAGTGAGTGACAGGCAAGGCTGGACTGGCATACAGGGACTTTCCCGGTGGACTGATGGTTAAATGGGCCGTGAAGTGTGGACCGAACTATGAAGGAGGCGAGCAGCTGTGCCGGGCCCCGTCAGCTCCTGCCTTTGCTGTGTTGGCCCTGACTAGAGACCTAACCTTTGACGGGCAGGATTTCCCACAGGTCAAATGCTGCAAGATGAGGAGGATTTGCGTAGCCTCGAGAAAGAGCGCCCCTGTCCCAGACAGCAGCGGCCCGCGCAGAGCCGAGAGGCCGCTCCGCGATGCCAGTGACGTGACCGCAGCGCAGTCTGTGAACGAGCTTTTTGGTGTCATACATTTCTCCCTCTGAACAGTTTCACTGGGATTAGATCTGTTTATTTATTTAAAGACAATTCCGTGCAGTCTAAACATGAGCCGTCTGATGTTGCTCACATTGGTCCAAGTGGCCGCTCACGGAATTTGGAAGCCTTCCTCAGGTCCGTTCAGAAGTATCCTAGCGGACTCACGCTCCAGTAAGAACATCCACACCACTTGCCACCACAAAGGTTCAGTTCATCTGTGGTGCTAAAAGAAATGTACCCCTCCTGCATTCCCAACGCACTGACGGCTCTGAGGCGTCCAGTGCACATGCGCAGTGGAGGGGTTGTGTTTTCCTGTGTAGCTGTTGTCTTGATGCGATGGCAGAACCGGTGGAGAAAGTGGCGTTGGTTTATTAACTTTACAAAGTCCAAAAACGGAGGCGATGGGCTCGGGGGCTTGTCTGGGACCCGCAGATACTTCAGAGGTGAGCAGAGTTTAGTGAATATCTTTATTTGCTCCAAGAGCTGCGTCTTGAGGATTTTTTTTTTTTTATTGTTGCAGGGTTTGTTTTGGGCACGTCACTGGAGCGTAATCTCTGATTGGCTACTGCACCGCATCTGCCGCAGAAAAGTTGAGCTTTGTTCAACTTTTCTGCATCGGCCGCTTTGGACTCCAAAGCGTCCAGCGCTCAAACACCCCCGACGCACTGATTCGCGCCACAAAAACGCTGGACGCCCAAGACACGTGTCCACATAGAGTTTGAATCTAAACTGGACGCTTTGAGCGCCGCCGTGTGAACGGCCTTTTATCCTGATGACAAACACTGATTACTCTGACGCTAATCGATTTTTATAATGACGAGACTCACATAATACCTGAACCTGAAGAACCTGATTACAACATCCATGTGTTTAATTGGAGATGCTCCTTGTCTCACCCTTTTTTCTTTTCTCTTTTGTCAATGATGGGTTTTAATCATGAAATATTTGCCTTTATGGTTTTGCTATGATTTACTGTACACTGGTACAAATAATCTTAAAGCTGACATTATGCCATTGACCAAAATCCACAGTTAAAACTGTGGGACAAAGGACTCAGAATCAAGATAATACAACAAGCTGTACTGTGTTGCCTGTTTCCCTGTATGCATCAAGTAAAGACCTTGAGAACAATCCTCGCTGTCTATCATAGACAAAAATGTTAACATTGTAAACCATTTTTATTATCTACATTAGTGTGGCTTAGTTTAAGTTTTATATTGCTCAGTGTCCAGGTTTAGATCCGGTTTAGTCAGGATGGACCCAGATTTGGTACTGCAGTCCTGTATTATTCCTGGATTAGTCCTGGTATGGATGATTTAGATCAGTTTTAGGTGGTATAGAGTACATTCAAACTTGCAAGTGCTTAGTACCCCTAGTGGCTATGAGAGGTGCACGTCCCGGCCTCTCCTCATCATGAAAGGGCCGTGCAGAGTGACAAGTTTAGACCTAGTTTAGTTCAGGTATAGATTATTTCCATCACGTTCTAGTCCTGGTTTTGCCTCGTGAATAATACATGACACTGCTCGGGAAGTCAACCTGGGTAAACTATTCCCATCTGCCTCTGTTGAACTGTGTCCCTGTCAGGCCACCGTACTTAACACCACATAGGTCCACAGCCCCTGCCCTCCCTGGAGACTAAAGGACAAAGAACCTCTCCAACAAAAGTCCGCCTCGTGCCCCAAGCGCTACAGACAATGACACAATCTATCCATCACACACTCCACTCAAACATAGCACGTGAAAGAAGTGCAGGGATGGGCACATTTCCACACAAATAAGATGATTCTGGGCTTGTATGACACAGGGGGAGAGACAGGGGTGGGACAAGTTGAGTCTATGGAAAAATCCCATACATTCATTCTTAATTACCGGCATTGTTTTATGATCTATTTCTGATTGATTTGTCCGGATGTAATCCTGGTAATCCTGGACGTAAATTCAGTTTGATTGTGTAGGTAAAGCTGGAATAATTATTTTTCCCACTACGAGGAAATTACAATGTTCCAGCGCAAAGTACAAGAACAGTAGGAGGAAATAATAAAATATGCAGACTATCATGAATAACTATTTATCTGACTATTTAACTAGAATATTAAAATGTTTTTTTGGAATAAAAGTATGATAGAAAAAGGCTTTAGTCCAATAGATACCATACATATATAGGGCTAGAACAGCTTTGGGTGAAGGTTAGTCCTGCTATAGTCCCGCTTTAGTTCTAGTTGTCTTGTTTAGTCAAGTTAAAGCCCCATTTTAAATTTTGGTCTAGTTTGTCCAGAAAAAAAATCTATTCTTTTGTCATGGTTTACTCGTCTAAGTTGTCTAAGTTCTTGAAAAGATCAATATTTTCTGAGGTGCTGCTTGTATGTTTATGTGGAAGAAAATGTAGTAATTTCAGTAGCTGAAATGATAGGAAGAGCGATTCACTATGATAAGTTAGTTTGCACATCGATGCAAAAATACTGTGTTTTAAGTCTCTCAAGGAGCTCTGAGGAAAAGGCTAAAAGCTGCTCTCAGAATAAACAGCAAGTTAGACAAATTACAGGGACAAGCAGAGGGGAGAGGTTTCTGTTTTAGAGTTTTCTCTGCATTTAACCACCGTAAAAACACCATTTGTTCTCCAATACACCTTAAATCTCTAGATGTGTTTACAATGTTAAACAAAATGGTAACAAGACAGCTCAATAAGAACTAAGGCTGTGGATACATTTACTCATACTGCGGATCAAAACTGCAACTGAACCCAGAACTAAACCTGGACTAGAACGGGACCAAACCAAGTCTGCATCAGGACATAACTGGGATCAAACTAGGGTTGTGTTCAAAATATCGATATATCGTCACGGACTCACAGTATCGATATTTTTTTAAATTTAATTAATTGTATTATTTTTTTAGATTTTTGTGGCCCATAGGCTTTAAACGAAGTGGAATAGTACTTGTGATCTGCTGTTTGTGCTGCGCTCCTCTGGGCCGAGGTGAGAAGGAGCTGTGGACCTGTTCAGAAGCTGATCTGTGCAGAAGATGCTGCTGCAGCATGTTCAGACCAGGACAATTGTTTGGCAAGAAACATGCAATACTTTAATAGAATGTGTTCCTTATATTTCTTTATTTATTTTTATTTATTTATTTGGATCAGTTGGTTGGATGTATGAAGTTATTAGAGCAGAATGGATCTGCCTTGTGGATAAACATGAAATTTCATACATTTTCTTATCCAGAGTAAAAACATTACCCATTTGGTAAATTTTTAAGACCCTTTTTTCAAAAATGTATCGGGATACGTATCGTATCGCGAGGGTCTTGGCAATACCCAGCCCTAGATCAAACCAGGACAAAATCAGGACTTAACTAAATCCAAGTGAAGTAATTGACTAAATGAGTAAATTACACCAATCAAGCTGCAGTTTTTGGGTGAGATATATAAGAGCAAGTGAACATTTTTCAAGATTAATGTGTCGAAATTAGAAAAATTCGTGAGGATTTGAGTGAGTTTGACCAATTGTGATGAAGGAACATGGGCTACAATTGGGCTACACCTACTTTGATATAAAACGAGTACTACCGTAATTAGATAAGGAAAAAATACTCGAATAGGACACATTTGGACCTTTTATGAATAGTTTTAGAATGGTCTTGATCTATATAATAACTAGTATAAGACCACTTGATAATTATTCAATATTTTAAAACAGATTCAAATTGTGTTTGTTATTGTTTGTTATCGAAGCTTTTCTTTAGTATTGAAATAAAGTTTGACATTTTAGTATGGTGACAACACGGTGGTGACGGATCACTTTTTAAAAATGCATAAAAAATGTTTCTTCACTTGCATAATATTGAAATTAAAAGCTACGTTGCAGCAGCTGGCTCCATTTATTGTACAAAACAGCACTCATGCCAAATCAAACAAAGCAAATGCGTGGATTGTTCTTTAATGCATCATCACTGATTAGACATGACCGTCTTATTCTTTCAGGGCAGTGTAGAAAACTATTTTGAAAAAGTGCTTTTTTGTCCTTAAATGACAAGGTCCTGCTGATAGAGTCGGGCCTAAATAAAGAATGGCCAGTCTAATGAACATTGGGCTTTTTGTGCTGCCAAAAACTGCATTACGCTGCTCTAATAGCTCCTCTGTCTGAATCCAAATATCAGCGGCTGTGAGCTCAGCAAGACAATGTTCTAATCTTAAAGAGAAACTAAAGAAATAAGGCTGGATGAGCCGTAAAATACTTTCAGCTGGTACTCAGGACTAAGGGCGATATTGACAAAACATTATATATTGGTGGACTAACGATCATCAAATCATATTTTAGTCCTGGTTTAATCCTGGTACAGTCCTGTTTTAGACATACATTTGACCCTTTGTATTTCACTTTTCTACACAACACTATTTGTTTTACGTTTGACAAGGATACGTCAACATTTAAATCCATTCTTTTAACCAGTATATTTCATTAATTTGATACGGACAAGTACATATGTATTTGTGTGTACATGTAACACACTACAACATTAATAGCCAAGGCTAATTTGCAATGTCCGTCAGGCTTTTACAGACAAACAGACACATGGTAGAACATGTATTTTGCTGATGAAAAGTTTAAAATGATTATTACCTCACTATACAAACTAAATGAAACATTTGATTAAGGTTGCTTGGGGTGGAGTGCTGTGTTGCATCATAAAATATGTACAGGTGCTCTTTGAGGGTTAAGTCCAAAACTTTGTAAAGAAGTATCTCTTCTTTAGTAGTATAGAATTGGCACAGTTCAAACCCGAGGCCCTCTGTCTAGTTAGATAAATGTTCTACATGACTAAGGGCTACGTCTTAAATAAAACATTTGTTTTTTTTATCCTGTTGACAATTACTTATACTTGTGCTCATATGCAGTTTGACTACTGACATATATACTTCTATACTTCATCTTTGAGGTTTGCAATAAATCAAACTTGACCTAAATCAAGATCTAATTGTTACAAATCAAATCAATAATCAACTTGAATCTGTCAGTAAAAGCATGTGGTTTGGAGCAGAGTTCAGACTTGGAGGAATAAAATGATGATTATATGTGTTAAATGGTGCTATCTAGTGTCACTGACGATAGCTGGACTGTAGAATAAGGCAGCAAACCGAACCAGGCGTGTTAATAACTAGACTTTTGCGATGACAGGGGAGGAGAAATCGCCATTAGAAGTGATGCATTCTGGGATAATTCTGCTCAATGGTTATGTCATTCGGGGCTGGCAACTTTAGCAAACTCAGCACCTCCAAGCCCGAGGTCCTTATTATCGCGACGGACATAGACTCGCTGTGCCATCAGTCAAACTTCTTTAAGCTATTGTTTCAAAATGTCAAGAGAAAATATAGCGAGAGAAAGTGGCTGGTATGACGAGGTCCACTGGGAAATATTCTATGCCATTATTTGACAATTTTGTGACAATTCTTATGAGTACTTGTCCGTCTTAAAGCCTAGTGGGAGATCAGAAAGTATAAAACGTCTTACCACAGCTTGTTAGAAGTAATCTGGATGACAAGGCGGGCCACTTCTTTGCTTGTATTGTGGTTTGGAATTCCTAAAATGGAAAAGATGATGAACAGTCGGGCAATATAGTACAATCATTTTCCCAATTAGATTTGAGTTGGCTTACCGCAGAGAATAGAAAGATGACGAGGAGTAGCTCTGAAGATGGGTCGTTTCTCTGCAAACAAAATAGAAAGTTAGAGACAGTACATTTCAGGGAAAACAACTCAACAACAATCTCTGTAATGACTGGGTCTATCAACATGGAACTGGCACAAAGTCGAATGTCTTTTCTGTCAGCACGAAGGTGAAATTGTCAAAAAGCGATGGTAATATTCATTCAATCATGAGAAGTTAAATTGATTGATCAAACCTAGAAACTCCTTGCAGTTGGACCTGTCACACACATTAATAACTATATCCACTCATTGTTCAATAAATGAGAGAAGGAACAATACTTTTTAGAGGTCAATATTTATTGTGTGTTTCTTGAATGTTGTATTCATGATTATTGTGTGAAGTAGTTGATTGTGATATTTTCTGAAGCAAATATCGCTCTCACAAATGTGGTCCCAAGACAGTCCTACTTTTCTAAATGACCCTGACATTATGTGCATCCAGACAGGGGGCCCTAAGCGAAAACATTTTTGGGGGCCCCTCACCACGTCATCAGAATCAGTTTTATTGCCATTGTCAGTAAACAATTCACATATGGGAACTTTCTTCAACGCTAACAAAGCGCACCAAAACTCCAGGGCATCTGTTTGCCAGTTAGTTTATTCTCAACACCTCACAGGGTCAAATATTGATAACTTAAATGCCACAATGCAACTTGGTATTCCGCTGACATCACCTCTACTCCCTGTACAAATAACACACATCCCAGATATGTTTAGGGTGTATTTGTGGGCGTTAAGGGTCTACAGCCACATTAGCACATTAGTTTAAATTAATGAACAGGGGGGTCTAGGGGGCCCTCCCCCAGAAATTTTCAGACCTTTTTTGGGTCTTCTGCTGCATTTTAATGTGGTCCAGCCGGCTAAAGTAAGAGTAAAATGTTGAGGTTGTAATACTATAAAATGATGATGTGATGAAACTGTGCCAGGAGAAAATGACTGAAGCCAGTTATTAATACATTAGTGTACTTAATTACTCAATACAGTATTGGCTATGAAAAATAATTATGGTCAAATTGATTCATTTTAACTAAAAATGTAAAAGTAATATATTGTTATCCTTACTAATTTATCTTTTACAGCTCCCAACTGTTCCTTCTTGCCAAAGTGACAAAACAAGTTATATTAAATTAAACAAATGGCATAAGCATTGCTTGATTAACAATTAACACTGATAAAACAGTGCAAACATGTTAATCCCAGAGAATGAACAGAACTAGAAGTGACGGTCCAAACCTAGCTATAGTGAAGAGACTGTGTTTCTGCAACTTTGCCACTTTTATATAAAAATATATAGTATTATTCTATAACAGACGTAATCATAATATGTCTGGTTATTTTTCACTATCAATTTATTATAATTTATAACAAATAGTCTAATGATGCTTTTTAAATAAATTGAAATGTTTTATTGCTCTATTAAAAGTGAATTACAATATAAATGTTTGTTCTGATCTGAACATCACACACTGGACTCCTGCATGAAACAATGCTGCGATGTGATTGGCTGATGGACCTGACATGCATAAACCTTTACGTTCCTCTCATTGCACGTTAAGAAGTCAAAGTAAAACAGACATCACGAGTCACAATTGATCTCACACATGGTGATGTGAGAGAGAGGGACGCAAACTCAAACCCGCTCATCTCTAACTGAGGCTGCACAGGGGCCCTGCTCAGGGGCCCGGGACAGGGGCCGCACACTGTTCACTCCAAAGTCTCACGTCAGAGGTTCTGGACGAGACGGCGCTCGTCTGGACCGGATCTCCGCCTCTTAGTGACCCGGACCATAGAGGCCCCTCACCGGCCTCACCTGCAGCTAACACTACCGGGCTAGTGTAAATGTTAAACTTATCATCTTTCATTCAGACACATTATGCGCGGTGCAGAGTTCTCGTCGCCTCCAGCCTGAGCGAACTAACGTGACAGAATCGTGTTGTTTCAAACAGCAGCATTAACCGTCTCTTTGTAAGAGAAGTTCAATACCTGGAGAGTGTTGTTGAGTTTGCAGTTTCTTTACATCGTCAAGAAGTTTCTTCTTTCGTTTTTCGGCATCGGGGAGATATATTCCTCTGGACATGAGGACCACGCAGGGACCACGTTGTGTTGTGTTTATGTTTTGCTCTCGATCTGCTCGCGCACAATCAGCGCAGGTCTGGTGTCTTGGTTGCCAGATTGTCATTACAAATAAATGCAGTTTGTGCGTTATGTTACCGCTGTGTGCGCTGTCGCGCCAGCAGCGCTACTACACTAGTGGCGCACGCTGCGCTTGCACTTCGCATAAAACGGGTTGCCAGATTGGGGGCCCTATTAAAGCCTCGGGGCCCTATGCGGCTGCTTAGTTCGCTTATAGGCTGGGCCGGCCCTGCATCCAGAGAAAGTTGAACAATGTATCACATTATATTGTATTTGAACCATGTGATCATTGCACATGCCAGGACATAAGGACAAAAGCAATTCAAGGTCAACAGTTATAATCACTGGGTGTAGGCCAGTAGAATAGGGGCCACGATCTAGTTGCCTCTCATATCCGTAACCGTCAGCTGAAGACGCCTGTTGTCCTCTTATAGCTGCTGCACAATGTTCATGAACTCGTGTGGGACAGATGTTCCAACATACCTCGGGGATGAGATACTTAACTCCTGTAATGGTCCCTGGTGAGGTGGGAGGGGCGTCATCTCGGCGACTCCCTCTGATCTGTGCTGCTCTGGTGGAGCAGGTTGCCCCGCGTATCCCTCGTAATCTCTCATCCATCCCGGAGGTCGTACTGTTCTCCGTGGACGGGCACCGCTCCTCTGAAGATCATAATCCATCTTCACTCCGTAATCACCCTTATCCAGCTCGAAGGACCACAATTTGTAAGAGAGACTTCTGAAACACCTCAATCTTAAAAGAGGGCTTCACTACTACTGGCTAGTTCAGTAGAGTTGTGATCGCGGAGTGGGCATCGGTCAGAATGCACTGAAGCAGGATGGATTGTTACTTCATTTTATTGAAGATAATGAGCGTACATAAGTCTGTGTGTGTGTGTGTGTGTGGTGTGTGTGTGGTTCTGTAAACAAAACAGATAAACATAATATTAGAACAATTTCCATATATAAAGTAATCCAGTAGCCATAACACAAGCAGTGCTCTGATACTAATAATAATACTAATAAACGGTGATTACTTGAATGACAATATATAAACAATCATATATATATACATACAAATATAGTTTCCAACAGGACATAAACAAGCACTATGCAGCCTCATGAAAAAGGGTAGGCCTCAAAGCCTCTACTATTAATCTATTCACAAATAATAATCAGACTACCCTAATGGCACCAAAGGAAACATACTCTAAAGGACATGCGTATAAGGCTGACTTATAAATACAGAGGCTCAAATGATACCAGCAAGATCTAGCTAAAGAACACGGAATGACAGGTTATCTTAGCATTAGCGTTAGCGCTTAGCTCTTAGCTGGAAGCTAGTCCAGGTAATATGCAGGTTAAACCTCTGTAACAACACCAAGCATTCCGACTTTCATCTCTAACCCCACAATAAAGCACAGCAAAACACCCACCTGTCTCATGGACGCACACTAACTAATAACACACAAAAACGGGGCTAAAGGGAAGAGCTAACAACATCTCCGAGGCACAGATCAAGAGTAAAAACACAAAGAAAGTTTGTCTGCTCATTAGGCGGCCGCGCCCCTAGTGGCCGGGTTTGGTATTGCGGTCTGACATGGTAAATTCACCATTACAACCATGCCTTCATAACACAGCCGCCCCCAAACTTGTGCCAGCAAGTTTGAAGTATGTGCCTTTACTGTCCATCTTGGTCCGGCACCGCAGGGAGTCGAATGAGCCGACTCACGGGTCTCACATATGTCTGGTCCCTCACTTTGACTTCGGCAGAGGGAACTGAACCATCAGCGCCTGGGAAAACTTTGCTGATCTTTCCAACAGGCCAAGACGCCCTGGGTAGTTGAGGGTCTACGATCATCACTACCGTGCCAACTTGAATGGGCGATGTGTCCTTCTGCCACTTGGATCTAGTTTGTAGGGCTGGCAGGTAGCGGCGCAGAAACTGTGTCCAAAAACGGTCCGCTAAAACTTGACATGACAGGTCCTCCAATGTCGACGTCTGATCAGCTTAGAATCGTGATATGTCACTTGGGGAAGGGAAGGGTCGAGCCGCCCCATCAGCAACAGGTTTGGGGTGATGGGATCTGAGTCGGCCAGGTCAGAAGACACGTACCCCAGTGGTTTCGAGTTGAGTATTCCCTCTATCTCAATCAACACGGTTTGGAGTACTTCTGAGCTTACGACTTGGTTGCCCAGAGTAGATGTTAGGGCCGCTTTGATGGATCTGATCTCCCGCTCCCAGGACCCACCAAAGTGTGGAGCACTTGGAGGATTGAAGCGGAACTTGATCTGGTACTCTGCTAGTTGGGCCTGTAAGGGTGGATGCAGGGCGTTGAAGGTTTCCCGTAGCTCCCGGTCGCCACCTCGGAAGTTGGTGCCTTGATCGCACAGTATCTCTGCAGGTTTACCGCGACGAGAGATAAATCTTCTTAGTGCCATTAGGAAAGAGTCAGTGTTGATGCTGGACAGTACCTCAATATGGACAGCTCGAGTTGTCAAGCATTTAAGGAGCAAGCCCCAACGCTTCTCATTTCTTCATCCAACTTTAACTTTCATTGGGCCAAAGCAGTTAATGCCAGTGGAGTAGAAGACTGGCTGGTTTACCCTAAGGCAGGAGAGAGGAAGATCAGCCATTTTTGGGTTGACTGGCTTGGCTCTCCACCTCTGACACTCTGGACAGGAACGTTGTTGCCGCCTGATGGCTTCACGGCCACGCAAGATCCAGAATCTCCTTCTCAGTTTGGCAAACACTCTCTCTGCCCCGGGATGTTTCAGTTCAGTGTCTGCCTGCTTGATGAGTAACCTAGTCGCAGGGTGCTTCGGTTCCAGGACTACAGGATGCATGGCGTCAGTTTCAATGTCCTGGCAGCGTCTGAGTCGGCCACCTAAGCGTATGAGCTGCAGTAACTGGTCGAACTCAGGAGCCAGGGTGTAGAGGTGACTCGTTGCAAGCACTGGTTTCCCTGCTGAAAGGTTCTGGACTTCGTCGGGGAAACTGTCCCTTTGAGCAGATCTCAGGATGCAAAGTTCGGCTGCTTTGAAGTCGTCTGCTGAAAGGCTGCCACCAGGCACGCTGGCCGCCCCATGAAGGCCCTTTGCCGTCTCCTTTAAAAGGTCGCTGAAACTGTCAAATTGTTCAGCCTCAGGCACTGGGTCATTGTTCAGAGATGTGGCAAGGCATGTGGTGGGCCTGCGGCGTTCTTCTGCGACAAAGTCTTCACATGGGGGAACTGGGTGATCTGGCCATTGCTGTGGTGGTTGCAATAAGAATGAGGGCCCACATGGCCAGCGAGATGGATTGACAAGTTCTTGTAGTCTTTTTCCTCTGGTCAGGTCATCCGCGGCGTTTTCGACTGATGTCACGTACCGCCAGGTGTGCTTATCTGTTAGCTCTTGAATCTCTGCTTGGTGAGCTGCAGCTTTCTCTGGGGATCGGCTGAGGCGTTTTTAAGTGCCCCGTAAACTGGGGAGGACTGTCTCGTGTTGCACAGATAGTATGGGCATGTTGTTGACACGTAGGAGGGGAGTGGCATATCGATTTATACCTTCCACATTCACTCTGGTGGTCTTTGCATCTAGAAGACTCATGGCTTGTTGCTCTCTCAGGGACCGGGTGACAAGCTTCTCACTTCTGTAAGGCAGAATGTCAAGTTGCCATAACTTTTCCACCTGACTGAAAAGCTCTGTTTGGGGGGGTGCAGTTGAGAGGAAGAGGCATTGTTGGGGTTGACTGTGTTGTCGGATAGACGTAACGGGTCCTTGTAGTGCCCAACCCAGCCTGGTCTTGACTGCGGCGGGGCCTCCTGGGGGACCAAGGTGCACAGGTTGGATAGGGGTGACCAAGTGGGGACAGTCCGAGCCGATCAGTAGCAGTGGCTGTGCATTTGCGAAAGGATGTATTGGTAGTTTTCGCAAATGTCTGTACTTTTGCTGAAGTGCTGCTACAGGATATGAGTGCTTAGCAAGGCCTAGATCATCTGCAGTGAAGGCACTCTCAATGGTGAAGGTCTTACTTGGCTGATTGGCTGGCGAAACTTTGAAGGTCACTGATGCCCCATGTAATGTTCTCACACCTTGTCTCACAGTGCGCAGTGAGAGACTCTCTGGGATCCCCTGTAGTTGCAGCCTTAGAGTGGCTTCTTGTAGCAGAATTGTCCTCTCCGATCCATCATCGAGGATTGCAAATGTCTCGAGTGTGTGCCCACCGTTCTGCAGGATAACTTTAATGATCTTTAGGAGGACTTGGTTGCATCATGCTTGCCGATCTAGATAGAGAACATCCGTGGATAGTTTGTACTCGGGCTCAGTTTCAACTTGGTTTGCTGGTCTGGGTGCAGTTGGACGCAGGTTCACTTCGTGCAGGGCCTCAAGATGTTTACCTTTGCATGTCCTGCATTGCACTCTTAAGTTGACACTGAGCGGCTTGATGGTTCCGCCCACAGCGCCAGCAGCGGTTGTTGGACTTAATCCAGTTGGTCTTCTGCTCCTTTGCTAGCAGTTTGAAGTTGGCACACTGATCTAGAAAATGCAGGGTGTTCGTGCAGTAAGGGCAGTATGCTTTGGGCCTGTTCTGACCTTCGGGAGTAGGAGGGGCTGGGGGCTCTCGGGGTGCGGCGTCTTGAGTGGCGCCAAGCAATACTGTGGTAGTCCCTCTTGAAGCTCTTTTATCTCTTCTCGTGCTGCTTCTGTCTCTTGGATTCTCGTCAGCTTTGTCGACTCTATCTCCACCCTCTTGAATGACCAGCTCATACTCCAACCACTCAGCAAAGTCTCGCAGTGATGGCACACCCTTATTTTGTGGATAGAGGTAGCGGCGAAAGGCAGCTCGTAGTTCTTGAGGAAGTTTCCTGGAGAGTCTCGCCACATGAGACCCGCACTGTAGCTCTATGCAACCATCTTGACCGAGCTGCTCCAACATGCCGACTAGTGCTCGAACTCTTAGAGCAAACTTTCTGAAACTTGCCATGTCATTGGAGCGAATGTTGGGCTCATCCATCAACTCTGCTATTCTTTGTAGTGACAGGTGGTGTGGCTGACCAAAGTACTTGATTAGGGAGGCCATGGTGTCAGTGTATGGACGAACAGAGTTACTGTAGGAGTCAGCAACCAGAAGAGCCTCTTCAAAGTGGAGGTGATCACATAACACCCACCTGATATTTAAATCTCTCCGTAGCGTCGGCTGGGAGAATATTGTCCAAAGCCAGTCTTAAACGAGCAAATTGTCTGGGGTCAGCTCGTGTGAACTCTGGGATTGATGGTGTTGGGCCTCGGTAGATCTTTTCCCTTGTGGTTAGTGGCAGAGTAGGGGTAGACACTTGTTGAGGAGAGAGTATGTTGCCCACCACACTAGTACTAAAAGTCTGAGATATTGGGGCGAGCTGTGGCACACGGTTTTGGGTGTCCGTATTAGTGATAACTGCAGCTGCGGTACGTTGCACATGTAGATCATGCAGACGCTGGCTGAGCTCTTGGGCAATCGCCGGTGGCTGGGGGGGTGGAGCAAACTGCACATGTGGGGGGTCAGGATTGTCACATGGGAGATGAACTGGAGGTGGGGGAAGGGGCCACTCCTCTGGTTCCTCAGTACCTCCTTGTGCTGCATGTAAAGTGGGCTGTCCCTGATGCAGTGAAGTCTGGGTGGGAGGATGTGAGGAGAGCCAGGTGTCATTGGGTGAAATGCTACTGACGCTTGCCGCCTGCACTGGGTGTAGGCCAGTAGAATAGGGGCCACGATCTAGTTACCTCCTCATATCTGTAACCGTCAGCTGAAGACGCCTGTTGTCCTCTTGTAGCTGCTGCACAATGTTCATGAACTTGTGTGGGACAGATGTTCCAACATACCTCGGGGATGAGATACTTAACTCCTGCAATGGTCCCTGATGAGGTGGGAGGGGCGTCATCTCGGCGACTCCCTCTGATCTGTGCTGCTCTGGTGGAGCAGGTTGCCCCGCGTATCCCTCGTAATCTCTCATCCATCCCGGAGGTCGTACTGTTCTCCGTGGACGGGCACCGCTCCTCTGAAGATCAGAATCCATCTTCACTCCGTAATCACCCTTATCCAGCTCGAAGGACCACAATTTGTAAGAGAGACTTCTGAAACACCTCAATCTTAAAAGAGGGCTTCACTACTACTGGCTAGTTCAGTAGAGTTGTGATCGCGGAGTGGGCATCGGTCAGAATGCACTGAAGCAGGATGGATTGTTACTTCATTTTATTGAAGATAATGAGCGTACATAAGTCTGTGTGTGTGTGTGTGTGGTTCTGTAAACAAAACAGATAAACATAATATTAGAACAATTTCCATATAAAGTAATCCAGTAGCCATAACACAAGCAGTGCTCTGATACTAATAATAATACTAATAAACGGTGATTACTTGAATGACAATATATAAACAATCATATATATACATACAAATATAGTTTCCAACAGGACATAAACAAGCACTATGCAGCCTCATGAAAAAGGGTAGGCCTCAAAGCCTCTACTATTAATCTATTCACAAATAATAATCAGACTACCCTAATGGCACCAAAGGAAACATACTCTAAAGGACATGCGTATAAGGCTGACTTATAAATACAGAGGCTCAAATGATACCAGCAAGATCTAGCAAAAGAACACGGAATGACAGGTTATCTTAGCATTAGCGTTAGCGCTTAGCTCTTAGCTGGAAGCTAGTCCAGGTAATATGCAGGTTAAACCTCTGTAACAACACCAAGCATTCCGACTTTCATCTCTAACCCCACAATAAAGCACAGCAAAACACCCACCTGTCTCATGGACGCACACTAACTAATAACACACAAAAACGGGGCTAAAGGGAAGAGCTAACAACATCTCCGAGGCACAGATCAAGAGTAAAAACACAAAGAAAGTTTGTCTGCTCATTAGGCGGCCGCGCCCCTAGTGGCCGGGTTTGGTATTGCGGCCTGACATGGTAAATTCACCATTGCAACCATGCCTTCATAACATCACGTGTGAGCTCACTGAGGGCACCTAGAGGAGGAAGGTGGAATTACAAGCGAATGACGAGCCGTTTATGCAGGCCACAAGTATGGAAAGGCTTTTTTTTGGTCAAAACCAGAACGTATTAAGTTTTAACCTGTTTTTACATTTAACAACTTTATTCTACATTCATGTTGAACGTTCATGTTAAAATGACTCAAACTAAAATGTAGTTTCTCGTAAACATATTTCACTCTTATCCACAGATGAAAAGGAAAAGTCCCTCAACAGGAGAGCGCAGTCTGTTCAAAATGTACAGGGGGAAAGCCAAGCACCTTACCGATGGTTGGTGGTACCGATCGTAACCTATAGACAGGCCTGGCATAGGGTCGGGACATGTCGCAATGGACCAGTAGAGCTGTTGTGCACCGTCCCGCAATGTGCCGTGTCATACCACGTCATATGCGTGTGTGTAGTGGTGAATGCCATGAAGCTGGACTGGCCGTTCCCCCGGGCCCACTGCCGCCGCTCCCTTTACACACAATCATCAGACAATCATCAATTCAAAGCTGACATTCTTGTAAAAATCAAAATGCAGGGCTAATCAAATACAATTATTACATTCTTAGAATAGGTTTATTTAGTTATTGGTACTTTGACAACATAATAAAAATTAGAAATACTACTTGGTAAACAGTTTTTGTTAGATGTAACAGCAGTTGGGCTTTTAATTGCAGTTTGGACATACGTAAATGTACACCAGACAGTGAATGGACTTTATTCAAATTGTGCCGAAAACACTTTGAATGTTAACAGGTTATCAAATGCAATAGCCTAAAAGAAAATACCTTTCGGGATAACCCTGCCTCTGATGATTTGTCCCAGGACAGACGGTGTGAGGAGAGGTTGATCTGGGCTGAGCTGAAGCTTAAACAGCTCCTGAAGGGGACAAGCAGGGCTCTGTTCACAGTCTGTGTAGCAATGTCTCCTAAAGGTAAGACGTTTTAGTGTCCCTAATTTGGTATGTGAATATAAAGCCTAGAATTATGCTACACAGTCAAAAACCTAAACTATTAAATTATGCTACTAAAATAAAGTTTAAAGAAGAACTGTAGGCTCTGCTTCTGTGTGGCTGAAGTACAGAGTGTGTAATACAAAACACCACTGGGAGTTTTTCCTCCTGTGTAACTGATTACACGGGTCTGTCCTCATGCAGTCCTGTGTGTTTAGAGGTTAATTTGCAAACCTTTGTCTGTAGTGGTGTGTAAATTCTGTATTCATTGTATTCTAATTAATGGCAAAGGACATCCTCTAAAATGCACCAGATTACATCAAATAACACATTTTTCAAATCTTCTTGGGATGAGGACCCCCCTAATAAGGCTTTTATGTGGTTGACAGTGATGTTTTGTACTGGAACCTGGTAGTTTAATAATGTTGTTTAAATAACACAAGTTTCTCTTTGGCTGTTAAGATCTTTTTAAAGATATACATTTTACGTATAAAGCACTTCTAATGCACAGAAACACAATAAATCATGTATACATTTTAAACTTTTATTTTGCATGAGGGCTTGTCTTGAAGATCAGTCCCACTCCAACACTGTGTGATCTAAGAGGCCACTGCACCGTAAAGGATGTAGATTTATCAAGCAATTGCTCGGTTAATCCATAAAGCTTTTCTTCTAAAAGCTCTTCAGTGTGGTGTTCTTTGCTCAGTTGTGACGTGCACGCCGCAACACTTAGAGCCCCCGGGAAGCGCTTTCTGCAGAACTTGGAGCTGGAAGCATGCAGAACACAAGCTGCCCTGACTTCATACACAGAAACATGTGGCCTTTATGGTAGTGCAAAAAATGCTCTTGGGTGACAATATAAAAAAGTAAAGATGTGGGTGGCAATAGCTACAAACTGAAGGACCAGCCATGGCCTGAGTGAAGCCTAAGGTACAAGGCAGAATTGGGACATCTTGGAGCAAGTGAGATCAGAGTTTCCAGGTTCATAGGTGCTCTCCAGAGGAATTGTGGCTGATTACAAGACACAGCACCAACACAAATGCTCAGAGTTCCATTCACACAAACAGCAGAAACAGGGAGTTTGCCTGAGCCTCCTGATTAATGAAAGATATAAGAACTGAAACGGGTTTACACTAAACGAAATCAGTTGGTTTCAAAAGTACCGTAATTATCAGGCTATAGAGCGCTCTTGAACGAACGCCGCACCAAAGAAATTTACAACCCAAAAATAAATTGTATATATACGGGCCGCACCTATAAGCTGCTGTAACATGAGATACAATATTTACACATAAAGATGGTCCACGGTAGTGAATTCACATTACAGTGCGGGACAGGTTATAAAATTCAGACCGCTGAATGACCATGCGTCCAAATTAAATTCCTCATTAGACTGATTTCTCAGTGAATATGAGTTTGATTATAATAAAACACACGGCATTTTGAAGTTTAACATTCAGAGAGCACCTCTGAGCTGTCTCCTCTGTCCTTGATTACTCTGTGTGAGCTGTTTTACCTGTGTCTGTGTCTTCACATCTGATCGATTTACTCCTGAGCTTGTGCTTAGCGAGTGAGTGTTATGTTGTAACATAAGCTATTTACACAGAAATATGGTCCACCGTAGTGATGCAGGGTTGTCTTTTGACCCGGGGGTCAGGTCGGGCCAAGAAAGTTTTATTTCAATGCAGCAGGTTCTAAACTGCAGACCGCTGTATATCACATGTCCGCAGGGTTAGGGTTGGTGCAAAACAGTGCAATGAATAGTTTGATTGTTGTTAAAGTGGCAAGTGTTCATGAGTCCGACGATAGAGGGAAACAAACTGTTCTTGTGGCAGGAGGTTCTGGTCGTAGAACTCCCCGTAGCCTCCTGCCTGAGGTGAGTGGCTCAAATAGTCCATGTTCAGGGTGAGAAGGGTCGGCTGTGATCCGACCTGTAAGTATTAAAGTACTTTTTTTTTCCTGTTACATTTACAAAATGACCTAAATATATAAACAGATTTGTTTCTGTTTACAGTATCCTGAGGGGATTTACCATAACTTTACTTCAAAATTAATCATGCAAAATATGGATGCCCAGCCCTCCAAATGCACACATGTAGCATCTGTTGTTTCACTCTTTTTCATGTATTTTGTTAGCCTTTTGTCCCAATGGATTTCATATGTTAATTTCCACATATGGTCACATATGTTGCAATTTTCTTGTGAGTCTGTGGAGTTTCTAATCAACATGATGTACAGCTATAGCAAGGCTATCAAATCAACATAGACATTTTCAGGAGTGGACTTCAACTTTATAGTTTTAGTAGTATATGCACGTTATAAAGTTTTTATTTTATTCATTTTTATTCATAATTAGATATTGTGTTTTAACTTCTGTCTTTTGATGTGATCTTAAAATGAACTTTAAAATCCCTTTAAATTAGGCCATATTTTGCATAAGAATAAAATTTAAAATTGCAGTTCTACAATTAAAATGTATTGCCATGTCAAAAAAACTGTCCTTGATATATCCTTATAATGAATGAAAATATATACATACATTTTTAAAAAAGCTCATGCATTGGTCAAACTTTCTTGGACCAATTCAAAAGATTTACAGAAATAGCATAGCAATGGTGCTAATTTCTCACCATTCTATCTTGGCCAATCATAGTATCGAATTACCAATATTTTACCAAATGTTTTAGTATTTGAAGTGTATCCAATTTTATGTTGATAGGGAAAACTGTAGCATGACATGACAACATTTTGATAGTACATTTTGTCACTCCAAAATGAGACACAACACTCTAAACTCCATTGTATTCAAATCAACTGAACAAATAAATTCCCATACGTTTGAGTGAAGGTAGGCGCTGAGCATCAATTAACTGCTCCAATGAAGCGTGCTGGATCCGTGTTAGCCTTGTCTCATGCATAAACATACCTATTTAATCAGGCTACGCTAACAGGCTAACACCAATCCTCCATAGAGAGGCATTATATGAATCCAAAAGGCACAGCTGAGACAAACCATATAATATGCATTCTAATGTCTGTGAGCTACGGCATCACTGAGGGGACAAAAAGTGAGGAGTGACAGTGGATTGTTAATTCATAAAAAGCCTGAATTAATGATTGATTGAGACCAAAAGGCACTGGGCATATGGCAAAGAGGAGGCTACAGATGCTCCCTTTCCAAGCGCCTAAGGACGATTTGAGAGATTACAATGACAAGTGCATTCAAACAGGTCTTCTTCCAATGAATGGTGGGATTTGTTTTAAAGGCGCACAACTCATATTCGTCAGATATGCTTTATATCGCCAAATGAGCAGTCAGTAGCCGAGTATATATCTATATATATTAACATTATATTATAGAATATATTCTAGTGATAAAGTTCTTGGACATAGCCTTAAAAACAAATCTTGTATAAGAAAGATTCACTTTGAAAAAGTTTACATCTTAGATCTTGGATTTTGTGCTGTGCCCGAGGGAACTTAAATAATGAAACAGATATTTATACTTCCCCTGACAGATGGCTTCATGGGGAATGCTCAAAAAAGGATGCTTATTCCTTCAATTTGTCCTTTTATCGTCTCATAAAAATATGTGTGTCCTTCAATGTTTAAAAGATGGAGAGAATTCATCAAAAAGATTACATGTTCAAATGTATAAGTACATTCACGCTCAAAGAGACTATGAATTACAAGGACAGAAGAAGCACTCTAAAAAATGTGTCTCTGAAACGGGATTTCAATAGTCCCATAATTTAAAACTACAGTACATACTATTGTTTCTACTATTCCGATTACTACTGCTGCTTCAATAACAACTACTACTACTATTTACGTTTTTCACTTTTACCTGCTACTACCAGGCCTACTGTTGCAATTAGTGCAACTATTACCACTACAACTGCAACTTCCGCAAAACCTTGTTTTTAGGGGTACACAAACCAAGCTTCTTTGCATATTTTTTGTTGTTTGTTGAATGTGCTGACAAATTTAAGATGAAGTTGTAAGTGTAAAATTATAGTAATAGGGGCATTAATTAATTAATTCAAGCCTTATTCAAAATTGGGTCTATAAATTGTATCTTTGCTCAAAATTACTTTATTAATAATAGAATTTCAGTTTTGTCATGAGATTTCATTGCTTAAATGAATAAAATCTCATGGCAATAGACAGTGATTGAGTAAATACAAGATAAGTTTGTATGGCATACTGTGGAACATTCAGGGCAAAGCAATAACATTTTTAGGAGGGCAGGTGGCGGACAACAATTGAGATGAGAATTAAAGTAATTTGAACTTTAGTTGAAAAAAAAAAAAACACTTGAGAATTGTCAGATGGAGTTAGTCCTCTCCTTACTCTTTTCTTGTGTATGTTCTTTTTATGCCTCTCAAACTGCTTCCATCCTGTGCTCCTGTCACACTGTGTAATAGCCACATTTGCTCTGTCAACCTGCTGGAGCTTCTGGAGCTGCACTTGAGATAAAGCGGATAAAAGTTGATTTGACAAGTTCAGAATGAGGAAGTGTACTCTGCACTTACAGACGACAGCTCCTTTCCTCTCTCTCTCTCCTGTCTTCTTCTTTCTTTCCTTCTGTCTCACTCTCTTTCTACTCACTCTTTCTCCCCTTTGTATTTCTGACTTTCCTCTCTCCATCTCTCTCTCTCTTCTGTCTGTTTCTCTCCATCCTCTGCTCTCTCTTTATCTTTCTGTTTCTCCACCCCCCCGTTCTGGCTTGCTGCCATTTTGCCTGCCTCTCTACCTCCCCTTTTCTCCCCATCTCCTCATCCTTTTCTCTTCCACTCCTGTTCCCCATCTTTTCCCTCTTTTCTTTTTCCCCTTCTCTTCTCTCTCTCCCCCAATCTCCCCTAATCACTCGCTCTCCCTATCCCGCCCCCTCTCTCTCTCTCTCTCTCTCTCTCCCTCCCTACTTGTTATTTACCGTATGAAATATTAATGAAGAGCTTCTCAGGAGCGTTGAGTGCAGTATGATCTGATGTAAACAGGAGGTTAGGGATGCGGTTTTGCTGTAACACCTCTGTATTTGACTCACTACAGAAAATGCATTGACATATATTGTTTGAGGTTTCACTGTAAGAGTTTAAAATAACTACTCTACAGACTAATTGACAATGATTAAGGGTTAGTAACTACTCAATTAAGGGGTTAACGTAAGGCTAAGACACATGCAGTTATTCAAATAGAAAGTGTTACCGGTTTCACATAAACTGTAGGACGCATTCACACTTGGTTCTGGTTCTGTCCTGGTTTAGTGTAGAAGAGACAGGCAAATCCGAAAACGTCTTAAAACTGAGTGCTGGGTCCTGCACTTGAATCAAACTTAAAACACGAAAATAAGGATCTTATTTGGTTTTTGTCTTGTTCTAGTGCTGGTTTAGTCTGGTTTAGAGTCTGGTCCCTGTCTAGTTCCATTCTTTATGTACAAGTGTTCTTGAATCCCTAGAGTACCCTAGTATCCCCAGTGGGTTCTTTCTGTCAGTTAATAGACAAGTGCGCCTTGTTCCTCATGGCACATGGTGTTTCAGTTATAACTCTCCACTGCAGCAGCAGCAGCAGCAGCAGAACCATCAGCCTCTTCAGCCTCTACATCTCATACATCTTCACCACCACCAGTGTCTAGATATTTTTCTATAAATAAGAAAATGTATATTGGCTTCCATTGCTCAAATAGAGGATTTCTAAATAATCGAGTGCCTCGGACTCTTTAACCTCATCTATGCTACACTGAAGGGTACTTTTTTGGTCTTTTTAATTAAAATATTGCAAGTCTTTGAAGAGCACTTTATGTATTTAATATCACCAGACCTTGAAGCGCTCCCAGTCTTTGTTCATTTATTTATTTTCTTTCATGCTAAATTATGTCACTGAAGGACTTTTTTTTCAATATTATTTAATTTACTTTAAACACAATTTTAATAAAAGTCAAAGTTATTAACATTCTTAATCCTATTATATTCATTTAGCAGTGTCTTGAATGTATAGCACTAACTTTGCCAGTGGAGGCTTCACCACCAGCTTGTCCCCATGTTCCACAGGATGACATTAGGAGACATTAGGACCGTCAAACCTGTAATACATTCCAGGAAAAGCAGTAACATCCTCCAGAAAAGTTGGACAGCGCATCTTTTAGTCGTTGATTGGACTTTTATGGTAAAATCCTTTAGTTCTGTTAATCTGTTACAATAAAACCGACATTGATGGGAAAAGTGTGTTCACAAGGACCCTCTTGGTTGTGATTGACTCAGTGCTTCAGGCCCACGGAGAGAAGATAAACTGTCTGGATAAGGTGAGGAGAATAAGACGCTTTTCCTCTTTTCTCCCCTCCTCTCTCCGTTTCCTCTTCCCTTTCACCCTCAGCGTGGAGGGGTGAGAGTGAGAGGAAAGGAGATCAGAGCAGACAGAGAGAGCACGAGAGAGCTGAAGACAAGAAATCGAGAGGACGGAAAGGCAAGGGAGTAATTTAAAAAAGAAGGAGAGAAGAGGGTAGAGAAGGAAAGAGAGGAGAAAAGAGGAGGGACGAGAGGGCGGAGGAGGAGGGGCAAAATTAAATAGAATAGTAGTTAGTAAAGACAACGCAATAGGTTGAGTTGGGGCCGCTCCTCAACTGCAAACAGCCAAAGCGACGCATGGAGACACACTGCCCCACACTGCCCCACACTCTAGACTTACATTAGAGGAAACGCAAACAAATTTAAACAAGATAAGTCGTACCTGTCCACACAAAGGACCTAGGCCGCAACCGGGGCACGTCCCGCTGGCCCTGAAGACAGAAGTGAGAGAGAGACCAACAAGTGAAAGAAGGGGGCTGTTTTAGGGGCCGGCTTCATCTACGTATCCTAGCCAACAAAAAGCCAGCAGGCAAAACATTTGTAAATCTATATATTTAAATCTTAAACTCTTAACCTTGAAAGTAAGCTTTTAAAGATCCAAAATCAGCTTTACCTCTTGCCAAAAGTCATCCTTCATGCCCCAGTCAATACTTGCCCCTATAAATATTAATATGGCAAGAACATAAACCATTTCTGGAGGTTATATATTTTATTCTCGAACAGCGATGCATCAATTCTTGGGTTTCTTTTCTATTCCTTTGTACATTTTGATGCTTAAATTCAAGCTTGCAGACCGTATTCCACCAATCCCCAGCTGTATATTGTTCGTTAGAAGATAGCGACGTTCAATATTTTTGGCGTTGTGAAATAAATCTGCAGGTTTGCTTTGTGGCTTGTCCAGATAATCCTTCTTTCGGCTACAAAAAGCAAAAGGTAGAAGGTGTTTGCTAGACGAATTGCATATACACAGTATTTTCTTTACAATTCTGTGAAGATTTTATGGCATGGTGTGATCCAGATGAGATAGGAGACGAATGGCTGGCAGTCTTACAGCTCAAAACACAATATTTGTCAGATAAGCAGGTGGAATAGAAGATCACGACATGTTTTGGTCAAGGGAAAAGCATGAGTTCTGTCATTATGAATTTACAAGCAAAATAAATAAAGACTTCTGGATATCTTGGTAGTAGTAGCAGTAGTAGGAGAAGTAAAAATGGTAGTATTCACCACATTTAAAAATGTTAATGTAATATTCTCTTATTTGAGTAAAACGTTTTGGTTACTCTTCACACTTTCTCTACATGTGACAAAAGCTTTATTTTGTCAACATTAAATTATAAGAACATGTGTGTTTCTTACACAGTGCTTTAAAAATTGATTTGTTGTGGTAAATTTTGTGTTTATTATTACATTATTTTGTCTGTTCAATTACATTTACTCAAAAATCATAAACCAGATTTGAAACACATTTACTATCAAAACAATTACACTTAGTAGTTTCACAAAAAAGTTCTTTAGTATTTTGGTCATAGTAAATAGTAGTTTGACTTCATATCCAACATTTTATTAAATCAAATATTAAAAATCAAATATATATTAATAAAATATTGCTTCATTGAGATATTGCCTTAGCTAAATATTAATCATAGTTTTTCATAAATCAAGTGTAATTTTGTGAAGAAATACTTGGGGAAGGGTTGAAAATTACAGGAAGTATCTACCAGGAAGTATACATCACCAAAATGTATATGGAAAAGTGATGGGAAAACTAGGCAAGATAATTAGTTGTGTAAAATCTTAAATAAAAAAATAAATTAAAAAATGTCAAACTGCAATGTTGAACAAAGGTGGATAAAAAATGAGAACAATGCAATGGAGCTAATATACGCCCAATTACTTCCCGGGCATATTACTAATAATACTAAGAAATGCTCTCAATACCGCCTCAACATAACCACACAATGATTTCCCAATGCATTTAGCTGAAAACCCACCTGACTGTGTGGAGAACAGTTCAAAATATTCTCTTCGTTCCCATGTTTCTTCCTCGGTGGACTGCATGAAACAGTATTTTCTGGAACAAGGCCATGTCAGTGTTTCTCTGCCTCCTCCAGGAATTGCTCAGTTTGAAGTTGTGCTAGAATTGAGAAAAAAGGAGGTTATGTTAGGACAAAGATGCAACGCTGTCCTTCAGAGACAAAACTGAAACAGAATTGGATGAGGATCTTTCAACAGTCTTTACGCTATATGTTTTGCAGCTTGGCAAATGTAATGTGTTTTGACATGTAATAGCAGCAATGGTAAAGATTATAAAAGGTTCAACTCTTCTGGTGGAGGATTTCATAGCCTAATTTTTTCTTTGGAGATTGTATCGCTTTGCCTGGAATGTTCCGCAGTATGGCATTCAGTTTATCTATCTTGCATTTATTACATTATAGGTGTTGATTTTGCTTGAAAACACCTTGAAAAACATTCATTCTAACTGTGAGTGAGCCTCTCCACAGATCTGACCTGTAACTGTGGCATGACCTGCTTGTCTCCACGGAGATAGATCCTTTAATGCCATACGGTGGAGCATTCCAGGCAAAGCACCTTTAAAGGTCAAAGTTACATTAATTTAGAGGGAAGTGGTTGAATAAAACATGAAATTGTACATTGAGTGTTAAAGAAATTGCGATATTGGTCTGTAAATGGCTAGTGCAATTTTCAATCCAACATGACACCTTGTAATTGTATAGAATAGAGTTATAGACCCTTCCGACCTTAATTGCACAGTGAATTTTGCCCTTTTTCTTGATGGCAGATCGTTGCAGCTCTCACAGTCCAAGCATGTGCTCAATCCAACCTCCACCGCAGCAAACAACACCATCCAAACGGCATTAAACCCCATCTAGCTGCCACCTAAAAGCCAAAACATGTCCGTAATATCACATTTACTGTAGCTAGCTGTAATAGACTGGCTGCTTTGGCTTATTGCTGTTTTTAAGATTACATCACAGCATTCAATAGACCTGTGGTGATAAACTGCGACAAGGAACTAATACGAATCATCAAGTTCAACATAGTTTTTTCTTATTTTTTAATAAAAAAAGAAAGTACCAAAAAAATTTAGATTTTCAATTACCGGTATTTTTTTCCATTTCGTATACATCCATAGTTATTATTGGCGTCTCGTCCTTGAAAGTCAGTACTTTCTATGTCTTTTTTTTTGTGATTGCCTTTTTCCCAATTGCCAGAAGAACAGTCCAAAAATATATCATATTATTTTCATTTCAGACACATATTAGGCTTGGGCGCCTGGACCCTTCCTCTCAGGGGGCATAAGTTAAACCGGTGAAAATAGTTTAAAGATGCGAGAGACAGGAGAGCCTTGTACCTGTTGAGCTGCGCGGACCGGGTACCCGCATGCAAACACTGAATTGATGCGTTCAATAATTGGAGTTTGTGTTTTATAGTTCTACTCCAGGTTCAAGGCTCGGACGGGGATGAGTCTGTCTACAGGAGGGATGGTGGACCGGCTGGTGTCCTGGTGCAGCGGTGACAACCTGGAGCTCAACGCCCAGAAGACAGTGGAGATGATCGTGGATTTCAGGAAAGTCACAGCCCCCAGCCCCCCCTCACCTTGACAGACTCCCCCATTACCATTTTGGACCGCTTGCGCTTCCTCGTCACCCAGGACCTCAAGTGGGAGCACACCATCAACTCCCACATCAAGAAGGCCCATCAGAGGATGTACTTCCGGCGGCAGCTGAGGAAAGCTAAGCTGCCAGCGCAGATGATGGTGCAGTTCTACACGGCCATCATTGAGTCCATCCTCACCTCCTCCATCACTGTGTGGTACACTGGAGCCACAGCCAGGGACAAACAGAGACTACAGGGCATTAAGCGCTCTGCTGAAAAGGTGATCGGCTGCAGACTTCCATCTCTGCAGAACCTGTATGTCTCCAGGCCTGTGGGAAGAGCAGGTCGGATCACAGTCGACCCTTCTCACCCTGGACATGGACTATTTGAGCCACTCCCCTCAGACAGGAGGCTACGGTCCATCCGGACCAGAACCTCCCACCACAAGAACAGTTCCTTTCCTTCTGCCGTTGGACTCATGAACACTTAACACCACTTTTACAGTACTCAACCAATACTATCCACGTACTGTTCACTTTCTACATTATTTCCGACCATCTGTGAATGTTTGTGTAAATATCTGTGTACATACCGAGACAAGCTTATTTTTTACCTTATTTTATTTTTTAAGTAAATTCTTTATTCATGCATGCCATATTTATCTATAGACGTTGATATTATCTTTTTTATTATTCATCGTTCTATGTTGCACCTTAACGCTAAGACAAGTTCCTATGTTTGCAAACTGTGTTCAATGACAATGGCAATAAACCTTTTCTGATTCTGATTCTAGTTTTACCTGACTTTTGATGCCAATGGATCTGCAAAATTAAAGAGTGGAAATACAATTATGTGTGAGTAAATTCAGCATTGACTTCATATTGTGGGTACATCCCTTCAAGTGTGGGGACCAGTGCAGTCAAACTAGTAAAACACTTGACAATAATGGTGGGCCACTTGGCAACCACCGTTTCTCCAGCGGCAAGTATTTCCTGTGAATAGTAAGCACTTTGACATGGTGTTAGAAAATGATTTGATTTTTCCAACAGAATTCTTTCCAAATATGAAATGTTGTGGTCTTCCAATGAGAATTATAAAGTATATATATATTTTTTTTGTCTCTCGTTCTCTCAGAGTAGTTTGCAATCAGGTCTATGAGCAAATGTACTTCCATCAATAGTTCCTTTAAATGGTACAAATTTGCAAATTAATCTTGCAAGCGTGATTATTTCTCATCTGGTCAATACAAAATATATATCACCGGTTACTGAAGAAATGCAAGATATATAAGATGAATGCAATACTGCGGCACATTTCAGATGAAGCATTAACATCTCCATGGGGAAATTAACACATTCATCAGAACGAATAGCCAGGAAGCAGAGATTACAAGCCATGGACAAGCCTACTTTATTAAATGAGAAAATTGAAAAATCCATACAACTTTGTCTTTGAATTTAAAATTAAATGTGTGAGTGTAAAAGAGCTGAGGTTGCATAGAAAAGTATAGGAAGATAGAAAATTACACCCTAACGAAGCAGTGAAAAGATGATTACGGCAATTATGTATCAAACAAAGTGCCCTCCGGGGGGCGACCTTCTGCATTTCACAAGTGAGCCAGAATAGACAAGACAGGTTCATCTACTTTCTTACCAATGCTGATTAAAACTAAAACAATATGTAACTTTTAGTGCAAACGGAAACTTTTCTGGTGGAGGATCTGCATCTTCTTGTGTCCATGGAGATACTATTGCTTTGCCTAGAATGTTTCACAGTGGCTATGTTTCCATGCACATCAAAAAGATCATTATCTGTTTTCTGGAGTTTGAAATGTAATTTAAATATTTACAGATGATGTGAGTAATCTTATTTCTTTCTGATTGTTCACATTTGGTTTTGACAAGGAAAATATTGCAAAAAAGGGCAAATTGAAAGAGGTATTTCAGTATTCATTGTACTTTGTCTTCCAAATACAGCAATAAATTCCGTTGTCACCAAATGTCACACATCTACACAAACACTGTCTTCATCGTCCTCATGGCTGCCAGGTCACACCCATTTCCTCTTCGGGAGAGGATCCCCGGAGCCTAAGGGCTCTAAGCTGATCGACAGGAGGGTTGGCTGAATAGTAGAATATTTATTTATGCCCTGTTGTCAGGAGCCCTGCCATGGTTAATACTTAATATTGCTCTGCCTAGATTGATATGTCCAAATAAAGAATAAAGTTTACACTCCCCAGGTTGAGTCTCTTACACACGTTCGTAGCCATTCTTCTGTCCATACACTAAATTACTGGTATCAATATGCTAAATATGTAGCCGATGAAAATTTGACAATGATGAGGATGGAGGAGTGATCCAACAGGGACTCGCAAATTTGACCAATCAGAAACTGTCTCCAACACTTAATCTTCGTCAGTGTTTGGATGGTTTCTGTCCTCCTGGCATGACAAACTCATCAATGTCACTATCATTGTGGTTTTGATTATGGTATTCTCCTGTGTGATCCAATGCTTACACAGAATGATTAGTAAGATGATTTCTGCCCAACTTGTGTCCATTCCGATTTGTTCATTTATTCTTAATTTCTATACTTAATCTAATCACAGGGGATGAAGGCCCACACAAATATTTGTTTGTGTTTTTAAATATATGTGCTAACTCTGCGGTGATGTGAGGATTGAGACACTTAGTGGTTTAAAGTCCCAGGGCAAAATGCTATTGATACCCTGAACAGGCGTTGTTAATTGTTTCTCCTTTCACTGGTTTGCATCTTCTGAATTTTGATGATGTGCTTAACCTTCTTTTCACTTTCAGGTTGTTTATTTACTTATATTAATTGATATATTGTTGACATTTTTGCTAACGGTATGATTAATAATAAAACAGGGATTAATGGTAATAATAAGGGGGATATTGTGAGAGGAAAATGCCATGTCTTTAGCCATAAACATAAGGTCAACATGTGTGTAACATCCGGGGAACACTTATTGTGGCTCGGCATGTACAGTAGACATATTTGGTAAAACAGCCTGTTAGCCGGGGACCAAAGGATGTCTCACATAAAAAAAAGTGTATTTATGCAATGTGTTGAGAGGTTTTTGGTAAAGGTGGAACCTTTTAATAAGTTAGACTCATCTTTGTTCTGGAGTCGGATCAGAACTATCAGGGAACAAACACCAACAATGATTCTACTTATTGGGTTATCTGATTATTATCCAGCATTTTTGCACAGTAAAAACACTTATAATTGAATAAATGCTAAATAGATGCCATATTGTGAAATATTCCAAGAGCACTGAATGTAAAACTCAAATCATGTCTGACTGACTGCAGGAAAGGAAGGAAAGATTAAATATGTCATGTTCAAATCTCACCAGCTGCTTTTACAGTGTTTTTCCTTCATTGCAAACCAGTGTGGTTTCACTCTTCTCTTCAAGCTGGTCGATTTAGCATTTGTGCTCTTCGCTCAGATCCTCTTAGAGGCTTGAAGCGCTTATGCCACTTCCAAACTCATTTCTCTGGTTGGCTGCGTCCAGGTGAGGGGCCGATTGTGGAAGTGTCTCCAAATCCTGCTGTATTTAAAGAGGAAACCAGCAAAGAGAAATTGTAATGGCAACTGTGACACTGTATACTGAAATATAGAAGTATAAAGCTGACAGGGAGGTGAAAACTGTGCTCAAAACCTGACCATTTCAGTTACAAAGGCTCTACAAAGGCTGTAACGCAGGTCGTATTTTGGGCTGTGTCACAACAACTACTTACACTGAAAGCAGACAATATTAGGCATTAGTCTACCATGCTTTTCCAGGTAACTGACCTTTCAGTTTCACCCATTATTCACTCACCCCATACTCGACGGTGGGCCTTGGGGTCTACGGACAAAAGCAAGTCTGCCAATCTGCACCATTCGCCCCTCTGACCACCAACAAACACTCTTTAAAGGAAATTAAATTTAGAGATGTCAGGATAGTGTTACTTATTTGATAGAATAAATATTTAAATTTCTTAATTATTCATGATTGACAAAACAGCGAAATCTTTAATTCATTTTAATTTACATCAACAGAACACCTTCCCTCTATTTGGGTAAATTAACTTGAAATTGCTTAATTTTTTAGCATATAGATTTGTCGTGATTATACATTTTTAGTTCTTAAAATTATATTGTGCGTGGAAAAATATTACTATTATGGTTACATGACTGCATATTTTGTGGACCATTTCGCTCATACTTATGAACAAAAATACTGAATTTAAAGTGAGTTCATATAATACCACAATAGAATAGAAGTTTGTGCTTTCCTCTGCTGCAGTAATGTCGCAAACTAGATGGACTCAAACTCAAGTGTCCATAAAACACTGTGATATTGGCTCCATCTTGTGGAAGTTAAATTAAACATCTGATATTACTGCATTTCTGTATTTCAGTGGTTTGACTCAACCTGGCGGGGTGATTGGAAAGATGGCCTGAACAACTCTAGACAATGCAAAAAGATCTCCTGTATTAACTTTAGTCTCCTCTCATTAATAGTTTATATTATACTCCTCCACAAAAGTTACTAAGTGAAGATCATAAAGCATTATTAAAGAGGGACATAAAAGGCTTCAGACTTGAAGCTCTAAATGTTAAAACAAAAAAAGCATTTACAAATTGCAGACATCTTTAAATAATTTTATTTCATCAAAACTATTCAAGTTTTCAGGATCAACCGGCATAAACAAGACAAAACATAGAAAAATGGCAAGTATCAAATATCTGCAAACATATTTACAATACATGGGCCATTTACTGAGCTACCATACAAGCGCACACCTTCAGTACAGCATAGAAATGTTTTTTGGCCATTGAGGCTTCTGTAGGTAAAGCATTGTGGTTAATAGCCTGTCATTGCATCTTAGAGCAATAAACAGGCGTTTTATCACCACGTGTTGGATTCGGCGCCACCTTTAGGAAATTACCGCCACACCCACGCAACAAAAGATCAATTATATTTAAAGGTAGTTGCTGCGCGATCTGCACAATCTAATGATGCAAAAATACTTTTATATGACTGAAATGGTGATAGGTGTTCAACTCAGAGGCGTTATGTATCATTAACTTCACAGCATCAATGCTGCAACAGAAATTTAATGAGCCGCCATTTGAGGTGATGAAGAACGAAATATTACTCCACCTTCCTTGTTTGATCAAACTTCCACAAATAATATACCTTTTACAGTAAAATATTTGCTCAAAGTCGGTTAAAATGTGCATTTAAAACTGATCCCGCAGTTTCCCACAGATTGTCCAGCCACAAAATTTTAGATTTTCATTTTGTGTCCATGGCGGAGTCGTCTGCCTCTCCCAGAATCCTTTGCAGTGACTTAATGCAAGGTGTGATGGCTTGAGAGTGTTGCTGCGTCATTTTGAATCTGAAATAAAAAACAAAAAAGGAGTGTTTAAAGAGGATGAAGTTACATCATTTGAGTTAAATTATACATCAATGGTGCTATAAGGTACATGAATACTAACAAACGTGCCATGTCAAATAATAATAATATACTATTACTATACACCATTCTATATTTGGCATTCCAAAAAAAACTGTCTGCTATCAAAGTTAATTAATATCAGGATTTATTTTTCTATCGCATTATTTACATGCAGGGGTGCACGGTGGCAAAGGCGGTGGTTCGTGGGTTCGATTCCCGGACCAGACCAACATCACATGATCTCTCTGGGTGGAGTCTGCATGTTCTCCCCGTGTTACCGTGGGTTCTCTCTGGGTTCTCCGGCTCCTCCCACCGTCCAAAGACATGCATGTGTTAGGCAAAATTGGTGACTCTAAATTGGCCCTAGTGAATGAATGTGAGAGTGAACTGTCTGTAATGTCTATGTCTCTGTGTTGGCCACTGTCCAGGGTGTACCCCGCCTAAGGCCCGAAGTCACTGGGATAGGCTCCAGTCACCCGCAACCCCGAAAGGGAACAAGCGGTAGAAAATGGATGGATGGATGAATTTGAACTGCAATCAGCAGAGGCACAAAATTCGACACTAAATTTTGTGTATGATCTAGTGTCGACCTAACTGGTCGGCACTAGATCATAACTCACGGAAGTCAGAATTCGGAATATACAGAATCCAATATGGCGGCTCAAATCACATTACACATATATTTCCGGTCTCGCATCGGAGAATTTTCAGATTTGTTGGCCCAGAGGTTAAAACGCGGCGTGGGGTGCTCGAGACCCTGGTTTCGACTCCCGCTCGGACCCAAAATGTATTTCGGGATTAAACTTTTATAATTTATAGATTGGCTGGATCAGATGAACAAACATTTACATTTTGTCCTTCGTCTCCTAACTACTACAGAAATCTAGGATTAGGGGTTATGGTTATTTATCTTATGGTCAAACACTATCTTTGAGCAGACTATACTATGTGTGAAGTGGAACAAACTGTAATGCAATGAAAAAAAAAGCTTTTTAGAGAGAAAATTGCCATGTTGGATTCAGATTCAGTCATTTTTGACCCGATTCCATATAAGAACTAGTGGAAACTGTTTATTGTCTGTTATAAATGTTTTGTAATAAAGAATTTTGACAATTAAAAAAAGAAAAAATAGTGGAATTCTGACTTCCGTGAGTTAGGAGTGTATGATCTAGTGTCGACCAAACTGATATTCCTGCTTTGTATCCGCCAGGGGTTGTACACATACCTTCGTAACAGCTCGCGCCCCCTGCTGGCCGGTGGGCTGTAGTGTTGAAGAGCAGCTTGACTTTGAGATGCCAAAATGCTGAAGCACTGTTCTCTCAGAGCGTTGTGACTGACCGTGTCCCACTGAGGCAACTCACAGGTGAATCTCCACGCCATCAACGTGTGCTCCAGCACAACATCCCATTCTTGGTTTCTCAACAAAACATTGCCCCATTCTTGACAAGAAACCTGAAAAGACAGAAAAATCATGAAGTCCTCAAAAGTGCTTGAGTTTTTTTTTTTTTTTAAAGAATGTGTTAACGTTAATATACATCAGCCAGATCAAGACAAAAAATAATGAAGGTAAAAAACGACTTTTGCATTGCTCCAGTTAAGTTGAGTATATTAGGAGCAGGGGAATCTTTTGTCCTCAAAGTTGATTAGTTAGAAGCAGTGATGGGAATAAGAAAATGTGTTGCATAAGTGCAGCTTTTATGGATATAAATAATTATTTTGCTAAGCTTTTTGATGGAACCAAAAACATAGGACAAGGGCAGCATGGCCACGTGCGTCTGCCTTCTCCATTTTAATAATACTTTGGCTGGTCAAGTGTAGAAGCGCATCATGTAGCGTACATGTTTGTTATGTTCTGAGATCACCGTGTTTGGTAAATGCACTGTTGTTTGCCCTACATTATTGTGACTGGAAATATTGCGTCTGAAGGGGAATCGTTAACGCTGGTTGTGGTGCATTTGGCGATACATTAGCTAAATAAGACAGAACAAGGCCTGTCACTGTTTAAAAGACTATATATTGCCTCAGAAAATATCTCAAACGATATTATTGAGCGTTTATACAGCGTTTTATAATACTAGGGCAATAATTTTAGGAAATAATCTACTTGGACCTTCAGAAAAAAATGATTGATGTTAATCAATTAACATTGTGTTGCATTTATTGTTCATTAGAAGTAGAATACCGGTATAAGGCCGACATGGGCTGTGTGAAAGAGAATTCTGCTTTTGCACTGGACACACACTGGACTGTGACTGGCCAAAACCTGTCACCAGATGTCGATTGGCTGATAAGAGTCACATGCATAAAACCTTTCCACCTTTACGCGGAGGAGAAAAGGCTGCTGCACCCAGACAGCGGCATGTAATGTGCTCTAAAAACACACACAAGTGCTCTAAATACAAGACGTTCATCATGCAGACTTTTACCTTTATGGAATGATAAGTCGATGTAATTATTGTGACAGGTCGAGGCAGAACAGTGCAACTGTTTTACTTGAATAAGCAGCGGTGGTTGTATTCGTTATTCAGTAAATTACTGGTAACTAGTTACATTCATCTCTCAATAACACAGTTAACTATTGTATGGGTTAAGTAACAGACAAATATAACTACTCTTGAAACTTGCCCAAACACTGGATAGAAGCACACAAATTGGTAAGAATTTCAGTTAGACAAATTATCTAAGCCCTAGTTTCGATCAAAGGTAGTCCAAGAAAGAAGCAGTGGAAGATGCTTGATAGTTATAGCAAATAAACTTACTTTGAATGCTACCAAGTGTGGATAGGCCTTTCTGTAGCAGTGTGCGTCTCTATTTGAGCCCAGTCTGGAGTATGGGATGGATCTGTAAACATTGGCCTTCTTCAGCTGCAGGTCTTCATGGAGATACTTCAAGTCGGATGCAAAGACTCTCGGCTCTTGACTCTTAACACACAATTACCACATAGATTTAACCAGCCAATCAGAACTACACAGTATACTGTACGTATAGGGTTATTAAAGGTTGTCCAAGTCAAACTGAATATATTTTAGAAAACTCGGGTGCAATCAAGGGGAAACAATATTCATAAGATTTCGAGAACTCAGGCGGAAGTGCGCATGCGTTTGTTTATTAGCGCGCCGGATCGCATCGCATCTCTCGTAGACTTCAGTCTCTTCATGAGTCAGCTCGAACAGTCTTTCTCCGTCTTAATTTTGTCCCGTACACTGAGGGAACTATATTATGATAGATCAATGCGCTTAGACGCGCGGAAACGTGCTGCTCTCAGGTGAGCGGTAGGTGCGTTTTATGATTGATACGTGGCAGGACTAATCGGCAGTCCACGCCATGAGGAAACAAGACTCAGATTTGGGCAAAAATTGTCCATTCAACCTTTAATTCAATAAAAAGCAATAGAACTCCATTGACAAAATGAACATGATGCAAAATTATTTGTTTAGCTGTTCTACAATCACTTCAAGTTTCAGTGTTGGAGTAAAACTAATAAAAACAAAATCTTGCATAATCATAAGTTTCCTTCAAAACCATTTTTATATTCAATACCAGTTGGAATCAAAGTCTAATGTAATTTCAGGCAATTAAATTATTCTAATGTATTAGAAGGTACAACTTGTTTGTATATTACAACACTTCAGTATGGTGGAAATGTTTACCTGTTCTACCAAGATGAGAGAGCGGATGAGTTGTACTAGCTGTTGTTTTGAGAGTGGTGTGTGCTGGTCCTCCATTTTGTCACACTGGGTCTGGATCCTCCCACTCCACTGGTGCACTGCAACAAAATTAAGAAACCACTTAAATCAAGTTTCTAATCAAAGTTCAATCAAGTGTATTGTTAGTTTGTACCCTAATTTGGTGATACAACAGATGCAAAGTTATTTTATAGCAAATAAAATGGTGATTGTAATACAAACAAATTATATTTTACAACTAGTATTTAAGTAGTAGTATTCATACATGCTCATCAAAGACCATTTAAAAGCAAAATTTTAGACATTTTTCACATGTCAATTTATAGTGTGCCTTGCAATTTAGTTAAACATTTTTTTGTTTCAGATTCAGTGTCATTACTTTAAATTAAGCACCAACAGGATTTTAAACACGGTCCATTAATTGCACTTGTACTTACATGATTGCAATCGCCTGGGGACAACTGCAGTTGGGCTTCTGCCTCTTGGTGAAGGAGATAAACGTGCTCCGAGTATTTCCAGATAAGATCTCCTCATACGACCTATTGAAACACCAACACATTCAAAAGCCCACCTTATTTACAAACTAAAACTGTTAACCAATATGCAATAATGCTCAATATATTCATCCTTGTTGGATTAAATATAGGTACATGAGTGCACAATCTGGCGCCATATATTCAAATGTATGAAGCGGGATAGCCCAATATGTCTCAACTAAATAACTTTTACACGCCTTCAGTCAACTTACCTTCAATTTTAGGTTGTGGAGCAGGAATCTCCACCAGGGCACGTCGTGGTCGGCATAAAGCTGCCATCATTTTCGGCTAATAAGTAAAGCTAACAACTGCTAATAGCCTCTTGATGCTAAGATGGCTAAAAGTTTAAATCCCAGTTGGCTCTTTAACCCGCGGTCGTAAATTTCAAATGGCGATATCCAGTTTTTACGCGTTCCAAATACGCACAACTTTTACGCACAAACTTGCAGCGTTAGATCAAGTTGGCATGAAGCAAAACAAAGGTAATCCAAAAACTAAATCACGTAGAAAGCCCAAAAAACTAAACGAAACTTTTGTCCGCAGCCTGGTACTAGGCATTTATCAAGCGCGCTGCAGTCGTTACCGCGCGGGCGGAGTTACGCGGGAGTTTATTGTCTCCGATTGGTTCAAGCCGTAACACGTGCCATGCAGGGCGCCCGATATGCAAAGTAGGCAGTCACATGGTTCAATGGAAAGGTACTTTGAGTTTATATTGCAAATTTTCTAGCTAGATTTCAGTATTAGTTATATGTTTTTTGGTCTTACAGTTCGGACATATGTCGCTTAGTGCATGTAAACCAATGAGATTTTGAGGAATTGTGCCATTTTGTTTGGTTTTAACAGTTTTTCTACGTGTTCTTTCGGTTTCAACAACAGCTTACAACACGCATGCGCAACTCTTTAGCGTAATTGCGTGGGGGAGGCATGTATCTTTTGGGGGGACGTGCAAACCCAAAACACCATAAAGGCCAACACCATTAAGACTTTTTTGAGGATGTGAATGGCTCCAGGGAGAGGCCTAGATAATAGGTTAGGATTAAAGTATTTGTTTAGATGCAAAACAGCTTAATCTAGGATTCCTCCTCCTCTTCAACTTAAGAAACTGCACCGAGTGGTCTTTAAAATTCTTAATATTTTAGTTTAAAACCACGTAAAGGCATGAACCATGCTAAATATTGCCGGTTCTTCTGTGTCCATTGTCCACGAGCATCTTTAATAATTGGATATGCTTTAATTTGTTATAGCGTCATTCTTTCACTAGATGTCAGTGTTGCATCAGTAAATTCAACTCCAGGGGGTTGTGAATTCTGTCACATGGTAAAAGCAATTTCTTAAGCTAAATATATCCACAATATTGTGGTTTGATTGGGGCCATGAATATATTGTTGCTCTTCCTTGAATGTTCCATGGCATTTGTCAGTCAGATCTGTGGAGAGGCAAGCCCACTTTCTTACAATAGGAATGCATGTTTTTCAAGGTGGTTTTGAGCCATACCAACGTGTGAAAGCCTGATCTCAGCAGATTTCTAAACTGGTTAGTACTTGGATGGGAGACCACTGGAACACCAGTTGCCACAGTGGGGAGGTGGTGCAGACTGTCGTTGTGTCCTTGGGAAAGACACTTTGCCTCCAGTGTACAAGTATGGTGACGTATAAATGAGAATGTTGTAAGAGTAAATGGATGGAAATTAGCTTGTGGATACAATCTGAAGTGTTTACAGCAATTTTATAACATTATGCTAATTAACATGCACTGTTCTGACCAAATTAACAAATAATACAATTGTAAAACTGAATAAATAAAGTAACAACAACAACAATAATAATAACAATCAAATACAAAATAACTTTCAGGTTGTTTTATTGAAAAACAGAGATTTATTTCCTTTGAGAGAAATATATATTTGGTGATACAGTGCTGATTATCATTCAAGCATAATAATGAAAAAATCCATTGAACACTACAAATTTAAAGTGATGTACATTGTTGATATATAGATTTTTGCACATTTTACTGGCGTTAGATATATTCAATTATGACTTTAATATTTCAAAATTATATAGACGACAACAATGACAAAAGTGCTTCATATTCTCTGTTTCCTAAGTCTCCATTTGTAAAGCTTGGTCTAGTTAACAATATTTAACATATGAATAAATAGTCTAATTAATAAATAATAACTATAATCTCTTTACTATACGTTGCATTTATAGCAATAGTAAATATTTGCAAAACTGCATTTCATATATATACAATAATCCATGGCTCTTTAGACTGCTACATAACAATAATAATTTCATCATAATATTGTATTTACAGTGTTTTTTTTTTTTTAAATACAAGTAAGTTACATAATGCACAGGTAAAATTATTTCTATTTTACAGTGTATGTGATAATATGGCTTTGTAAATACATACACATTGCAATATTGTATTCTGAAATAGCGTGTTTGTCAAGTAATCTGTCTTTTAGCATCATCAACCAACCCACATTTTTGGAAGAAAAAAATTTGAACAATAAAACAATATGAAATTATGTAATATTATATTAATATTATTTTTTATAATAAAACAAAAACACATTAGCTCTTCAAATGAAGACATAAGATGATAAAAATATTAAATATAGTTTACATTTTAACGGTTGCAAAGTATCAAAAATATTGACAGAGCAACAAATAGTTGTAAATAGTATAAACTAATGTAACTGACGTCTATGAAATCCAACATTGAATTAGTTAATAAAAAAGTATTATTTAATTTTTACTAAAATGTCGTATTTGAGATTTGTGAAGTACTGCATAGCCAGAAAACTGTTTTGATAAATTGGAAAAACATACAAAACATAGAAGATGCTAAAAGACAGGAGTTATCAAACAGCTTAGGCTACATTGTTCAATAGCTAGCATTCGCCTCTACTTGCTAAGCAGCGTTTTAAGGGAGCGAGTGAGTGCGTTAGCGATAGCCGACATTGTACTTGTATGTCTCACGAGGGCTTTCATACTGTGCTCACCCGGCGCTCCTACAGTGGCTGCTTCTGCGGCTTTGAGCAAACAAATGTAATTCATAACAACTTCGTCCACTTTAGCAACTACCTCCCTCTGCTGGTGGGAGGCGGAAACACCAAGGGCCCTCACCAGACACATACAAGCTTCGCATAGACAACACAGCACCTGGAAGCTACATGTTACAGCTAATAGCATTTCTTCCGGGCTAGTGTATGCTTGTGCCATCCTCCTACAAGCGCGACCTAACTCTTTTGATTCAGCGGATAGTGATTGCTTGTATTGCGATATGTCTTGAAGGGGCATTTGCGCACCGCGATCACATCTTCCCACACTTGACCTAACTAATGCTATGAGTTCATTTACATCTCTTCGTACATCAGTAAAACCAGTCGGAAACCCGTACATTCGATCTTTGAGGGCATTGATTCTTGATAAACGATCACTAAAACTCATATTATTTAGAACTTCGCCATAAAGCTGGTCCCCATTTGGATTTGAGTTTAACCCGCCCAAAAGTACCCCAGCGCCCGTTGCCCCTTCAGTATCAAAATCACGGCTTCTTCTTGGTCTTTCCCATTCAATTTCATCCTCCTCTCCTTCACTTTTACGCTTGAAGAAACAATAGCTAAATGGTCCATTACATCTCCAGGGGCTAGTATCTAATTTTTGCGTTCCTTTCATATTTTTGCCATCTTTTTGCAACGGAAACGCAACCGATGCTGGTCTACAATCAAAACTATTACCAGCTGACCAGCAAGTTGTGTGAGAGGAGGACACCGAACCTTGCGAATAGCTTTTTGACAACCGTTTCCTAGGTCTACGTTGGACCTTTGTCTCATTTTGTTGTGCAACATTGCTCGTCAAGGGTTGCTGGCTCTGACTTCGCATAGGTTTCTCAAAAAGAGCCTCAACGCTTCCTGAACTTGCGGTGATATTACTAGTACTACGTTTAAGTTCCCTACCTCGGTGGAAGCTACTTGTAAAATGATCAGGTGGAGTGGGAGTTATGTGGTTTTGCATGGGGCCTGGTTGGAGTAAATGATTAGCTTGAACTAGCGGCGGAGGAGGGGGCGCGGGAGGTGGACATTGAGTATTTGGATTTGGTAACATTAGGCATGATCTTGAACCCGAAGCTTGTCTCATAAACGCTGAAGGATGATCCCCTCGTCCAATAGTATTCATAACATCTTGTTGACTACATAAAGACTCGCCTTGCCTAGACAGCCTGTTAGCTTGCTTTGCTTTAGTCTCTTGCCTGAACCATTCCTCGCTACCGCCCCCTCCTGGTTGGCTTCTAGATCTAATTGGAGGTCGGTTTGTTCCACCATTGGGACTCATGCAACCGTTTTTCCTATACACTGATAAAAATGTTTCCGGATCCAGTCCTCTTTTTTCCAATTCACTCTCCAAACCTGAAAATGAACTTCTTCTTTCAGATGTAGATCGCCGTAAATCGATATTATCATTTGCTTTTTGAGCATGTACAATTGGACTCCGATTGAGCTTGGCTGGAAGTGTTGCCGAATGATACGCCCGGGAATCTCTATTTGCCATTTGCAAAGCTTGATTTGAATTCTCTGGGCTCAGAAATGGCGATGAAATAGATGATGGCATACACTGACGACGTGCATTTGGATTGGCCCTGTTTCTAACCATTTCTACCAATTGTGGATTACTTGTTATGTAGCGTTTACCATCCCTTTTGGACCCTCCTGCACCATGTAGCTTCCCACCTTGATGCATTTGACTCACTGTTAGATAGTTAATAAGTTGCCTATAAGCCTCGCTACCTTCTTTAGTATTTAACCCTTTCAGACAAGTTTGTTTAGCATGAAGATCATTGTACAACTTCTTGCTAGCTGCGTGTTTTGGTGGAGTAGAAGCGCAACGTCCCTCTCCTGGTGGATGAATATTTGGCAGCATTCTTCTCAACAAGGTGGGATCGGCGTGAGGGTGCATGTCTTTAACCTGTCCAGGAAAACCAGATTTATCGTCATAGTTCAGCCCCCGAAGTAGTGATGAGGATGAACTTGAAAGTGGGTGCCTTGGGTGATGGTGGGGGTGGTGTTTTGAGTCCATTTGCGCTGGTCCAAGCGGTGAATCGGTTGGAGTCGCACAAGCGCTACTGCTATTTGTGCTACCACCAGCGTCCAAAGAGGAGCTTAAAGACCCTTGCAAGGAGCTATGTGCTTCTCCGTGTAAATTTGAAATCCGTTTCGCTAAATGGTATTCACATAATCGAGCTACGCTTTGTTGTCTAGAAATAGGTGGGTGCTCCATTGGCAAGTCCGAAACTTCATCTCCTCCACTGGATCTTAACTTTTTTGCCGGCGATAACAACGATGCTACAACTAAATGTTCATCTTGCTCTGCGTTATTGCCTCTTCCATCTGTATTTTCAATTTCTAAAAGTCTCTGACAAGTAGGACGAGTCGGTCTGAGGTTGTCTTCTGACGCAAAATTCTCAGCCGTGAATGAGTTTTGCCTTCTTTGCGTTTCCGGTCTATCACAAAAAGAAGTGCGTTGATCCAAGTCAAAATGGCTACCACTCCGGAAGCCATCCCTTGTGCTAAATGTGTTATATTTCCCGCTGGAGTCTGCAGATTTTCGGTGATGCTTGCCTCCAGGTGTGGTTGAACATGGTCGTTGGAGCGTTGCCGACATGTTGCTTGATGGTCTAGCATCAAAGTTGTCAAAACCAGGATTGGGGGCGTCCAGAAAGGGGCTCCGTCTTGGGGGTACAGCCGGGGGTTGGAGGTGCCTGGCTGGTTTCGTCTGTATGGTGAGGCTTCCTCCTGTGGATGGGGAGACAGGGAATTCAGTTTTCTCCTCAAGCAAAGGTTGATATCCCTCGCGTGTGGCAACCAAAAGCCTGTGAGTAGCCAGTTCAGTGAGTTCTGTCATCTCTGAGGAGTTGGTCTCATTGCCAGAGTCTGAGGAGGACTGCGGACTAAAGCCTTGGGAAGAGTAAGCACCTAAAACACAAGAGTACATATAAGCTAAATAGATTTCTACAGGTCCGGCAAGTTATGTTTTAATGGTAGACTTGTAGCAATTATTTCTGTAAGTTCTATTTTTATTCAGTCTTCAGTCTTTTATTCATAAAACTCAATCACAAAACGTGCATTTGTTCTTGTCTCTTTTTGATGTCTTTACAAAACTTATTTTTCCCTACATAGCATATGTTAAAGTCCATGCAAAGTCCACATAAATTATTGCTTACTGAATTGTTGATTATTTTAATTATCAATTAATAACAATTAATTAAATTAGTCCTTGCAGGTATTTTATCTGTAATATTTTTGATGTAACTACAAATTATTTATTTTCATTTTAATTTATATTTTGTTCTGTTACTTCTATTTTGGTAATGTTATTGTATTATATGACCAATGTCATATATAGTAGTTGATTTTGGCTTTAAATTTGTTCCTCTTAATTATCCATTGTGGAGAAGGTTAATCATACCACCAGGTGAGGTCAAACTGTATACATTTAACACAAAAGCACACATAAACCACTTAATATTTTGACCTGTACCCACCTGGATTGCGGCATCCTGGTGGAGGAGGAGGAGGAGGAGGAGGAGGTGGTCTTTGGTCGGACACAGACAGTGCCTCTATGGCCTGTAGCGTCTCCACCACAGCACTGTCCCGCCCCCTCTCTGTTCCCCTGCCTCCCTCCTCATGTGTCGGGACCGCATCTATCAACGAGACCGGTATATCATCATTCTCCTCTGTACTCAACATCCTGCCTTCTGTATCCTCATCCAAACTATCTCTGAAACCAGGAGGGGGCGCTGCTATGGCCAAATTTAATGTATCCAAAACCATATCGTCGTCTTCCTCGTCATCTTCATCATCGCCCTCTGGTGGTGGCAGTGACGTCAAATCAATTATATCGTCGGTCAAACTGGAGCAAGTCAAAAATGTGGCTTTGCACGCTGCAGTAGGAGGTCCGCCATCTTGGCTGTAGTTTACGATTCTATTCTCGTCGTCCATGGGTGTCCCGCCTGCTGAATCGTCATCGCAGTCCTCATCCTCATCCTCAGCATCATCTGTTGTATCTGCATATAGCAATTCATTTAACAAAGGCTCCCCCCCGCCTTCTTCACTTATAATGTTGCTGTAAACATGTGTATAATGGTATGGCATCCTATCTGTGTAATTGGGCATGTAATTTGGCCTATGTTCTGGTATATCCGGGCTTTCTACCAGTCTTTCGTAGCCTCTGGTTTTACTCAACGGTGGATCTCCTCCAAAAATAAATGACACTTTTGCACTTCTGGGGGAGTCATTGGGTTTGTGCCTTGTTGAAGGGGGTAAAGGAGGAGGTAGGGGGCTCCGGTTCGCGCCCATGTCCCGCTCCGGAAGGTCCTGGTTGCAAGATTGGATCGAGTCTTGTCTGCGAACATGGTCAGGATATTCTCGGTTGTAAACATTATCCTGGTTCAACGCTGGATCCTCGTTGTCACACAGCGAGGTGCTATATGGCCACTCCAAAACTCGATCAGGACCTGCACACACAAATAATGTTATTGTAGTTTACATTTTATATTATGATATTATTGAAGTCTAGGGAATCACTGGGGCCCTCACGATTCGATACGATACACAATACATGGTTCATTATACAATCATATCAAAATATCAATATATTGTGCATATGCAAGTTTCCTTTCTCTAAACAAGCAACAAAATTGTTTATTTTTATTTTTTGCAAAGCCCTAATAAAGACAGTACAAAACTTAATATATTACACATGCTTAAAAAGTGTTTGGGGAGAGGGCAGTCTGGGAGTCCCTGCTTAGACTGCTGCCCCGGACAAACGGAAGAAGATGGATGGATGCTTAAAAAGTTGTGGACATACAAACTAGTTCTTTCTTTCACATTTTTATCTATTTTGGCTTAAAGTATTGAATTGAAAAGTAATTTTGGCTTAGCTTTAAAACTGTAGTAAAATATGTTCAATCTAGATTATGATATTGATGGTTATGTATAGATTATCAAATATTATATTAATGAATACATTGTCAATTAAAGCAAAGATTATTTAGGGCTCCTGCATTCTAATGTCACTTTTGGAAATTTAGTGACATTATTGTGAACCATTTAAACCAGAACACTCACTGATCTCCTCTCCGGGGCTGTTGCAGTGGGACATGCTGAAGATGGATCTACGAGCGTCCACCAGGAGGCGATAGTATCCTGCGGTCAGACAGGCCAGGTTCATAGCATCACTGGACTCCATGATCAGAGTGATGGGCTGAGGAATAATACACAAACAAGAAAAGATTGTACAGAGGTTTCAGATTATTCAGACATTTTTAAATACGAAAAGAAACTATTTGATTGTTTTGATGTTTTTTTTGTGTTTTTACTGTGTTCTGTTGTCTCCCTTTTTAATTAAACTGTGTCTCCCAACTGTGTTGTAGCAAAGGCAAATATTGACTTGAAATTTTATTTAAAATACATTTGCTTAATATTATTTCCAGTCTCTTCAAATTACTTTTTATTGGTATCATCATCATCATCATCATCATCATCATCATTCTCTAGTTTAGGAGCGAGACAATATTATATACACGCACACACAAAAATAAAAACCCTCTTAGACATAACAGTAGAAGTGGAGCTCGTAAAAAGCCTTTATGTATAAAAAACTTGTCTCACCCTGACATCCAGAACATGCAGCTCCAGTCGGACATTGGTTTCGTCCTCTGTCAAGATCTCAATGCGGTTCACGTGGCTAAAATCTGCTAACAGAGCCACTAAGTTTGTCCTGGTGTTGATCACATGACTAATGCCATAGCGAGGCCCCACCAGCAACATCACCTCTGTCTGTTTCTCTCCTTGCTGCAACAGGAAACAGTGGTTGAATGGCTTTATACATGTTTGGATGTTTGGAGTAGTTTATGAGTAGGGCTGGAACATGTATTGTATTTCAGTCGTGATAACAACTATTTCTCCAAACAACTACAAAAATGAAATAGTCAATAAATGTAATTAATTAACTTTTGAATGATACAGGTGCTTGATCTGTCCTTCAAAACCTGGAGCAAAGAAACTCATCTAATTTATAGTGGCTTTAAAACATAAATCACTAAACATTGCTAATAAGTCTATTATTTCGCTACAAGTTAACTTTTTGAGCATATAAATAATTATACATAAATATTCTATTAAATTCTAGTACCAGTCATTTTCATTTTACTGTATTTCTTTGTTCTTTTTCAAAAGATTTCGGACCTTCCACCAGAAAACGTACAAAGTACTTTTAGGTGTACAAAAACCCATGTTCCATCAGCAATATAAAAATAATAACACCATGATGCCAGAGTAAAAAAACGCGTATGTGCAAGTATAATACATTCTTAAACACATTGATAGAAGTAAAAGTTGAAAAAAGCCTCTCACCAGTAGTATCGATCTGAACTCTCGTCCTCCGTACAGTTTAAGTTCACTCAGGTATCTCAGGTAATGCACCTTGGCTTGGAGCGTAGTCAGCTGAAAACAGGCAAAACGCATCAGTCATAAAACTACTCTAAACATATAGACCAAATACATTTAAACTGTGTCAAAACCACTAAAATCTAGATAAATATTTTGGATTCAAACCATTTAACTCTCAAACATGTCCAGTTTTTGTGATGTACTTGTTTTCTTACCCCTAGAAAAGGTCTATGTACCACAAATGAAGCCTGCGTAAATTCAGCCTGGAAGACCTAACTCCATCCATCTACATCAAGGCCACCATGGAAGGACCCCTCTCCCCAGCGCCATCATCGCACTCAAGCGACGTCCGCCTGTTCGTCTGTGAGAGTCAGATCCCTCACTTCACCATGGACTCTCCCAGGTTTCTGCGCTTATCCCAAAGAGGTTATGCATTTTTTCCCGGCCAAGAAGGAGGGTGAAAGGTCAGGGGGCGTCTGTACCATGGCCCCCGCACCTGCTCCTCATCCCCAATCAACGCTCTCAAGTGACTCCTCCCCGCTCCAATCAGCACCAGGCAGTCGCATTTAAGCCCTCGGGCAGATGGCTCGGCTCAAACCGTACTGCGACCCACCACCTCCCCAGCTCCTCCTCTGCATTCCCCTCATCCTCTACCTTCTCTTCACATCTACCACCACCAGTCTCCAGGCTCCGGGGGGAGACATCTAATACAAATAGATCATAGAGTGCCCATGATCACTGTCTTCCACCGGGGTCTGAGCGCCAAATAACCTCCGTAATAAAGCTCGCTAATCATTCTCTTCTGTGTCCTGTGTCTGAGTCTCTCCAGGGTGAAATGGGACCGTGCACCGACCATGGATTGTGAACCACTGCATTAGTCAGCACTGAAACTAAATCACTCCTGTGCACTTCAGTCAGTCGGGGGAAATTTTGATTTGCACCAATGATTGCCAATTACACTGCATCATATCGTTAATCTGTAAAGGTTGTTCTAATGCCATCCTTCCCAGCGTTCTCCGCTCCATCACAGCCCTTTATGGTCAATGATCTAGTACAAATTACATTTCAAAAATGTTCAGCAAATTTAATTTCTCCACGTCCGGCTGACTTCATTGAATTAAGAGAAGACTGTTTTAAAAAGTACTTATAGAGCAGCAGAGTGGTTTGCCTGACCATCAATGTCCAATTGCAGGCAGCTTTTCACCATGTAACTAGCCAAGACATAGAATATTCCATCGACAACACTTTTTTATTGTAGTACTGTACAAAAGGCCTGGTGATCAATAGGCTTTAGGGTAGACCAGTGTTAAATTTTATAACAAATAAACAACAATTAGATCATTTTAATTAGTTTGTCTTTTGAATAAAATGTTATAGTTTTTGTCATGATTTTGTTAAATAATTAATATATATTTTAGTGGATTGAGTTCACTGTAATTCAGTTTTTGTCAGGAAAAATATTATTGTAAAGAAAACTATGTTAAAAAATATCAATAACAAACGCTGCCTTTTATTATTTTTTTGTCACTAATAATAATAATTTAACCTCTGCAAATGTATGCAAATTCAGCAAATGTACAACTACATTTGACAGAAAGCTGGGAAAAAAACAGCAACAACAAAAACAGCAAAAGCAGATTTTAAAATTAAGAAAATGATTGCAAGTAGCACCTTAACATTTAGCAATAACGCAATGTGGATAGAGGGTATCAAGATTGCCAATCAAATGTGATATTGATCGATTGTGTAATTAGAATGCAGTACAAATTATATGTAGTATTTAGCATTCACTGGTGTGTCTCAACAAAGGTCCATTCATTTGGGAGGAACTGAGCAAACATCAGCAATGTAGGATTTAGAAGTATCGCTGTCCATGGTGCTGAAATGTCAAGACTATAACCAACATGGAAAATCAGAGCATAAAATACAGATATGTCTTTAATCTATGTATTAACTGTGTTTTAGGAGAGATACAGCCTAGACAAGGATTCCAATACCTGGCATATTAGTGGACAGATCAATACCAAATATCGATTTATATCGATACGGACAGAAGTATGCAAAAATATCGATACTTAACATTTCTCCCAAAAAAAAAGTTTTTTGATACACTTTGATCATATTTCTTGTAATGCATTGTTCATATTTTAGGTTTGCTGCACATATATTTACTATTCATATAAGTTCAAGCAGAGGTGGAAACAAAATAATAATGGCCAGCGTAAAATATTCATAGTTGAGAAGCTGCATTTTAGTAAGAAACTCATTGGTATCGGATCGATATTGCAATATTTGCCATAGTATTACTTGGCATTGGATCGAATAAAAAAAATCTGTGGTATCACCATGGCATACACAGATGTACAATCGATCATTCACAATAGGACAATGCCATTTCTACTTTTGCTTTAATAGAAATTGATGCTAAATATTTTTTTGTGTGTAAATTTTCTTTTTAATATTTATATAAATTTCATTTACTGTAAATGTCACTTTTTTAGTGGAAGTTCAGCCCCCTGTTTGTCTCCATGGAGATGTTATTGCTATGCCTGGAATGTCCCACTGTATGCCATCAAACATATCTACCTCTAAGGAGACAAAAAGGTAATCCCATCAAGCCAAGTTTAAGGTTAGATCTATGGAGAGGCACCCCCACTCACAGTAAGAATGCATGTTTTTTCAAGTTTTTTTATATATATATATATATATATATATATATATATATATATATATATATATATATATATATATATAAAAACACCTAGGTTTATCACAGTAACACATTTTGAAGCAAGAAAATATCCCAATAAATCATAATATTGAATCATACAATGCATAGAAGTAATGTCTAACATCAAATTTATTTTTCCAAACTTCCTATAAGTGATCTGTTCTTTTCTTCTGTATCTACCTCTGTATCTTCCTGCGTTGCATCAATGAAATTTCCCCATGTGGGACAATAAAGGAATATCTTATCTTAAATAAAAAAAAACAATATTACATAAAAAAAATCCCTCCACACACAAAATAAACATTGAGCCAAAAATATGTCGTTCCACCTATTATTTACTGAAAGATAATTGAATATAGTAATTATGACAGGCCTGAAAACATTTCTGATTAAATTAATGCCATTTTCAGGAGCAATCTAGGCAAATATATCACCAGGAAAGTACTGCATCTTTAATTCTGAGCTACTCATTTTATTTGGGATCTATTTAGTCGGTTGTTCTTACACCGGCTAAATAGGTCTTAGCTACACCAGGACGCAATCCATTTCTTTTATTTTTAGATGTCTACATCCCAAAAGGTAAAAAAGTTGGTCTAAAGGCAACAAATATAAATCACAAGGTTTAAAAAAATATATCTTTGAACCCGGCAGAGTGACAGTTTGCGCATAAATATTTGTCTTAAAAATGACTTTGCTGGCAGCTGGTCCTTCCATCTTCTTGTCACACTGGATTCATAAAAAGTTGAAAGTTCAACAGCCCACAGCACGACATGTAAATATGCATCTAATGAATGTATAATTTGACAGTCCTATTTGCTTACTATAGTCGTTAGTATGCAAGTTGGGACTTCTAAATGGCTGCAAAGGTTGACAAGGGGAGAGGGCGAGTTTGTAACGAGGAAGTTATTTTGGGCGATTGCGTCATAAAATATAAATAATGTTGTCAGGAGATTTATTGAAAAGGCCAAAGAGGAGACAATAAAAGTTGTTTCTCAAGAAGCACAAGGTTTTTAAGATGAGAGATATAGTAGAGCGTTCTAAAGGTTTTTCGATAGAACAAAACCAAGACTAAAACAGCTAGACCAGGATTAAACTAGGACTGAACTAAGCCATAACCAGGACAAGACTTGGCGTGAAACCACCTACAACTAAACCCAGGACTAAACCAGGATTAAATCAAAAATAAAACAAAGACTAAAGTAGAACTAAACCCGGACTAAATCAGGACAAGACAATAAGGAAAAACAAGGACTGAACTTGGACTAAACCCAGACTAAGCCAGCACTCATTCAGGACAAGACAAGAAGAAAAACAAGGAAACAGGTAGGAATAAACCCAGACTAAACCACGACTAAATCAGAATAAAACAAGAACAAAACGAGGACTAAAGTAGGACTAAACCCAGACTAAATCAGGACTATATCAAGACAAGACAAGAAGGAAAAACAAGGGGAAAAGTAGGAATAAACCCAGACTAAACCAGGATTAAATCAGAATAAAACAAGAACAAAACAAGAACTAAAGTATGACTAAACCCAGACTAAATCAGGACTATATCAGGACAAGACAAGAAGGAAAAACAAGGAAACAAGTAGGAATAAACCCAGACTAAACCATGACTAAATTAAAATAAAACAAGAACAAAACAAGAACTAAAGTATGACAACTAAACCCAGACTAAATCAGGACAAGACAAGAAAGAAAAACAAGGACCAATGTAGGACTAAACCCAGACTAAACCAGGACTAAATAAGAACAATACAAGGCCTACACCAGGGCTAAACCAGGCTGATCCAAAACACTATCATAAAACATTATTATATCTTCTGTACATTGTATGGTAAATTGCATGTGTAATTAAAAAAGAAAAAAAAAGTTTGTGACGACGTACCTTCTTCCCGGGAGGCACAAGGTTTTGGTTGGTTTTGAGGATGTGGGTCAAAGCTTTCTTGATATTTTTCTCTTTCATGGTGGACAAGACGGCAGGAGGAAGGAAAAGCTGTAGACCCCATTCTTTTCTGTACAACAAACGGGAAAATGACTGGTTAGATATTAAGATATTTGTGCTGGGGAATCTTCTGTCACGTTTCACTTCCTTCAATTATTTAACACAGGTTTCAGTATTTATTTTTGTTTTGTTACGAGCGGTCACAATGAGGTTTTATCCTAATTTCATGTTTATTATTTTTGTTTCTTTCCATAAGGATAATCATTTCCTCTCCTTGTCTCCATGGAGATTGTTAAGTTTAATGCCATTTTGTAGAACATTCCAGGCTAAATAACATAGGGTACATTTAAACTACTTAAAAGAAGTCAAATAAGTATCATTTGAAGACCTTTTTAGGTTCAGAAGTGTAAAAAAAAAAAAAAAAAAGAATACGTAACAACATTGTATGTGTCATTATTTAAATAAATTAAAAATGTTTATAGTCTATTTTAACAGCAATTGAGTTGAGTTGCTTTTTTTAATTTTTACCAGGTTTACACCATTAAATGTACTGAACATGTCAAAAGTAGCATGTGTATCAGCTAATGTAGAAAACCTGGATTTAACTGAGACTAAACCAGGACAAAATAAAGACTAAACCAGGATTAAAACTAGGTGCAATTCCAGTCAAAACCAGGACTACACAAGATCTAGACAAGGACTAAATCAGGAATTTAACACACTTAGTTAAAACTTACTGTATGTATTTCATTGACACTTTTTGGCTCTGTCTTGTCGTCATGGTGAGGATGTACATCTGCAGAGCGGCCAATCGGAGCGCAGCATCTGGCTTCAGTTCCGACCCAAATCTCTCCAAAACAACGTCATTACAACACTAAGGAAGGGAAAAGAAAAATGTGAAATTTAGTGTCAAAATAACAAAAACAAAAAACAATTGCAAGGCTAGAAAAATATGTGGTGTTCACTGATTTATATATAAAAAAAATATAAAACAATTTTAACGGAATGCGGACATTTCAAGAAAAGAAATTGCTTTTAATCAACATAAAATATAACATTTGCTGTATGTATCTCCAGTCTTAAAACAACAATGCAAATAGTGACATTAGGGGTGAAACAGGTTTTAGTAATTGATTTATTGTTAATCCAACAGAATATTAAAATTCTACAGATAAATCTCTGTTTCTGCTATATTCGTCATTGTAGCTTGTTGCATTTTTCAAAGTCGAATTTTGGACACATTTTGGACAAAAGCCCCCCCCAAAAAAAAGCCCTAAATCCTGATCCTTGACATGAAAAGAGGATAAACATTTAGCAGAGTAATTATCATCTAAATCCCTGAGGAATGTGTATTTTGGATGCAGCATTAGAAAATAATGGACATAATTGGCAGAGGATTTAGTTCACACTGCCCACTCATCATTCATCAGTCATTTCTGCTAATCTCATAATCACTACAGATTACCTGCAAACACTGGCTTCTGTTTTAAGGATATGAGGCTGTTCAGTGGATTTTATGGAATAATTTGACATTAAAAAACCAACCAACCTTATTTAATAATGGATTGGGTGTTCGTTCATATTTAAAACTCGAATAAAATGTATGGAGATGGAGGTAACTGTGTGTAGTAGATCCATCTGTTTTGTGCAGTTCTCTAGCAACGATTCATGGTTCATGGACTAAACCTTGACTAAACCAGAACCAAACTAGAATTATCAGTGATTCATACAGATTTTTAGCCACTGGAGCTATGATATGGTTTGATAGGGATCTCTTGAGCCAATAGCGGTATTCGATATTTGCCCTGCTGCTTTGGCCGATATGTTCAAATCCATATCAAGGCTCACAAATGTATCTTAAATTATTGTACACTAATTCACTTTTTAATTGATTTTATTGTGAAAATATACCCCTTATTTTTCTTTTCTGTACTCTCTGTCTGTTTAAAAAGACAAATTTGATGCTCTGAGGACAAACTGGGAATGACACATGTGCAGACCCAGAATTTAGCGCAAAATGTTGGCTACATTTGCAATATCAGAATGTTAAATCTAGGGAAAGGCTCCAATATCACCGTATCACCCATAACCATTAACTTATCCCTGACTGTCCCTAATTCTACTGACTTTTCGGGGCTCATTCAAAACACAGTGTATAGCGCTTTTTGCATGTATGCTAAAAAACTACTAATAAATTGTGTAATATTGGCTAATTCAAGCATTTTCATTATCATTTCACCTGCACTTAGTTCAGTTCAACACAATCTTATAGGATGTTATTTAAAAAAACAGTGATGAAAAAATAAGCAGCGTTACAAAGGCAATAAACAGTACAAAACTAAATATTTCCAGCCCAGGAAGCTGAAATATAATGAAAGATATGAACAATATTAGCTGTTGTGATGCCAGCGTCTTTACCTGAACATAGAGGTATTCAAAAGCCACTGCGTCTATTCTCAAAAGCTCCACTGGATCTCGAGGCATAAAACTGATCCGAAAGAAACACTTCATCTTATCCGATCCGGGCCGCTGGGTCACCTGAGGGAAAAACCGACACTTTAGAAAGACAATCATTTATATTGATCCTTTTAAACAAATAAAAACACACTAAATTCCCAAATGGACGCAAAAGGAAATTGATTTCAATGGAAAATCATCAAAAATCCCATTTTTTTGCAAATAATGTATGATAACCACATGTGAGTTACATGTGAGTCATATCAGAGCATGGTTCAAATATATTTTGAAATGCATTTTACATTATTTGTTTATTTATTAGGTGATTTGTGCTGACATCTCACAAGTCAAAAGTCAAAAGATTTTTAGGTTTGACTGGACAAATCCAGAACAGTTTTTCATTTTATCTACAGATTTATTATATCCTCAACCATTAATGCTAAATTGACTTGTAATTTTTATGTAAAATACCTAAAATTATCAGCGATTTGATCTGATAAAGTGGACTGGACTTTAATGGCTATAGAAGGAGGGAAGTTTTCAGTTTAGCTAAAGTGCCAAATTCATTTAAGTTTAAAGGTGCCATAACATGCTTTTTTCACGTTTCGTAGTCTATCCTAAGTGTATAATTGATAATAATAAGGGTTGTGCAACACCCTTAACATAATAGTTAAGAAATATCACCCAGACCTTGGACCCCCTCACCGACCCGGAAATGCAAACGGCTTGGTTTGATATTCGCCCCCACCCTTGCGAAGAGCGAGCTGGCTCCCCCGCCCAACCCGTGACGTAGTCTCAGAGAGCGTGTGTGCCCCGCCCACCCGTGACGTAGTCTCAGAGAGCGTGTGTGTGCCCCGCCCACCCGTGACGTAGTCTCAGAGAGCTCTGTCGCGCGACTGAGTGAGAAACGATAGAACTTCAGATCAACACTACTTTGAGCCGAAATAAATCTGGTGTTTATTCTACAGCGTGCGCAGAACAGTCTTATGTCCATCGCGCTCTTATTTCCTGGTTTTTCGGTTTCGGATAGAACTTCTCTCCGTTTATTTTCCCGGTTGCTGCCACATAAACTTTCACCATTGTGATAATAGTAAAGAGTGCGATATCATTAATGACGTTTTGGGCCTCTGAACCGTGTTTCATCGTAAATCGAAGCAGAAAAACTCCGGAATGGGCTTGTAGGGAGACAGCAGCGCGGAGCCGGGGGGGGCGGGAGGCGGGAGGGGAGGCGGGGGAGGGGGGATAATGACGCGTGCTTGCCCTTATGACGCGGTCTTGCCCCACCGCCCGTCAGTTTGGAGATTCGAGGAAAGGAGAGTCAGTAATATAGCTAAACACTGCGGGAATCAATCCAAAAAACTCTGGGTACATATATGAAGCACAAATAGCAATGTAAGAAGGTTAAAAGCTCTGAAAAGTCGATTTTGCATGTTATGGGACCTTTAAAGACAAATCAGGCGAGGGACTAAAAATGTAATTTATTGTCTGCAGTAGTAAACGTTATAGTTCAACAGTCAATTTTATTTGGAGTGAAGAACAGAAGCTTTGAAGACTGGTGTATTTTGATTTTATTTTAGTAATAAGATAAATTTAATCATTCAAGAGATACAAAATGTTGATTATTATTTACTGTCACATTCACTTGTGCCAATAATATATCAATTCATACTTGAGTGTGCAGTATTTTAGATGGAATATTGTGCACATAACCATAATATTTCTCCAAATGAAAAACAATCTTAAAGGTAACATAACCATAACAAATAATGTCGTCCATTTCCCTTCGTTCTGATCCTCAGACATCACCTTCTGCTAACCCTAAAACTTGGCTTTATCCAGTCTTTTATTCGAGTCAAAGTGTCTCTTGAAGATCCATTCACACATCTGAATCCTGCGTTGAATATTAATCCTGTCCTCTCCTGCTCCTGTGTCTCTATCTCACCCAACTCCCTCTCTCTCACTCTCCCCTTCCGTCTATTGTCTTCTCCCTCTCCGTCCCTCCTTGTGTCTCCGTCTTTGCACCCAACTCTCCCTGTCTCTCTCTCTCTCTTTTCTTCTCCCTCTGTGGCTCTCTCTCCCTCCCCTTTCTCCTTCTCTTCTCTTCTCTCTTCATCTTCCAAGCTCCCTCTCTCCCTCTTTCATTAGCATTTAGCGCCGTGCGTAGTGTGATACTCGCTCGCCGCGGCATGCTGAGGCAGAGCTGATAAATGACACCAGCTTTGCAATGCCGTTTGAATACAGAGCAATAAGGAGGGAGAGATCCATGCACAATAACTTCTGACTGCGCAAAATATCATATGATTTGGAGTTGAATTAAGTAAGTCCTCAAAAAATAGTAGAAATAATACTAAAAAACATAATTATCATTATTATGCATTTCATTTTATATATGTTTTTTGGAAACTCAACATTTTACTTTGCTGTATGATCAACAACATTGTAATTGTGATTATTTTAGAAGCAAAATTAAGTTAATTCATAAACCTTGTCACAAACTTGAGGAATAGTAAAGTGTTGATATTGATATTGTGACATTCCTACTTGAGATCTAAAAACTAAAAATATTTTTTCTGGAGTGCAGTGTGTAACTTTTTTGGTGGAAGGTATACAATTATTATTATACTATTATCTCCAATGTTCCAAAGTATGGCACTAATCTTATCTATCTCCATGGAGACAAGCAGCTGATATTACAAGAACAAGTTACAGGTCAAATTTGTGGAAAAGCTGACAGATCTCACAATAAAAATGTACTGTTTTTTAAGGTATTTTAAAACATTTCAATAAAATACATACGTTTAATGCCGCACTGTGGAACTATTCGAGTAAATCAATAACATCTCCATGGAGACAAGCATTTGATGGGCCCCTCCCCAGAAAAATTATACAATGCACCTTTAAGTGTGTATTTTAATTTTGTCCTTTATGTCGTCTTTTACAGATACAAAAAAAAAAATCAAATAAGGAGTAAACAAGGCCCAGATTTGAACCAGGACTAAATCCAATCCAGACAAGCAAACCAAACAACAACTAAAAGCGGTCCAACCTCAACTGTATAAAACTACTTTGAGAAACAATTATTACTAAGAAATAAAATTGTAAATAAACTGTTCAAACCTGAGTGAGCATTTCCTGTTCGTGCAGCAGCAGCAGCCTGGTCCCGCCCTCTGCCCTCTGCTCCAGCATCAGGGAGAAGTGCTCGATGCATTTGATCGACAGCTTCTCCTGCAGGGTCAGAATCACGTCCTGTAGAGACCAGAAAGGGGAAAAAACAGGCACGTCAGCATGATAGGACTAGGACTTTGGTTGTATAGAAAAACACTGTAGTTTCGCTTGCTTAGCTATAATACATAACTTAAAAGTGCACGAGGTAACTTTTAGATGACGCCACTCTGCCAAGTTATAGCTCAAATAATAATGTATCCGTTTGCATGTATTTTTCTAGCAATAAAAACACCTTGAATGAATGCAAGATAGATAAGTTTAATGCCACAATTTGGAACATTCTAGGAAAAAGCTAAAACATCTTCTTTATGTCTTTATTTAGTTTGCCTAATTAAACATTTTGCCAATCAATAAAACCATTACTATCTAATATCGTCTGTGCTCCTCTGTTCAACTTGCTTTCAAAATTGAACCTTGGAGAAATAAAGTCAGATTGTTTGGAGAGGTGAGCAGGCCGTTACAGTAGTCAAACCTCTTGTAACAGCCTGCTTACTGGCACTATACAAAATACCTTGGATTTTGGCAGTGTTTTTAGATGGTAAAAAGCTGCTGATGTTTTTGATTTGATATTGATTGATTTGAGTCCATTATTACCCCCAGATTTCTAACTTGATTTGTAGGTTTTAGAGCGAGACTCTGGAGGTGACTCTTTGTTTCTGTGGCCAAAGACGATGATTTCAGTCTTGTCTGAGTTCAGCTGGAGAAAGTTGTGTGAAACCACTGGTCCATATATTGAAATTTAGATAATATTTTTTTTTTAATTGGTGTAAATGTAAAGATAAGTCAATGCTAATCAGAAATTCACAAGAAAAAAAATGCATAAGACTTATTGCTTTGTAAATAAGATGCATGGAGGCATGTTAAACTGAATATGAATGAGCAAAATTGACAGCCTTAGACGCTAATTAAACTTCAGTGAAAAGTCTTGTGGAATTATAGAGTGTGAAAGCTGCAAGGAACAATTTGGAAATGAAATGAATTGCTTTGCTATAATTATCCATGCTCCGGAGCCTCTTGTTTCATTCATTTAGGCCTAGGGACGGTCCGTGATAAGACACTGACCTTAATGGACGTGCTGTTGTCGAAGCGAAATGATTTGGTCTGTCCGTTCTCCAGGTAAACCTTCAGCACATTTGGCATGAAGAGGAGGGAGTTGTCCTTTACTGGGTTCTGAAAAAGAGAGAAAATTATTTGGTGAACTTTCTACGCAATTATGAATGGAATTTAGTTTAAAAGAAGGTGTAGCTTTCATAAAAAGTCATAAAAGGGGTGTTTCCGTCTCTTCACTTTGCATGTAACAGGAGCTATAAATGTATTTTTGTGGAATTTAGACTAATACTGTAATTGACTGATCATTTTCTAGTTTCTGAATTCATGCTAATGTCCTGAAATGTGAGTTTAAACATAACATAGATTAAACATAACAAAAAATGTCTGTATTGCACATCACTCATAACCAGGACAGGGTTGCAAGGTACTAATTGCAAAATCCATCATTCAAGCTTTTGGTTTATTTTATTTTTATTAAGAAACTAAACTGGCTATAATTCACATTTTATCCTTGAAAATACACTTTTCCCAACTTGCATACAGTTTTCATTTTAGCCTTTCCATTTCTACACCAAATGTGCCATTGCATTATTGCAAATGTAATAAGTAAATAGTCTTTACAAGTTATACCTGTATATAGTAGTGTACTATTATATACTTAAATATTAATACAATTTGTAAGATACGTGTACGTTTATTTATCACATTTCTACTTCAGTATCAATGTCAAACTTGGCAATATCAACAGCTCACATGAGACAGGAAGCAAACCATAAATTAGTCTGCAATGATCATGAAGTATCAAGTGCCTTTAATGATGCTAAATTCATTATATATTCATTCTGTTATTCCATTTCCATCGATGACAAACTGCATTGCAAAAACATGTCTGAAAATTATTCAAATTGACCAAACCACTTAAGCCTAAACAGGTGCAGAGTAATATATGAGAACGCGTTGGTACGTGTGATAGATAACCACCATCTGGCACTGCCCATGAAAACCCATATAATATACATAATACATAAAAATGAAGGAGACGAAAGATGGAAAGACTTACTGGAACCTGTCCATTGATGATAACCTCCTCTGCGAAGCGCACTTTGACGGGATTGGACTTGAGCATGGCTTTTTTGGCGGCACTGATGAACGCTGATTTAGGGGACTGAAGAAGGGTAAAGAAGAGATGGACAGATGGAAAAAGAGACGATGAGAAAAACATGTTATAAAAATAGATGTGAAAACTGGACGGCGTTCATGCATTGGGCTGACCAACCAATCTAAATAAAGATTAAAACAGGATGGATTTTAGTCTTGTTCTTGTTCATGTTTAGCCCTGGTTCAGGTTTAGTTCTAGGGTTTGTTCCGATTTTGATGAGTGTGAAAATCTGAAAGTAACAAAGCAACTATGGCAGGACAAAACAAGTACTAAATCACTTGCAATGGTATTTATGTATTTATTTATTTATGTATGGTGTATTTATTTATGTATATGGTATTTATGTATGTATTTATTTATTTATGTATGGTATATTTATTTATGTATATGGTATTTATGTATTTATTTATTTATTTATTTGTGCCCCCATGTGGGACAATAAAGGAATATCTTGTCTTATCTTATATCTTATCTTAAATCAGGTCTAAATCTGCAGAAAGAATAAATAAACTCTTTGGTACTTGAGACAATAGGACGACTAAGAAAGCCCCAAACCAGGACTAAATCTGTGTTAGGAATAAACCAGGACAACATTTGATAAAACCCAGGACTAAATTGGCCTAAGATAGACCTAAAGAAGCAATAGGAAAGATCACAAATCTAAGACTAAACTAACACAAATAAAGAATTAAATTAGGACCTTAATAGGACTTAACAAGAACTAAACCAGGAATAAGATGGTTCTATACCAGGTCTAAACGTGAACTAAAACAATGCAACCAAGGACATTTAGTTTAGCACCAAGTCTAAACTTCACACTCATAAGTGAATAATAATCTGAAAGCTTTAAATAAATGGTATAACACGTTACTTACAGGATATGGTTGGATAACAGTCAACAAAATCGACTCTTTGCAGCTCCTAAAAGCATAAAAACAAAAATGATAACGGAATTTGTTTATACATATAAAGTGATTTAGTCCAACAGTTTCTGCCAGCGTGCGGCTCATTTCAGATTTACTAACAGCTGCCAGTACGTTATTTGTTCCACTGTAAGGTCCATTAAAGCAATGAGATAAAAATTAGAAAAAATAATTTGAATTTGTATAAAACTTTCTATGTAGTAAATTAGAGAGTGGTCCAATTAAAACTAAACTATCCTGGTTAAGATGACTTTGTTGCTAAAATATCATAGCACTTTATATCGCTATATAACACTAATTGTCATTTATAAAATACCACTAGTATAATTAAATCAATAACTGTTGAATTAGATGTGTTTTTCTGATTCTCACTTTTTGGAAAAAGTAGAACATTGATGGAAAGCGTGTAAAATAATAATAAAAGATGTACTAGCTATCCAAATGTAGATAGGAGTTTGACTCTCCTGTCTGCTCCACACTAGAAGAAGATGGCATATGGTTTTGTAATCTCATTTCTCATATTTTGTCCAGTGTATTTTCATCCATGTAAATTCCAGGTGGTGTTTTGAAGTTTGAAGGTTTGTGAGGGTTTGTATCGGTGTTTCCAGTTTACCTGACTAGGTCGATGACTCGTTCTCTGGGAGCTGAACTCACAGGCTCATCGTTGATCATAATGATCTCGTCACCGGGCAGCAGCTTCCCTTCAGATGGACCACCTGCACATGAACAAGCGTTTTATGGACGTAATAGAAAGAATAATGTTGCATTATGGACACTTTGATTTCAGAATATCTTCAAAATATTTTTGTACATACTGAATAGGTTATCTTATTACATTACAAAATCCCTATCCACCTTATTTTGCTCCACCCACTTTTGCCTCTTTAAACCGTGGATTGGCACTTCTGTTGTAGTGGCGCTTCCGGTCAAGCGGGAACTCCGTTCACTTAAGTGGAGAACGAGGGAGAAGTCTTGCAGCTAAAATACGCTATAAACTAGATTGATGTTCATTGGACCAACAAGTCAACAATGAAAACAACTTTTTAGTCTGTGTAGAACTTATTTTCTCTCTAGGTTGACAGCCCTTTGTTAACTAATACAACCGGGATTACGTCAGGTGCCGGTTCTCAGGCCAACTTCCGGAATAAGGTGAATACAATGCCCACATTACTGTTTATATACTTAACAAATTTGGAAGGTTGTAAACAAAAGTTTTGTTCAAATATCATTCAGACAAAAAATATGTAAACACAACTATAATTTTCAAGGTCTGTCATTTTAATCTTTCATTCATCCAGGAATCGTCCATAGGTGTCCATCTGATGTCATTTTCAGATTGAAAACATCATGATTTAAGAAAAATAATATTGGCCAGATGCCTACCTCTGAAGATTTTTCTACCATTGTTTTAAAGTTTTAAAAAAAATAATAATGCTAGTAAATAAAAGTCTACAAAATGTGAACTAGTCAGAAAATAATTAATGAAACAATAATAGTATAGTAATAATAATAGGCTCCAGTCACTCGCACAAAATTGGACGCCACAGTATGAACGCTTCTTTAGGTGTGAGGGTGTGGTCCTCCATGAAGAATGATCAATAATTTTGGAGAAAAAATATACCCCTCTCTTTACTACTATAAACAAAAATATCTTGAAAATCTCACGTGGAAGCACAGAGGAGGGACAGAGGAAGGACAGAGGAAGCACAAAGGAGGGACAGAGGAGGGACAGAGTAAGCACAGAGGAGGGACAGAGGAGGGACAGAGGAAGGACAGAGGAAGCACAGAGGAGGGACAGAGGAGGGACAGAGGAAGGACAGAGGAAGCACAAAGGAGGGATAGAGGAGGGACAGAGGAAGCACAGAGGAGGGACAGAGGAGGGACAGAGGAAGCACAGAGGAAGCACAGAGGAGGGACAGAGGAGGGACAGAGAAAGGACAGAGGAAGCACAGAGGAGGGACAGAGGAGGGACAGAGGAAGGACAGAGGAAGCACAAAGGAGGGACAGAGGAAGGACAGAGGAGGGACAGAGGAAGCACAGAGGAGGGACAGAGGAGGGACAGAGGAAGCACAGAGGAGGGACAGAGGAAGGACAGAGGAGGGACAGAGGAGGGACAGAGAAAGCACAGAGGAGGGACAGAGGAAGCACAGAGAAGGGACAGAGGAAGGACAGAGGAAGGACAGAGGAGGGACAGAGGAAGCACAGAGGAGGGACAGAGGAAGGACAGAGGAGGGACAGAGGAGGGACAGAGAAAGCACAGAGGAGGGACAGAGGAAGCACAGAGAAGGGACAGAGGAAGGACAGAGGAAGGACAGAGGAGGGACAAAGGAGGGACAGAGGAGGGACAGAGGAAGGACAGAGGAAGGACAGAGGAGGGACAGAGGAAGGACAGAGGAGGGACAGAGGAGGGACAGAGGAAGCACAGAGGAGGGACAGAGGAGGGACAGAGGAAGCACAGAGGAAGCACAGAGGAAGCACAGAGGAAGCACAGAGGAGGGACAGAGGAAGGACAGAGGAGGGACAGAGTGCATATGGCACATACAGAAGCCAAAGCCGTGACTTGTTCTGAAGCCGCAGCAAACGTGTGTGAGGGGCACAGAGGCAGCCTTGACCCACTCTCACCCTCTCGTATTTAGATTAACCCTGTGTTGGCACTGGGCGTTCTTCTGTTGCTCAAAACATCTGTCATACGTGATGTGCACACATTCCTCCAAATGTCTGCGCCCACTTGGCACGGTTCTGCTCACCCCCAAACGGGTGCGCACCCCACCTTGAGAAGCTCTGATATGAGAAAGATGTTGAAATCTGGTTGCCGTATGTGGTTGTCAATGACAACCACATACGGCAACGAGATTTTAACATTGTTTTATTTCTAAAAAAGAATGACAAGTTGTCATTCTTCTTTAGAAATAAAACGTGTTTTCCTCTTGATTGTAGAAAACAGTTCAGTTCTGGATTATGGTGATATTATATGCATTCTACAGCCACAGTCTTAAAACCTCTGAACTCTGTTTATCATTCAGCTCTAAGGTTCATTATAGGAGAAGGAGACAGAACTCACCACTGTGAATTATACTCTGAAGTAGAATTGCAATCATCAGCTCTTTTGGCATTTTGCCTGATTATTTATCAAGTTTATTGTCAGTTCAGGTATTCACCGTTTGAGGTCTAAGAATATTTTTATCCTACATTCCCATCGTATCAACACAGAGACAGGAAAAAAGGCTTTCAACAACTTTGCTTCCTCCCTGTGGAACAAAACACAGAGACTTTTAAAATTAAATAATTTTGTGCCTTTTAATCATTTCAAAGACCTGGTCAAGGAATATCCACAGTGCCAATGCACTTGTATTATATAATTTTATCTCATAGTGTATGTGTAAATCTGTTTTTATGTATTGGTTAATTTCATTGAATGTCTTATTTGTGTTTTAGTATCCTGTTTGTTTCTTGTTTATTTTATGTTGTGTTTTAACAGGGTACCCATGAAAAAGAGATCTTTTGTCATTTAGTTTTCCCTGTATATATATTAAAAAAATGAATTAATAAATATGATCAATGTTTTGCATCTACCAGCACAGATCTTAGATAACATCTACCAGATTGTAAAATAAAATCATATGACATGCTTTGATATGTTGAAGGAATCCTTTGGCTTGGACAAACAGGACATTTGTAGGTTTTTAGAAATAAGGAGTTATTACAACCAAGCAATTAAACAAAGAAACGACCATCGGAACCCTCTGTCTGAAATATTTATTAAAGTTGAAAGAGAGAGTAATTTTATTTTGACTGACGAAGAATGGGAAAAAATACATCTCTGGGGAGACCCACAAAATCATATGTCTGGAGGGAATGCAGTTGGAATGTATCATAACAACATGTCAAAGTGCTCATTATTCACAAGAAAATTCTACTGTTGGAGAAACTGTGGCAGCCAGAAAGCAAACAATTATCATGTGTTTTGGGACTGTCCTGTTGCTCAAAAATATTGGGCTGAGATCAATAAAGTGCTACAGACTGTTTTTGATATCATTATCCCACTTGATTTCGGAACTACGTAGTTGGCCTCAAAACTCTGGCCATGGACACAATAAGTGGATACCTTTGGAATATATTACAGGGAGCAGGGAAAAAGGCCATCACAAAAATATTCATGACACAAACTGAGCCAAGGACTGGAACATTACCATTAGCCATTATCACTGAAAAATGGAAAATTGAAAAAAATTGACAGACTCTGGGCTAAATGGGACATTTATTTTGGACTTGGATGTCTTTTTTGTATGTTTCTTTTATTTGCAATAATCTCTCTGGTCTTGTTCTGTTTAATGTGTTTTTTGTTAAGTATTTAAAATGTTTTTAAATAAATATATAATAATGATGACACTAATAATTTTCCACACAACTTTCTACACTGCCCACCCTTTGTGAATTCTCTCATGACTTAACACCTCATTCCAGAATATTCATAAGCTCAGCTGTCTCGTTAGCATTCAGCATTGATTGATTATTGAGATGGCTGATCCAGGTGCAGACAGCTGAAACAGACTGGCCCACAGTGGTATTTTGGAAACCAGCCAGGAACAAAAACAAACAGCGTCCGCCACAAAACATTAATTTTCTTGATGTTTCATTATTTCACTCTTATAAATTCAGTTTGAAGTTATATAGACTGTGGAGCGTTACAGTCAGATGGTTTTTGCTGAGGGGACAATTCAAATGCAAGAAGCAAATTAAGCAACAATGGCTTAAAAGAATCGGCATTCAGTTTTTCAGCATTCTTTAACCTAGTTTAACCCACAATTTAAACCATGTTGTTGATGTAATGATACAGGATTTAAGTCACAGGGGCCTGATTTTTGTCCCATGAATTTAGTACTAATTATGTGAGGTGTGCAGGTGTTGACAAAGGAAATTATACCAAAAAAAAGGAAAAATTAAAGGGGCAAAGACAAAAAGGAAAGACAAAGTTATCAAAATGAATTACACTTTAGCATTCAAACTCCAGTAATCATTAGACACCAGGAGTTTTTCATCAGATTTCTATTGGTGGCATGCGCTATACGTTTTGGGATTATTCTAGTTATCTGAATTTACCTATACATCCAAAAAATTGCTTAGTGTGTGTTATGTGTTTTTCAAGTACTTTCCACATTCAATGATGGTAAACTGCCAATCAGTGCCAACACACAAGTTCTCTGATCACCACAGGTCGGCGCTGGAGTTGAACTGCTAATGTTTTTAGAGTAAGAAGACTCTACCCCCATGCATATACAGAACATTTACATATTCTTACCTGGAGTGACGGAGCGTACGACCACAGGCTTCTCGCTGCCGGCCACAAAGCCAAAACCGAGCACTGGGTCCCTCCTCATCTCCACAAGGCGTGGGGCAGGGGGCAGGCCGTCCAGGTGCACCTCCTCCAGGGAGCTGCTCTGAGACACCTGGCTGTGAGCACAACAGACAACAGCACCTGAGACCGGGCTCTCCGCTTTCTCCCATCAACCCAAAACATGCACAGTGAAATCCTCCAGCAAAGGTGGTTCCCCTGTGCTCTTACTACTACTAATGCTACAACTTCTGCTGCTGCTGCTGCTACTACTACTACAATGTACACTCTCCCTCACTCACAACATTCAAATCCCGCCTAAAAACATACCTCTTCACCCAAGCCTATGACCTCCCCTACCCCTAGCCTCCTCTACCCCATTGCCTACTCTTCTACCCCCTGTTACATCCCCATCTTTTTCTCTCTACTTCTTCTGTCTTGTTCATTTTATCTGTATATTAATGTGTATTGTACGTGTTGTCCCCCCCTGTCTGTAAATACCCACCCCTTTTTTATATATGTTAAGCGTCTTTGGGTCACTGAAAAGCGCTATATAAATAAATGTTATTATTATTATTATTATTATTATTGTTGTTGTTGTTGTTGTTACTGCTGCTGCTACTAGTACTACTAGTACTACTACTGCTACTGCTAGTACCATTACTATTGCAGATAACAGCTGCCACTACTGCTAACACAACTACTACCACCACAACTACAACTCCTACACTATAACTACAGCATGTTACTGCTGTAGCAAACAATTCCTTTGTATCTCATTTCAGTTTGCCAAAAAATAATTGATGCATAATTTTGCAATTGGATGACAAAGGTGATACATCAGCTCTGTCCATTAGAATTAAACTGTAAATGAATCACTGCATCAAGTGAATGAGCTTAAGTTTCACTGGACATGAGTCAGTGTGTGCACATTAGCGGCCTATAAATCACAGTTTTGGCACTGATCCCTCAAAGACGAAAACATATTTTGACCGCTGTTTCTTGCTTGAATCCTGAAGGCCACAGTACTAAAACTGACCTATTTTGTATATATATTCAAAAGATACAGGGTAACAATTCATTACAATTAAAAAAATAATAAAGATAGTTTTTTATAAGAACAAAAATATTGAATAGCTATCTCTAAGTATAAGTATGTGCATTTAGCGTTGAGGGTCGGTTTGAAAAGAGATTTGACCCGTTTCTTGCTATGCAACAATATCAACATTTCACAGGGGCCATACCACCTTGTGTTGCCAGATCTCTTCTGATCTCGGAAGCAAATGAGTGATGGATCTAGTTAGTACTTGGATGGGAGACTGTTTGGAATACAAACTATGACCCACGGGCAACACATGGCCCCATTATCATTTTCATACGACCCGCCATACCAGTATCAAGCCCTGAGTGCACGCTGCGCACAGCTCTGTGATATCGACACCTCTGCTAAATCAGAAATCACTTGTGTCTATTATGGTAAAAGATCCACATCGACCTGTTTGCACCAGCCTTCAGATCTGCGCCCGCTCACAATCGTGCACTAAACCTTGGCTCTACAACAGATCAAGCTCTCCTCTCCATCTCTCCTCAAAGCACACCTCATCCCTCCATAAGAGGAGAAAACTCCACTCTTGTTTGTGTTTCCAAACATGTGTAATATGACACCGCTTTGTCTGTTCTTTAGGGCTGTAGTCGACTTAGAAATTGTTGGTCGACTAAAGAGACGCCCTGCCAATGGATTAGTCAAATATAGCGGCTGTGGCATGAACACTCTCAAAACCTTTCAGTCTGTAAATGATCTGACCTTGTATTTTACCCGAACAGCACTCACAAGACCACAACTGCACCAGTTATACAGAAAAATACTTGGAAATAGTGTATTTCAAAGTAAAAATCAGATTCACAATTCAAAGTTCCAAATCTTTTCGGCAGTTGTTTCCAAGTAAAATAATTAGTCGACTAAAACATCATCGGCCAATCGGCTAAACGACTTAAGGCTGACAGCCCTACTGTTCTTTTCTTCTCCTCACAAGCATCACTCCCACGCTCTCCTCTCATCTGTCTATTTCACGTGAGCTTGATAGACGTTGTTATTCCCAGCAAAAAATTAAATCTAAATTAACTGCACACTCTGTCCAGCAGAGGAAAGGCGGATCTGAATTTGCTCAAAAAAGCCTATGCAATAGTTTGATGTTAATGAGTGAAGCATAGGAAAATAGGCAATTACATCTAATTTAAATAAGATAGTAGCATTATGAAAATGTCTGTTGGCTGTACACAAACTTTAATTTTATAAATAGACCAAACATGAAAATGTTGAGTTACTTTGTTAAGACACTGGCGTGTATCTCCATTAATTAGCACTATAATAAAATTACTTACACTTGAGTTAATCCTAGGTGAATTTATGTGTTCTCTTGTGAGGTATCTCGAGGTTAACGACCACATTAAAAGCTCAGAGCATATTCAATGTAACCTTTTGCTTTCTTAACTGCCTCATGTGGGATCAAAGGCTTGGGACACAGAGGAAATACGGGGATTATAATATTGTTTCTGTTGATCTTACTTTTAAAGAACTCTCCTGAAACAGTGGTTAGATAGACTATGGACTGTAAAGGTGTTCATGGCCTCTAAACTTGTGATACGATACATAATTAAATGCCACGATTAGGGACACCACCACCCTGGTATTAGGTGGGACATGGTGGGACAGAGATGCCTTGATATAATAATTAACTTAAAATAAAATGTAAGCCTCTAGGCTACTGTCTTTTAATACGGCAGTCCCACACTTGGTCTACTCTATAACGTTACCAGTGTCATGACTCTGACTATTGCGATAGTAAGGTGAATAGATTTTTTTCACCCATAATAAACATCATTATAAATTACAAAGTAGAAAATAATGTACAGTAAGTAATACAGAAAAAAAAAGAAGAAAAGTCATCTTTGACCATAAACCTGACTGAACTGCTTCAGTCCTGCACATATACATATTTTTTGTGTATACATATATTATATATATATATATATATATATATATATATATATATATATATATATATATATATATACGAAACCTGAAAATCTGATGAACAATAATTCTAACAATAAGTCTATAGACCTTGAGATTGAATGATCCAAATTGCTGCAAAACGTCCATAGCCGAAGCAACAACCCAATAATCTGCTGGGTCACAACTGATAAATACATTTATAGAACTGTGTCAGAATACTTTTGAATGAATGCTACGTTAAGTATTTAGCATCTTAAAATATCTGTTGATTGTACAAATAGGCTAAGTGAAAAGTCTACATGATGATGACAATCCCAATCTCTATTCCCTAAATCCGCACAGTTTTTCTCTAACCTTATTATCAGTGACACTTCATTGTGAACTGCTCCATGTTCAGTCTGCTCCCTGTCCTCCTGACCCTCCTTTTGACCCCCTTCCCCTCTCGCCCCCCTCCTCTGGGATTAACCATCCCAGGACAGAGAGATGATCAGGATTGCAACGCGCCTCATTATAACAGATTTACAGCGAGATCTCAGCTCCATATGTAGATCCACAGACCCCATGACTGGATGATAATACCGTAGCTACAGATTTGTCTAGATGTATAAAACTGTGGAAGTGTCATTGACAAGTGTCTGTGTAGGGTGTTGGGGTCAATCCAGCATGACCGGTCAGTCAGATTTATGTTTGCCAAACACATTTATACTGTAATCTGTAAAGAATACATTTATATTTTTGCTCTTAATTTTAAAGTCCTTTCACATTTGGTTAACACATGAACCTCATTTAATATTCAATTTAAAATGGACTGCTGCCCCCGCGACCCGGCCCCGGATAAGCGGCAGAAAATGGATGGATGGATGGATGAACCTCATTTAATATTCAAAAATATATCTAAGCCGATTTCTGTTGACAAAATGTCTTACTGTTATTAGGATGCTACAAAAATACTACAAAAAATATTGCCCAGTTCTATAATGTACTTTTACAAATGGTCAAAGATGCAATGTGGTGGATTATTCCTTCTTACTTGATGGTGGTGAGATCGTTGTGTACCCACTGCTACCCTGGGGTAGGTTGATGCAAGTGAGGCAGACAATCTGCAATCTGGCATTCAAAATACCGGTAATTGAATAAATGCAAGACGGATTAATTTATTTTCTTTAAAACTTTCCAGAAAAAGCATGAAAATGAACAAGCAAAAAAGTACAATCCCTGATTTTGCTGCTAAATCTAATATTGAGAACAACCGATGTATTTATATTAAAAGCAGATTATTGTATTATAGAGAAATATAGCTGTTCAATAGTAGATAAAATGTTAAGTTTTATTCCCAATTAAATAATTGTATATCTTCTAAAAATAAGTTGCAAGATGCTTGTCATTTTCTCAATTTTTACAAGTCTATTCAATTAATTTTGCTTTTTTGAAATCCACCTCTAATACCTGAAGGCTACGTGTATTTTCCTAGGGCACAAAATCACAAACCAAAAGTCATAATTCTAGGTTATGTACAACTTTTCTAATCTGGCAAAAATGACCAAGAGTAAATTGAAAAGTACAGAAAAGTAATGAGAACTGGACAAAAAATTGTTCTAAATTGAGGCAGCTGCAAGTTGTCATGAAGAAATAAATTATTGTGGGTGAAACAAAAAGAAATAGGAAAGGAAAATACCATGGGGCCAGATTGATTACTTGACTACAAGGCAATGTCAATGCAAATGTGAAATTTGGGCCGCAACGTCAAATCAAAATAATTGTGACTAATTGAGCACTGAAATCGTTATAATCATTACCTGAAGTATAAATATGTCATTTGGAAGAAAAATAAGTTTGAACACAAAGCTGGCACATTTACTATTATTTATACAGATTAACCTATTGAGACTTAATGTCTCATTTTCAAAAGGTTAGATTCTCAGGCATCATTTTTAAACAGATCTACATCAGAAAGGTTTTATTGTCATTTGTCATTGAACACAGTTCACAAAGATAGGAACTTGTCTCTGCGTTAAGGTGCAACATAAAACAATGAATAATAAAATAATAATAATAATAATAGCAATGTCCATAGAGTCAAGTAGGGCATAAATTAAGAATTTACTAATAAAATAAGGTAAAAATAAACCTGTCTCGGTATATACACAGATATTTAAACAAATATTTACAGATGGTCGGAAATAGTGCAGAAAGTGAACAGTGCGTGAATAGTATTAGTTGAATAATTGTTGAAATGGCAGGTGTTAAGTGTTCATGAGTCGAACGGCAGAGGGAAAGGAACTGTTCTTGTGGTGGGAGGTTCTGGTCCGGATGGACCGTAGCCTCCTGTCTGAGGGGAGTGGCTCAAATAGTCCATGTCCAGGGTGAGAAGGGTCGACTGTGATCCGACCTGCTCTTCCCACAGGCCTGGAGACATACAGGTTCTGCAGAGATGGAAATCTGCAGCTTATCACCTTCTCAGCAGAGCGCTTAATGCCCTGTAGTCTCTGTTTGTCCCTGGCTGTGGCTCCAGTGTACCACACAGTGATGGAGGAGGTGAGGATGGACTCAATGATGGCCGTGTAGAACTGCACCATCATCTGCGCTGGCAGCTTAGCTTTCCTCAGCTGCCGCCGGAAGTACATCCTCTGATGGGCCTTCTTAATGAGGGAGCTGATGGTGAGCTCCCACTTGAGGTCCTGGGAGATGGTGGTGCCAAGAAAGCGGAAGGAGTCTACGGTGGTGATGGGGGAGTCTGAGATGGTGAGGGGGGGCTGGGGGTCTGTGACTTCACAATCATCTCCACTTTCTTCTGAGCGTTGAGCTCCAGGTCCAGGTCAAGATGAGTCCGATGAGGGTGGTGTCGTCCACAAACTTGATCATTTTTACGGAGTTGTGGCTGGAGGGGCAGCAGTTCCTGTGTACCGGGAGAAAGTAAACAGCCCTGTGGAGCTCCTGTGCTGATAGTCTGAGTGTCTGAGACCTTCTTCCCCAGCCGCACGCACTGCCTCTGATCCGTCAGGAAGTCAATAATCCACATGCAGGTGGAGTCAGGCACGTTGAGCAAATATAATCTGATGGAAAGTCCATACCTTCTTGTCCTTTCTGGTCCAATCCTTTTTTTTGTGGCAGGTAAATGAACCTTAAAGAAAAAAATCTGGAAACAAAACCACATCACCAATGTATCACAAGTAATTAAAAATAGGAACTTTGTTATTTAATTAAACAAAAAATCTGAATGGCATAAAAGAGACAGCATTTTTAACATATCTGCAGATTAAAGCAGTTCTAAAATCATCATTATTAAAAGATAAAAACATAGGGGACCAAAAGGAACTGGGGATAATTTAAAATCTGCTGTTGCACGGAAGGGCAGTTTGAAGAGTCTAAAAAATGTGCCAAAATGTTATGCCAACAACGAAACAAAAAATCAATGGAGTGTGGATATGAGGATGCCTAAAACTGCCCCACAATTGAAAACCGCAACACAAATGTGCATTTTTGTATTGTGGTTTTCCATTGCAGGGCAGTTGAATTGACAGATCTACTAAAACAATCACAGTGAATACAAATTAACTCAAACACCAAGTCAAGTTAGAAATCTGGGGTTAATAATGGACTTAGACTTGAATTTTAACAGCCACGTCAAATCAATAACATCAGCAGCTTTTTACCATCTAAAAAACATTGCCAAAATCAAAAGTTTAGTCTCTGAACCAGATTTGGAGAGACTTATCCATGCGTTTGTCTCCAGTAGATCAGACTCCTGTAACGGCCTGCTCACTGGCCTCTCCAAACGAGTTGTAAAACAGCTGCAGTACATCCAGAACGCTGCTGCTCGGGTCCTGACTAGAACCAGGAAGTATGATCACATTAGTCCTGTTCTCAGGTCTCTGCACTGGCTCCTGTGGCTCAGTGAATAGACTTTAAAGCAGCTCTGCTTGTGTACAAGTCTCTCCATGGCCTAGCACCAAAGTACAGCTTGGATATGTTAGTGCTATATGAACCATCTCAGACTCTGAGGACCTCAGGGACCGGCCTCTTGCTGGTGCCAGAGTCAGGACTAAACATGGGGAATCTGCGTTTCAGTTTTATGCAGCTAAAATCTGGAACGGTCTTCCTGAAGATGTGAGACAGGCTTCTACTCTGACAATGTTCAAATCTAAGCTAAAAACTGTTTTGTTTAGCTGCGCATATGACTGAAAGGATTTTCTTTGCACTATTCTCTTTTATGTCTTAAAATGTTTGGTGATTTCTGACATGTCTTTAGGATTTTAATGCTTTTTTCTTTGTTGTGTGAAGCACTTTGAATTGCCTTGTGTACGAATTGTGCTCTACAAATAAACTTGCCTTGCCTTTTTGAGACAAACAGTCAAATAACATCATCTCATATATCCAAATAACACTGAAGATAAATCATTTACACTGTAGCTTGAATGCAGTCATAATCTCCACAGTAAAAATCCTATTCAGACCACTTTAGTCTGAGTGTTTGCAAGTTTACTCAGCATAAGTGAAGCTCCACCTCCTGAATGACAAATCTACTAAAACAATCACAGCACACAACAACTGAATACAAATGAACTCAAGAGTGGACCGTAGAGGATGAGGAGAGGAGACAAAGAGAGTGAAAACAAGGAGATAGGACTAAAAGAGAAGAGAGAAAATGGGTTTCACTCTTACATATTGTCACGATGCAGGTCAAATAAAGGTGTAACATAGGGTATAAAGTGAGTATTTAGTAAGCATATTATAGCAGGTTGTTAGATTGTAGATTCAGATTTCAGTTGTTAGTAGTAGAAGCACTAGTAATAGTAGTAGTAGTGTACTATAGACATAACAAGAGCAGTAACATTAGAACTAGCATTGGTAGTAGTAAAAACAGTAGTAGCAACAACTGTAGCAGCAGTAGGCCTATTAGTTGTGGTGGTGAAGCAGTAGTACATCTAATAGTTGTTGAAGTACTGGTAATATTATACAGTAGTACTTACTTGGTGAGGTAGTCCTCTCTTGAGCTGTTCATACTGTCCCAGCTGTATGGAGGCCCCTGCAGTCCACCCCAGGAGCCCGGACCAGGTGGAGGCCAGCCCGACGGTTTGTTTTTATGACTATGAAAGAGAAAACTAATTAATTACAACACTTTTCCTCTCTTTAAAGGATTAGGTTTTATTAGAATGAAGCAGCTTGAGATTTGGGTGAGAGCAAGGAGGACATTTAACAAATTGTTGGAGCAGTGACTCTATCTCACAACACTGATGAGCAACTACTAACAACTCTTTTCAACAAAACATTAAAGGTGGTATGGACGATTTTTTTCAGCAAATTTTTTATCATATTTCCTCATGGCGTGGATAAATCATTTGTCCTGCCACGTATCAATCATAAAACGCACCTACCGCTCACCTGCAGCCGCGTCAGGCTCGTCCCCACGTTTCCGCGTGCCTAAGCGCATGGATCTATCATAATATAGTTCCCTCAGTGTACGGGGCAAAATGAAGACAGAGAAAGACAGTTCGAGCTGACGCAGAAGTGGACAGAAATCGATGGGAGACGAGCGATGAGATGCGCTCTGTTGCGCTAATAAACAAACGCACGTGTGTGTTGTATCAGTCCGCACGGGGGTGTGCGCATGCGCACTTCCGCCTGCGTTCTCAAATCGCCGAAAAATCGTCCATACCGCCTTTAAAATATTACAGTATATAGAATGTTTATTGCTTGCAAAAGTTATATATTTGGATAATCAAATAAAATGTATTTATGAAGCACAATTCATAATGCTTTACAATGTTAAGACATGTTAAAAAAAATAAAAACACAATCTAGTTTATAAGAATAAAACAATGTATGTCAAAATAGATTAATAAAAACACAAAAACAAATTATTGTGGTATTTAAAATACTAAAAACCAGGTAAAAGTATTTAGTCGTAGGCGCGGCTAAACAAAATGGTCTTTAGCTTAGATCCAAACACAGCCGGGTTGGGGGCCTGTCTCACGACTTCGGGAAGACTATTCCAGACCTTTGCCCCATAGAACTGGAACGCACATTCTCCGTGTCTGGTCTTGGCTCTGGGCTCCAGCAGGAGGCCAGTCCCTGAGGTCATAATTCATAATAATTAACACTACTATGGCACTTCTTAATTTCACATCTATATAGGGAAACATACTGCTTTATCTAAAAGTCTTGTTGTGAATATAAGAGGCGGGTAAATCTGTTTGTCTAACTTTCAGTAAAATAAAATACAACTTGTTTATGTAGTTTTGGTTGTGAGTTTGGGCGAAAATAAATATTAAATTTAATATAAATTGAATATTGTATTTAAGTCATTGGCAGTGAGCCAAAAGTTATCTTATGTAATGAAGATTATTTACAAGTCCAATCAATTACAATTCCTGTGTGCCTCCTATAAAGCTACATTCAATGCATTGTTTACATTTTCTTTTTAATGGAAATAATTGAGGGAATATACAGTTTGTCAAATGACAAGTTATGCTCATATTTGGGATGATATGCAATTATGAAATTGGATTCATGTAGATAACATCTATTTGCCTATGACTTTGTCTATGTTCCACAGAATTATATTGAACGTATCAATCTCCATGGAGACAGCAGGGGACGACAGAGAAGTGACAGAAGTGACTCACAGTGAGAATGCCATATTGTAAAACATTCCAGGCAAAGCAATAGCATCTCCATGGAGACAAGCAGGTGGCTTACTCACCAATAGATAAGTCACAAATTGCCCCTTTAAATAATAGAGCTATATTTTCATTTTCTCTTTTGAAGTCAGTTTTATATTGATTATTCAAGTCTTTATTTCTTTGTATTGTGACTTCCAGGCCTCATTTGTTGTTCTGTAAAACACTTTGAATTACTTGGTATACAAATTGTTCTCTACAAATAAATTTGCAATGTTTAATTTAAAGTAAGTAAAATTCTTATGAACGCCAATCAAGTGCAGATTTTAGGCAGCAAGATAATGTAAAACATGCTGAGAAACTGTCTGGCTAGCTGTTAAGTTGACATCTTAAAACACAACATTTTGCTAAATACATGACCAAATGTATACAATTTTGAAATCGGTGCATGGAAATACATTTGTGAAAAACAAGATCCAAAATGCGTACTAGATGAGGATGTCATCCCCACAAGAATCCAGCCGATTTTGCCCCACGCTTGGATGCATCTCTTCATCATGTCATCGCTTCCAATAAAACTGTAAACATCCTTTTTCGTTGCTCCATTGTAACTTAGCAAACTTCAATATTCCTTCTAGTCAAGCAAAATTTGGAATCCAAAGTTTTAAAATAAATCCAGAAATATCCGCAATCAGGAGAGAAGGATCGTCATTGTGAATCGCCCGACCAAACTGAGCTAAAAACTGCGTTCGCTCGCTTCCTTGATCCAATAATCCTTTTCATCACAGCGAAAACAAATCCACCACGCCATATTTGTGTGTTTGAGAGTGTGTGTGTGTGCATGCGTCTATATATTTGTATGTGGACAAAGTAAGAGGATTTTCAAAGCAGCGCGGGTGTGTAGGAAACCCCCAGCAGGACACAACTCTTAAGGTTAGCAGCAAGAGCTTTCAATGTCAGAAATTATTCATGTCAGAGAAAAGCCATCTTCAGACCACTTTGGTACTACTGCGTGTTTACAAGATGTAGGTTAGGTTTCATTGGGAATGGGTAGTATGGGTACTCCTGGTTTAGACCTGGTTTAGACCTGATTTAGACCTGGTTTAGACCTGGTTTAAACCTGGTTTAGACCTGGTTTAGGCCTGGTTTAAACCTGGTTTAGGCCTGGTTTAGACCTGGTTTAAACCTGGTTTAGGCCTGGTTTAGACCTGGTATAGGCCTGGATTTAGACCTGGTTTAGGCCTAGTTTAGAACTGGTTTAGGCCTGGTTTAGACCTGGTTTTGACCTGGTTTACTTCTGGTTAAGATCTAGATAACTATAGACCATGTTTCTGGTTAAGAATTGTTGAATTCTGCTAAAGACCTGGTTGACTGTTGACTATAAACCTTGTCAGATAAAGCAATCTTTACTTTGGTACTGCTGAATGTTTAAGATAAGATAAGATAAGATAATCATTTATTGTCCACACATGGGGAAATTTCATTGTTGCAACGCAGGTAGATACAGAGGTAGATACAGAAGAAAAGAACAGATCACTTATAGGAAGTTTGAAAAACACTCTCAATAGAAGATCTCTTTACAAGACAATGATCATAGCTGCAGGGTTATGGTAGTCCTTTTTTAATTCTGGTTAAGACCTGGTCTATTTCTTGTTTTGACCTAGTGACATTATTGGTCTAGTTCTGCTTAAGATAAAGACATTGGTATTCCTTTTGTTTTACTCTTGCTTATGTCAACTATAATTCTTATCCATGTTAGAGCTGGTTTAACTGAAGTTAGACCTATTTCTGGTCTAGTTGTGGTTATCCCAAACAAAACTTTATTATCTTTTGATTAAAACACTTCAAATTGTGTATAAAAAATTAAAAATAAAGTTAGGAAAATCTTGCTTTTGAGAAGTTGATGTTTTCAGATCAAAATCCAAAGCGTTTGGATTCTAAGGCAGAAAGCAGTGAATCTTGGTCCAAGAAGTTTTTCTGTTGATAAAAGGAAATGACTTGTTCTGTCTCAGTTTTAAGTCTTTTTTTGGTAAACCTCAGATACAAGCTGCAAGCTGTTTGCCTTATGAGTTGCTATTGCAGAAATGTCACAGCATTGAACTTGAGTTTCTATCCAACATGCTATCAAAAAAATATTCTTCACAAAACCTCCAACTCCTCCTTTTCAAAACATACATTGTTTCCCATCTTACGCCAGATTGTTGACTTAAAACTCTTATAGTGTACAATTCAATAGTGGAGAACTCAAAAGCAAGACATTTTACAACTGGAAACATTTGAAATATGTTTCTAGTTGTAAAATAAACCAAGCAATATATTGTTGATTTACTAGTCACAGGAAGTCAATGAACCCTTTACTATTATTAAGTGGTTTTAAATCACACATTTTATTCATGATAAACAAAATGAATAAACAAAATAATTATCTGCTTAATAATTTCTGTGATAAAATGTGAATATATGAGTATATTTCTGTGATGTATTTTATCTGCATAATAGTGATATTTTATCTGCATCATTAGTCTAAGAGAAGAACGGGTGTGTGACAAACTGGATTTGTTTGTGAAGGTATCATAAAGATGGGCCAAAGGATGTTTACCCGAGGGGGGGTGATAACCCAGAGGAGTCTGGGTAATGTTTACCCAAGACTTGATCTCTACGTAAAAGACAAGTGCCTTAATGTGAAGCTGACCAATGAGAAATGTGACCCGCCTCTTTTCTATGTGTGATTTTAATAAAATGACTTGTAAGAGGGAGGAACGCTGAGAGTGATTTTGGAAAGTCGTTCAGGTTGCTTACAACATCTTGACTCGGCTAAGCCTTCCTCTCCCTTGCAAGCCACACAAAAGACTGACGTTTCTGTGTCGTTTAATATTCTAAGTTGAATTATGTTCTCTGACTGTTAAGTAATAGCATTGATTCATGTGTAATTTCTTGACATTTTAGTGGTCCTATTCGAGCCGGACGACAAGCTGTTCTTCGTGGAGAGTGAACTGCAAATCGGTGAAGTCTGTGCACAGCTAAAGGAAGTCCACTTTTCCCGTGGCCACCCATCAGCGCCTCATTCTCCGCGAGGACAGCCCGTCGTTTCGAGTCAGCGGAGAACAGACGACAAAGAGGTCAGAAAAATTTTGTGTGTGAAAAAGAGTTAGCCATAAAACGTTTTATGCATTTAGTTTGATATTTACTGGAAAAATATTGTAGGCAGTTAGGTATTACTGAGGAAATACCCAGTTTCATATTACTGAGGAAATATTGTAGGCAGTTAGGTATTACTGAGGAAATACCCAGTTTCATATTACTGAGGAAATATTGTAGGCAGTTAGGTATTACTGAGGAAATACCCAGTTTCATATTACTGAGGAAATATTGTAGGCAGTTAGGTATTACTGAGGAAATACCCAGTTTCATATTACTGAGGAAATATTGTAAGCTTATGGACGAGATAAGTTTCTCACATAAGCAGGGAGTTTAAATTGCTCACCACGAGATAAGTTTCTCACCGAAAGTGATTTAATGTATGCTTTGTGTACGAGTTTGTTACTGACATAAAGACGAGTGAATGTAAGCGCTGTGCACGGGCGTGGTAAGTAAGGAAGTGTGAATGTGTGAATGAGGATTAATAAGTGATTCACTAACGAGTGTGAGAATCACAATTAATCATACAAGGGTCACAAGGCGTTATTCTGAGAGATCTAAAATTTGCAGTCACGGGTGAATCTTAAACACCACGTTTATGTCCGGAGGAATCTAATAAGGAATTTTCTCTAGAAGCTTGACATTGACCGTGACTGTAAAGCAAGTAGCATTTCTCTCAGACGACCGAGACCAAATAATGGTCTTATTATCACCCCAAACTGTAAAAAGACAAAGGAAAAGTCATAAGAGGATTTTGGAGGGAGACTTCCAGCGTGCTCAGATGACGTGGCAGAGAGGGGGAGATAAGGGGGGTCAACAAGGCAGGAGGAAGGGGAGAAAGCAGTTCAGAGGACGCTCTGAACTGATGAAATTAGGAATTAAACCCAGCTGGTTTTAAATTTTAGTATTTGAGAGCTCTGTATTTCAACAAATTTAGGGTTTTGTTTGATTGACAACAGTCAATTATAAAGATTTTATTAAACTTGATAAGAGATGAAGATGAATTCAGATTTTCATAGATGGCCAATTTTTTGGGGAATGTGATCACAGACAGGACACTTCCTGTCCCCGACATAGAAGACAAAAGTTGTGTTTTTACGGTATTGTGTTTTTTGTGTGCACCAAACAAAGCCATGTTTTGTTTTGTTTTATTTTTGGACTTGACGGAAAATTATCTTTTTGGACTTAATGCATGACTAGATGAAAGTACAGGACAAAAAGACAGAAGTGTTTTTAAATTTAGAATAAAATGCAGGCACGGGCCTGGGAGTGATAATGTGGGTAAATGAGTGACTACTGATGTTTTTGGACATAGGAGTAGAATGGGTAGTAAGTAAAGTGATAGTAAAAGTTATATCAGTAACTTATTTATTTGTATTATCATGAGGAAACCTCGCATTGCATGTAGACGTAAGTGAGGGAATAAGTTAAATAGTGACGTCCGATGTCCTCCTTGGAAAGACATGAATGGGTCATTAACTAAAGACAACAGGACACCAAGTCATAAAAGATAGCCAGAGATAACAGGGGCTATTGACTGGCAAATAATCTGGAGAGGACTCAGGATGGAGCAGATGTCGTTATCTTTACGTATCACAGTGACAATTAAGAGCAACACCACCTCAGGGGGAGGGTTGAGTGATGAGTAATAGGAAAAGTTAAAATTAACAGGGAAAGAATTTGACATTCTAAAGTAAATACCTGAAGGATTGTGGAGATTCAATCAAGAATTGAATAGATTTAAATAAGACAATATCATCTAAATTTAGACGTTATAGAAGTTATGAAAACCAGTGATAACAGGACTTAAACATTATAGGACTCAGGTCGGAGCCAAGAGATGGTTAGACTGATAAAATGATGTGCCTTATGTACAAGGGGAAGGTTTAGGATCATTTTGATAGTTATACACATATAGACTTGCTAGAACAAACTAATACACAATGTTTGTAAAGCACCACATGAGCAGGTGTGAGAGATTGAGTTTGAAACTCACCTGAAGCACATATAGAAGATTAGAACATATTACATTAGATGTGTGACTTTATGCAGGCCACACAAACAGAGGAGATGTGAAATTGTTAATTATGATGAAGAATTCTAAGTTGTGAACTGACCCTTATGGCCAGCTCAACGGGGGAATTATTGAGACAATTATTATTGTTTGATGTATTTGTATTGCACACAAACACACACACATACGCGCGCACACGTGGAGACCAAACATTTAGAGTTTGAGACATTTAGAGTTTGAAACTTTTAGAGTTTGAAACATTTAGAGTTTGAAACATTGGGAGTTTGAAACAAATGGTGGTAAAACAGATAGGTTAGGGCAGTGTCGGATAACAGACACATAGACGGATTACAGACACACAGGGGGGGCCCAGTGCCGTGGAAGGGGGGGCTCAGCCAGGGATGTGACCACTGACCTGTGAAAGGTCAAGAGGTGCCATTGCGGAGTGGAGTGACAGACGCAATTCCATCTCTTCCTTGATTACATCGTTGTAAACTATCTGGAGTATTTAATTTTGTTTAAATGTAGAATTATGTAGAAGTTTGAGAAATGGGAATTCCATATCTCAAAAAGGAGGGATGTACGTGTAAACAAATATTCCGAATCAATAATTACAAAAAAAAATTGTAAACAAGAAAACTGTTTGAAATGCACTGAACTGTCGAAAAGACTTTGTTTATCACCACAGCAGAGCGTGTTGGAGATGTGGTGTTTACAGAGACGAGCCAGGTGGACGAGCAAAGTGGACGGAGCCACACCGTGTCGTCCTCACACTGACCATTGGAGGGACGAGAACATGGGTGCTCTCATGGGAAAGTGAGAGAAATGTCTGGACAACACAGCGGCAGATCCATAACATCGCAGACGCAGGACTTCGTTTGTATGAGTTTTGTCCAGAGTCTACGGTAGAGTACGATACTTTGCTACGATGAACGGACACAGAGGCTACGGTGCGCAGAGTACCATACTCTGTGGAAAAAGAATCAACAGTTATCATCATCACAGTGATGACGGTAATATGGGTGCTGAACACCTGTATTATGCGCCGGACAATCGCGACAATCGGGACAATCGGGACAATCAGGACAATCGATCAACATACACAACTGTGTATACCGGTTAATGGAATATAGAGGGAAGAAAATAAGTGATCAACTTGAAAGGTTATGAAATGCATGATGTGTAATGTATAATGTACAATGTATAATTGACATGACAGAAGCTGAAGAAACACAATGGCATATTATACAGCCACAGTTGTTTGCACTAACTAAGAGAGTTCTTTTTTATCTGCTACAACATAACTACATGTAATGTTAATGAGATTATGAATTGAGATGGGAAATGTACCAGTTCATATGTGTAACCTAACTGTGCAGATAGCGGGAGGAGGTCTCTTAAGGAACCAAGAGAGGACGTATGGTGATGTGGGGACACTTGTGGGACGTTGTGCCTATGTATCCCTTTTTTGGCCAGCCATGGTCATAACAAAGACCAGCATCACCCAGAACCATACCGCAGGGTCAAGGTCGAGAGGTTAGAGGACAGTCTGGTCCCAGTAGCACCTGATACTACGTATTTGATTCTATTGGGGTGTCCAGAGTGGTCCCTGACGAGTCAAACTGACTGACCAGAGCGCAGCGGGTTTAAGGGCTTTCCGCTTGTACTTCTATATTTCCCATCACACCGCACAAATTATAGACAAGATAAATTGTCTGTTCGTCAAATTACAGAGATTAACCAATCTGACTCAAAATTTAGGACAGTAATGCTGTAGAAATGTTGTGGGCCGAGAGAAAAGAAGTGTGTTCAATGTTGAGAAATGTGCATAAACTTTTTGTGTGTAAAAGTGTCATTTTAACACCAATATGAAAGACATGTTGAAAACTGAAAAGAATAATGTGTTTGGCATATGAGACAGAAGACTAATGCTTTGATAAACAGGAGGGAAATGTGATAAAATGTGAATATATGAGTATATTTCTGTGATGTATTTTATCTGCATAATAGTGATATTTTATCTGCATCATTAGTCTAAGAGAAGAACGGGTGTGTGACAAACTGGATTTGTTTGTGAAGGTATCATAAAGATGGGCCAAAGGATGTTTACCCGAGGGGGGGTGATAACCCAGAGGAGTCTGGGTAATGTTTACCCAAGACTTGATCTCTACGTAAAAGACAAGTGCCTTAATGTGAAGCTGACCAATGAGAAATGTGACCCGCCTCTTTTCTATGTGTGATTTTAATAAAATGACTTGTAAGAGGGAGGGGAGAGTGAGAGTGATTTTGGAAAGTCGTTCAGGTTGCTTACAACATCTTGACTCGGCTAAGCCTTCCTCTCCCTTGCAAGCCACACAAAAGACTGACGTTTCTGTGTCGTTTAATATTCTAAGTTGAATTATGTTCTCTGACTGTTAAGTAATAGCATTGATTCATGTGTAATTTCTTGACAATTTCTGTTTTTTTTCATTAATACTGGAAATAAAGTGTAATATGTCTCTGTTATGTCCACAACACAATGACATAGACATAAATGATCTAACATTCAGAACGATGTAGGGCCACTGATATACAATTTTACTTAATATTACTTTATATTGGCCTGTGTCACCATCTTTAAAAGCACTCATAGCAAGTATCTATTGAGGTTGAAATACTGCTATAACTTCCTTGTATAGTAGTTGTACCACCTAATGAAGGTGTAGAGACCTGGTTCATTCTTGGTTTATACCTGGTTCCCTCTCCTCTCCTATTATACACTGAAAAGTCTTGATTTGACGTAGTTCACCTTGTTTTGTCCTGGTATAAATCCAGAAAACTGAACTATCCATACTGAACATATCCATAAGTGTATGGCTTGGAGACTTTTATATTTACGTCTGACAATGTAGTGTCAATTAGATTAAGAAACTTACACTTTAAACCAGTAAAAAGTAAAAAATATTGTCAGAAAATATTAACTCACAAACTCAAAGTTTTTCTTAAAGGTAAGTAATATTAAAACAATGTAACGGGGGTCCGCAATCTGCTTGTTTCCACGGATATAATTATTACTTTTCCTGCAATATTCCTCAGTGTGCATTGAGCGAATCTAGCTTAAATTTATTAAATTGTTTTAATTGCTAATAAATATATTTTATTTTAAAAGCCTTACTTTGGATACAAGCAGGTGGCAGACCCTTCACCACATATTTTTATTGTTTTTTTTTTAGTTTTTTGAACATTTGAAATCTTGATAAATATGTAAATGTTGCATATACACTTGGTTGAGTAATATCACAGTAAGTAGAACAAGAGACAGGACAGCAGCCAGCTGGCAGCCTCCTCAGCTCTGGGCCAAATGCTCCTGTCAGCAGCCTCTATTCCTCCTGGACGAGTGTCAATAAGCGTGCCTATAGTTCCTCAACACTGTCTCCAACTGTTACAGACCAGCCTAAATGGGTTTACTTTACAAGATTATTCTATATCCAGCTAATAAGATATTACAAGTTTTTAATACATTTCATCAGTAGCTCTTGTGTGTGTCAGAAGAACACCAGGGCTACACAAGGGTAGCCCTGGTTTGGTCCTGGTTTAGCTTTTGTAGTTTCTTTGTTCAGTTGTGGCCGGTGGTTTATTAGAAACCATGAGGTGGGAGTGCATCAATGGGTCCATTCAGTAAAAAAATGACTGATTTCTAAATTTAAAATACCTTATTTCAAAGCAGTGACAGGAGGAAGGAGGTACATCGCTAGTATTCACATGCATTCATTTTTGGGCTCTTACAATACACTTTATCGGGAAAAAACATAATTTTAGAAAAAAATAATTGTAATGCAGTTTTAAGTATATATTTTTTCTTGCCACTAGGATTCAAGATTTTTTCCATTTATTCATATATTGGTTGAATTATCATGATGATTTCTTATAAAATATTAACATCTTGACATAAATCCAACAAGATACAAGGCATTTAAAATGTGGATTGATTACTTTTTGATCAACTGGCACTGTGGAAAAAAATACTCTCTTAAACTCTGCAATAAAGCAACAGTTGCATTACTAAAAGGCAATGCTGAGCTTTTTACATTTAAACAAAAATATTCAAAGTATTTTATGTTTTCCCCTCACAATTTGGGCTAAGCTGCAAATGAACACAACTGTACCATTTCCTGAGGATATTAACCTATTTTAAAGGACTGTCCAGGGCTCCAAGGCATAAACGTTAAAATGAATATAGAAAGTCTGGCCTTGCTGCTTTGTATCCCATAATTCATAGCACATGCACAAAAGCAAGCATGTCCTCCCAAGATGCGCTAGCCTACATCATGACAATACTTATCTCCCCAAGCGGTAAAGTCAAGCACCAATTCGCACCACTTAACACTCTGCAGAATAACTAGGCTAATTTAGACTCCAATGCTTTTCAATGGGCCTTTTTAGTGGTATGAGAGAATACATAAAAGAGCCAACATAAAAAAGAGGATACAGTGAAACATGTGGATGTTCAGTTGAAAGCTTTATCTATGTCCACGGAGACAGGCAGCCACAAGGCCAAGTTGTAGGGCAGATCTGTGGAGAGGAAACCCCTTCTTGGTCGACAAAACACAAAAAGGTAATGACAAAAGCTCACAAATTAGGATCTCGTGCCAAAATAACGATACAAACAGAAAAGGCAGATTAAACCGTCCAGTCACTCCCTAAACTCCAGCTAATTCACTTCATGCTTTCCTCTAAAAAATCAGTTGCAGTTTGTCTAACAACAAATGTTATCGACTCAATCACCATTGACCAATAGATTGACTAAATGAATAAAATTAACCACAAAATCAACCACTAACCACTGCACGATTACTCAAACAAAACTCAACGTCAAATATTAAAAGTTAAAATGTGATATATATATATATATATATATATATATATATATATATAGTTGTTTCATTATTGTTTATTGTTTTATGTTGCACCGAATCACCAGGGCATGTTTGTGAATCCTGTTCATTGACAATAAACTCCTTTCTGATTCTGACTCTGATAAGATGAAACAAAATAAGGACATGCTAAATACAATGGGTAGAACAAAAGTCACTTGAATACAATATACAACAAGATCAGAACAACAATGCAAAACTGGCCGTGCAAAACAGGCCATAGGTGTTATAGGATATATAGGTCAAATGTTATTTGTATGGATCATTAAAGTAAGGGATTATTTACATAAATTATAGAAGGTGTTATTAAGGTGCCATGAAGTCTTCATGTGTCTAACGGCAAAAGAGAAGAAACTGCTCTTGAGGCAGGAGGTCCTGGATGGACAACTGCAACTGCTGTTGTGATTTTGGGCGTTATAAAAAACAAAAAATGAATGAAGTGGAGTGCCAGGTTGATGGCGTCATCTACAGACCTGTTGGTTCTGTAAACGAACTGCAGGGGGGTAGGGGGTCGAGCAGGGAGGAGGTGAAGGACTCAAGGCGAAGACCAAATGACTTAATGACTACACACTTCAGCCCCACACGCCTGTGGTCATTAAGTCCAATGATTCTGGCTTCTTGGGGGCACAGAGGATGACGGATGACGAGAAGCAGGGAGGTGTTTCAAGACAGTTTGTGAAGACGGGAGTCACCTCATCTGCACAGTGTGGGGTGGAGGGGGAGACATCGTCTGGTCTACCAGCTTTATGGGGGTTTGATGCCCGAAACCGCCTGTTCACATCCTGTCACTCAAATGAGAATGTGGGAGAGGAAGGGGGGTCCAAGGTTGGGCTGACTGAAGTGTTTTGGTGGAGGGGGGATGTGAATTAATCACATCATGATGTGAATACAAGGTGTTGAGTTCTTCAACCAGTCTCAGGTTGACAACAGATTGGGGGGATCTCGGCTTGTAGAGAATTGCTGCTCCAGATATGTACTATACACACACAGAACTATACTATACACTCACAGAATCAAATGTGTGATGTCACAGTGCCCGCGTACTATCTAAACTATCTGTGGCAACTCTGTCCAAACATGCACATAGCGCGCTGGTCCACTTCTTAGAATTCCTCACTACAGGTTTGGAGAGCTTCATCCTTTGTACGTGGGGATAAGGTGAACCATGATCTGAAAAGCCCAGGGCAGCACAGGCCACGATACAAAGGCATATTGATAGTTGTGTAACAGTGAGCGAGCATATTCTGCTCTCTGGTCAGGCGTTTAATAAACTGTCTTTACTTTGGTAGTACATGGCGTGGATTAGATAGACAAAGAGTCCGGAAAAGTCTGTTCCACATAGAGCCCTGCATATGTAATGCTTCATTAATCACTCAACCACCAGGCAGCACTTTGTTTGACATTCTATGTATGAAAAGCACTTTATAAATAAAGTTTGATTGATTAATGTAAACAGCGGCAAGAATTAATAAGGAAAACTAACGTGGAGAGTAGAATGGTTTACAGTTAATGAAGAGATGTATCCCCCACTTTCCTCGTCTGTTCCTCATCTCACTTTTTGGGCCAAAAAATGTGCTAAATCTGCAGCAGATGCTAAAAAACTGAGACTAGATCTGAATGAGTTGTTGTTCCGATGTTTAAGAGCACGCTGACAAACGATTTACACACAAAAACAGACAAGCACCAGAACACAAGGGGCATCCATCAGCGGGGCCATCTTGGCTCTTAGTAAATCCCATTCTAACACGTTACTATTCTTTGAAGATGCTTCGTATTAATTTTTTTTAACAATTCCACTTTTGAACATCAGAGGGTAATTTTTGTGTGTACTTTTCTACTTTACCATGTGATGACACTGTTCTATTGTCTTCTGGAGGGTGTGTCCATGTCGTCCCTGTACATAATTTGGGATCCACCCACCACATGTGGCCCTTCTGAAGCCAAAGCTCCTCCTTATGAAGTGCAGCATCAGCAGCTTGTATTGGCTGGTCTAGTGGTGGAGTGAAGACAGTTGACTTCTTTGTAAAATACAAAAATGCTTTGTTTGTTGTTATTGTGGATATTGATCAAATTATTGTCATGTCTTTGTCCTATTTATCATGAGTCAAGACGATCTTGCTGCATATGGGTCACAATGAACTATTCTGTGTATTTTCTGATCATCTGTGGACTAGTCTAAACAATCTTAGAGCGGACGTCATAGTGAAGGTCAAGCCCTTTTTATCAGACCCAAGCAACAGCGATATAAAACACAGCTAAATCTTGTGAAGAGTCGAATCTCAGCTGCAAGACGAACAACATGCTTCTGTTTTGCCTGTTTTTCCCTGTTTTCATCAAATAAAGACTTTGAGAACGATTCTCGCCTCCCACAGTCTGTATAGACTAAACTTCGACAGAATTGGTGGAGGATGCGGGTCTCTCATTGTGCTTGGAAAGGAAACATCTGAATTTTGCTCTAAACGATTCCCTTCTGGATGTCGGCTGACGACGCATAGCGTCCAGTAACGGTTCAGCTGGGAATGATGGGAGAACAAGGACACCGAGCCGAGAGAGAGACAAGAGGAGACGAGAGCGAGACAAGAGGAGTCAATTGCCAGTTTATTTTTGACTTACCATTGTGACTGGGACATTCAACAAAAGTAAGGCAGAAACCTCTTGTATTTATTACAAAAATCTGCACATTGAAAATGCTAAATTTGCCAAAACTAGACCTAAATTTTCCACATTGCATACAAGTATGAATTTAGTGAATGTTAGCTCATTAGTTTAGACAATCAGTTGGACTGATTTTAAGAAGAGTTGGACTCCAAAACACGTTGGACATGTAAAAGTACGTACAATCAGTTGAACTGATTTAAAAGGGAGTTGGACTCCGGAAAAAATAAATAAAAATAAAATAAAACGTGGAATTAAGAAAGCTACTACTTGGCTTAAAGCACTCTACTGACAAGATTAACTACCCTCTGTGGCGGGGTGAAATTTGTATTTATTTCATTCATTTTATTTTTTCAAGTTTGTATTCTATTTACATTTTTAAATTTCAATTTTAATCTTAAATCTTGAATTTTAAATTTCAAAAATATTTTTTTCCCTAAACTTATTTAATTTCATTATTATTGTTATAATTATTGTTCAAATTATTTATTTGTTTTGTTTGTTTTTGAAATACCACTGACTGCCACACTTTTTTTATTATCAAATAATAATAATAATCAAAAATTAAAAATTAAGATATAGATAAATTAAATAAAATGGACCTTATTCCAGTCAAAATGAATACATTTTTGAAGGATCTCGAAAACACAATCTGTGCAAATGAACAAATCCCAAAGGAAGCAAAAAAGCAAACTACACAAATGAAAAACCTCTTCCAAAAATATGCAGAGAAAAGATTGATTAATCATGGTGATGAAGCAGTGGCTCCCACAGAACAACAATGGAATTGTATTCATGAATATCATCAATCTAAGGTCCTGCATTACAAAACACATCAGATTTGGACAGTGAAAGTTAAAACTGTTGACAAAAAGAAACTGAAAGAACATGAAGAACAATTATCATTTTCAGTGAAACTACAGAACCATACCACTGCTGCCATCAAAACATGCTGTAGTCTCGGGTACTCTGACTATGGTCCCGTCAGAACCCACTCCAGAACAAAGACAGATGCAGGATTTGAAGGAACAGGTGTTAGCTCTGACAACATTGGTTTCCAGCCAAAATCACATCTCCAAATTCATGCTCAAGCAAACAGTGGCTCAAAAAGATCAACTTGCCACCAATGCATGGTAACCACCTAAAGTGGCTTCAGACACAGATGAAGAAAAAAGATTACAACGACTACTGGAAAAAAAAGAACGAGAAGTGGCGGCTGATCTACGCAGGAAACAAGAAGAGATAAAACTTGGACGAAAGGGGGAAACAGTCCTAGGAACTGGGCTAATAGAAGCTAAAAGAAAGCAGCAAGCACAGCAGAAACTGCACATTCAAAGAGGAGTGGAACAACAGAAGAAAACGGGTTCAGACCCATTTGTGTCAACACCAAATCAATATGTGGTGGGAGCATTCACAGGAATGGTGGATGAGCATGGATACGACAACGCTATCTTGAGTGGAGAACTTCACCCGCTCCCCGTCCACAAAGGTACCAAGTAAGAAGAGGATGAGGTTTCTAGCACTGAAGAGACTCCTCTTCTCATTGCACCTCTCCGAATGACTGCAAGTAACCAAGAAGTGTACCAACCATTCGGATTGAAAGACCTAAAAGGGCTGATGTTAAAACTGCCCAAACTGACACAAGGTGCGCCGGCCTTCCTCAGAGCATTGACCATGAATACAGCGGGAGAAACACTTTGCTGGGGAGATGTGTCTGCAATTCTTATAAGAGCAACGGATGAGAATACGGCGGCCAGGATCCGTTCTGAAGTATCCAAACAGATTCATGCTCCAGTTAGAGCATCCACATCATTTGCCACCATAAAGCCTCAGTTAACTCAGGTACTTAAAGGAATGTATCCCACCTGCCTTCCTGACGCACTGTTGGCTCTGGAAATGAAAAATGATGAAGACTACTTTACATATAAGCAAAGAGCTAAAGCACAGTTCCATGATGCAACTGGAGAGCCCATACAACCTGGTACTGGCAACACTCTCATGTTCTTTTCTACTCTGGTAAAAGGACTACCCAAATGTGTCCAGGATCAGTTGGCTGATGTTGTTGGTCTTTACTCAAAGACAGAAAAAGAGTTTGATTCCAACTGCCAACATCACGTTGCTGAGTACCTGAAGGGAAAAAAGGGACGAAATGAGGATATGGAAAAAATGAAAATGGCAAAGATCAAATTACAACTCAAAAAGCTCCAAGAAGAGGTGAATGATAAAAAGAAGCAAAATAAGTCTGCCAAGGTAATGGCTGTGGCAACAGAAGATAATCCAGTGTCAGACAGTGCCCAACAGATTGCTATGGCGGTTAAAATGGTCATGGGACAAGTACAACCCATTATGGCACAACCACAGGCCGTCCCATCCGCCACAGGACCAAAGAACAACACACCTGCTTCAGAAATCATCTACAATTAAGGACGTGAACGTAATACATTCTCTCATGGAAGAGGACATGGGGCAGGAGCTGGAAGAGGACAAAACAGGTTCAGCGTGACTCCTGATCAATGCTTAAACTGCTTTAGAACTGGACATTGGGTTCGAGACTGCCCCATAGGGCAGACACAAAGAGGTCAACGCCAAATGGCCCCAAACCAACCTGCCCAATTTCAAAGACCTCAAATGATGAATATGAGCCAACATATGTCAAGCCAGAATCATCTACCACCCTTGCCCCTTGTGGTTATTATACCACATCTTTGGGCCTTGGGCTGGCACTGTTTCTGTTTTTCACCAATAGTATTGTTATTGCCTGTGTATTGATTATGATTGGATTCTGTGCTGTCTTAGATCACGTATAGAACACTTGATTGCATCTGCTCTTACTAGACAACCTGCTCATCTTTTGACCCTGATTACACACGCTATTACTCAAACACAAATCTAACTCTGATAGTGACAAGACTCCTATACTTTTTCCAGGATCTGACTAATCTGATTACTACATCCCAACATGTGTTTACACTAACTGTGGATGCTCCTTGTCCCACATCAATTTTTACTAAATTAGTTATTTTAAGGATTTGCTTGATTATATAATGATTTGATTTTTAAACATTTAATATGTTTTTTGCAGGTTACGTTCTGTTATTTTGTGAGGTAGCGTCTGGCGCCTCTTTAGTGTGATCACATGTGAATGTGATCAAAAGGGGGAATTGTGGATATTGATCAAATTATTGTCATGTCTGTGTCCTATTTATCATGAGTCAAGACGATCTTGACTCAATGAACTATTCTGTGTATTTTCTGATCATCTGTGGACTAGTCTAAACAATCTTAGAGCGGACGTCATAGTGAAGGTCAGGCCCTTTTTATCAGACCCAAGCAACAGCGATATAAAACACAGCTAAATCTTGTGAAGAGTCGAATCTCAGCTGCAAGACGAACAACATGCTTCTGATTTGCCTGTTTTTCCCTGTTTTCATCAAATAAAGACTTTGAGAACGATCCTCGCCTCCCGCAGTCTGTATAGACTAAACTTCGACATTATACACCAGTTTGCTCTATTTAGCCTCGATTTATATTGATGACTAGGGCCTCAGTATGCAGACTCGTGTACTCCAGGGTACAGGCTTGTAGGTGCAGACTTGGCACCAGGCTGGCACTTGGCTCTTTCAGCTTTGGGACAGGTGGACTAGATGATATCACAGGAAATAAAGCTAATGTGGACACTGGTCATAGTAAAAAAACATTAGGTAATCTGAAATATTTTACAAATAATACAAAACCTCGTCCTTATCCAAAATATTATCATTGTGAAATGTTTTAAAAAAAATCATCCATCAGTCCTTTTTATCATTCTTATTGAATGTTGTTTATTCTTGATAGTTATATTGTCCAAATACTTGAAAATACAATATACATTCATTGTCTTTGTCTAGGCGCAGTGTTGGGAAGTGAATATATCGGTCCCACTGAAAATACAAAGTCCAGAATTCTAATTTTGAGTTCCTATTTCATCTCTCATATCTCATCTCAAATACAGCCTTATAGGTTTATGGTTAAATTTAGGCCTGGATATAATTATTATTATTTGGTTGGTATTATGTGTGCACGATTCAGATAGAAAAATCAAAAAAACGTACAGTTAACAGGGAAAACAAAAGCTGCTTCATTTGTATTTTAATTGGAAATGGATGGAAGCAAAAACAATTAATATAATCTTCTCTTAGAATTAGAGCATTGTTACAAATAAATGCACTTGATAATTCACATCAGTGATTTGTGCGCTATAGTGGGCAGATCTATCGGGTTGACCGCATTCTATCTGCTCCGCGTGCTCTGCTCTTTGTGTGAGCGGAGAGGTCAGCAGGCAGTGGGTGGAGGGTCACTGTCAGCCACCAGTGCGTGCATTATGTATCAAGGTTGTGGAGTGGCCGAGCCAATCCAATTGAAAATGGATGGAGCTAGAACTCTGTCTTGCTCAGCGACAGCTCCAAAACCTGACAGAGAAGATCTGTGTGGAGGAGTGGGCCAAAATTCCCTTCTGCAGCCAGTGCAAACCAAGTCAAGAACTACAGGAAACATTTGACCTCTGTAACTGTGAACAAAGGCTTCTGTACCAAATATTGATATTGATTTTCTCTGGTGTTCAGACACGTATTTGCAGCAATTATTTACAAATAAATAATACAATGTGATTTCTAGATTTTCTTGTGTAGATCCTGTCTCTCACAATGGAAATGCTCTTATGATGAAAATGTCTACATCTACCAATGTCTGTCACTGTCAGAATCACTCATCCCACTCCAATGAGCCCTAACTCAAATGACCATGTCTATAGCTTGCCCATGCCTAACAGTGCATCATTATTCTCCAGTTACTCCATGCAGCGCCCTCGTGGCTAAAAAGACTTCCTTGTCAGTAACATGTCAGATTTGGTATTGATTTGTCACTATGAAGCTAGTCCTAATTAACCGCTAACAAACGTATTAATTTCCATTCATTTATTTATTTATCCAGGGAAAACCCAATGTGAATAGCTCTCTTTTTCATGGGTAATCTGTTAAAACACAACACAAAATCAACTACAATCATAGGATAAAACACAAATAAAGTAATCAATAAAATTAATCAATACATGAAAACACATTTAAACATACAATCTGAGATACAATGATATAATACAAGTGCATTGGCACTGAGGGTAGTCCTTGACCATTGCTTTAAACTCATTAAAAGGCATAAAATGATTTAATTTATAAAGTCTCTGTGTTTTGTTCCACAGGGAGGGAGCAAAGTTGTTGAAGGCCTTTTTTCCTGTCTCTGTGTTAACACGATGAGATTGTAAGATAAAAATGTCCTGAGACCCCAAAGAGTGAATACTTGAACTGGCTGCTTATAAAGCTAAAACATTCTCTTAGCAAGACAGGTACGAGCCACAACATTGCCTGACCAGACCATCTTTTTTACTCTATTTGTTTCTTGTCCTCCATGCAGCTTGGCGCTATTCATAAATGAAAGATGGCATTTTTAAAGGTGCCTCACAAATGGTTACTTTATATAGCGTTACGATCTGGAGACAGCATGCTTTGGCTCTTAGTAACTTACACTCAAAAGCCTCATATGTGCCCAGTGTTTTGGTGTTACTGTTTCTATATTTGGGTCAGTTCATATCAAGGTTGGTATAAATAGTCAATATGTTAATTTTAGATAGTCATATGGACATATGGAAAAGGAGTCTACTCAAAACTATAGACATTAGACAGATATTTTGCGAAAAAATATAAAAGTATTGCAATATTGTGATACAGTATCGATAGCAAGTGCTGCTTTAGAATTTTTGGGGTGAATATTCGTGGCAGCACTACAACTTTGATGCTTATTTAGAGAAAGTAACCTTATTTGTAAAATACATTTGATACATTCACAGTTTGTATTATTAAAATAATTATATTTCAAAAACAGCTTGTGCAGGTAGTGATTTAACAATGAATTGTCGTATTGGGGGCCATGTCTGATTCTGATTCTGATGAACAATACAACGTATTGAATTGTGAGGACTCTTGATGTTTTCATGATTTTCAATTTAAAAAATAGGCTTATAATATTGTGTATAAATATAATATTTACATGTTTTTATCAACAAAAGTAGCAAGTAAAATGTAATATCACTTTTTCTGCCAATTTTATTTAATAATAATAATAATAAATATAGCCGCAAGCGGCAATGATCGGCCCTCGCCACGCCGCCGCCACGCCGCAAGAGGAGGGGGCGCTAACGCGCCCCAATTGTCCTTTTATTACGCCTACTGCTGAATCTGTGACGCTGTCACATCTTCTCCCCTTTGTTTTACCATCAAAAAGCTATTTTATTTTGAATTCTTGGCAAAATGTGCAGCTTTGCCGCACAGACACCGTGACTCTTTGAATGAAAATGTGGATAACTTTTGATGGTCCTGAAGATGAGTCTCACCAAATTTCAGGTTAATAGGGCTGACGCCCTGGGAGAAGTTTGTGAAAGTCTAAAGTGTAAACATGTTCTGGCGATTTCCCCATTGGAATAACATGAAAGGTTTCGGTCATCGTTACGGCAACGCCATAACAATTATGACATGGGTCTCATTGACTTTTTTGATGGGGATGCTAAAATTGAGTTGTGTGTCAAATTTCATATAATTTCGCAAAACTAAACATTTAACCTCCATATAAAATCTGTAGGGGGCGCTGTGGCGCCAAATGAATTTATTTCACTTCAAGTAGGTTTAGGGCAAAGAGTTTAACAACTGATTCTAATTTGACGCAATTCGGACTTTATCTGCGCAAACGGCAGAAATTTTAAATATGGGAGATTTCTGAAATTCTAGCTACAGTTTGCGGCTTCGCCGCACCGAGACCGTGAGAGGTATCAATGTAATTTGGATAACTTTTGATGTCCCACTCCTCAGTAGCATTTTCACCAAATTTCAGCTTTTTAGGGCCAACGCCCTGGGAGGAGTTTGTTAAAGTGTGAAGCGTAAATGTAAACATTTCAGAGATTTCGCTGTTTTTCCATTTCTGACATATATTTGCGGGTCCGCCACACAGAGACCGTAGCACTTAGAATCAAAATATGGATAAGTTTTGATGCCCCGCTTGTGTAGATGATATTCTCCAAATATGAACTTGATCGGACAATCGCCCTAGGAGGAGTTCGTTAAAGTGTGAAGCGTAAAAATGTGGTGATTTGAGCGATTCTACGATTTTCCCATAAGGATAACATGGGATGTTTCTGTCATCGCTACGGTTACGCCGTACAAAATATGACTTTGGCTCTCATACTTTTATGATCAGGATGGCAAATTAGAATTTTGTGCAAAATATCATGTCATTTGGAAAAACTCTATTGTTTATAGGCCACTCTGAAGGCCAAATAGTCAGAATTCTGGGAAACGTTTGCGGCTCCGTCGCACAGAGACCGTAAAAGCTATCCTTAAAATTTGGATAACTTTAGATGCCCCACTTGTCTAGAGGACGTACACCGATTTTGAGGTTGGTGGGCAAAACGCCCTAGGAGGAGTTTGTTAAAGTGTAAAACATAAAAATGTGGTAATTTGAGAGATTTTGCGGTTTTCCCATAGGGATAACATGGGAGGTTTCTGTCATCGCTACGACTACGCCGTAAAAATTTAGGCATTTTTGTGATTGGCTTTTGTGATCGGGACGGCAAAATAGAATTTTGGGTAAAGTTTAGACAATTTTGGTAAAACTAATTTTTGACCTTCAATGTTAATTTAAAGGTCACTCTGTAGGGGGCGCCATAAGGATAACATGGGATGTTTCTGTCATCGCTACGGTTACGCCGTACAAAATATGACTTTGGCTCTCATACTTGTATGATCAAGATGGCAAATTAGAATTTTGTGCAAAATATCATGTCATTTGGAAAAACTCTATTGTTTATAGGCCACTCTGAAGGCCAAATAGTCAGAATTCTGGGAAACGTTTGCGGCTCCGTCGCACAGAGACCGTAAAAGTTATCCTTAAAATTTGGATAACTTTAGATGCACCACTTGTCTAGAGGACGTACACCGATTTTGAGGTTGGTGGGCAAAACGTACTAGGAGAAGTTCGTTAAAGTGTGAAACAGAAAAATGTGGATATTCGAGAGATTTAGCGGTTTTCCCATAGGGATAACATGGAAGGTTTCTGTCATCGCTACGACTACGCCGTAAAAATTAAGGCATAAGTATGATTGGCCTTTTGCTCGGAACCCCAAAATAGAATTTTGGGCAAAGTTTTGAACATTTGTGTAAAACCAGTTTTTGTCCATCAATGTTCATTCAAAGGCCACTCTGTAGGGGGCGCTATCGCGCCCATTTCAATTTTGTCATCCTAAACTGGTCCAAAATTGAAAGTTTAACAACTGATTCAAATTTGGTCCTAATCGGACTCGTTTTGATCTAATGGGAGCAATTTTTAGATTAGCAATATCTCAAAATAAGTTGTCCAACTTTGCGGCTGCGCCGCACACAGACCGTAAGAGGTATCTCAAAAATTTGGATAACTTTAGATGCCCCACTTGTCTAGAGGACGTACACCAATTTTGAAGTTGGTGGGCAAAACGCCCTAGGAGGAGTTCGTCAAAGTTTGACGTGAACAAAATAGCTGACTCAGCGTGTTTTCATGTTCAAAGGAAGATCGCGGCAATAGGGTATGTCTGGGGGCATGGCCACTATTATATATATTTTTTGTCCTCACGAGAGGAATGCGTGTCCCGAATTTCGTAGCTCTACGGCAAAGTTGACCCCGGGGCGTCTCCCATAGGCGCAATGTATTTTGACTTTTGTCGGTGGCGCTGTCGCACCATTTTTTGACGAAAAAAAAAATGGCCCAGAAAAAACGAAATTTTTCGCCGATTCTGAATTTTGGGCAAAGTTTGGTGAGTTTTTGAGCAAGTTCAGGGGGTCAAATTAGAGCTCAAAGCGCAGAAGAAGAACAATAAAAATTAAAGCCGCAAGCGGCATCCAACGGCCCTCGCAGGCCGCCGGCCTTCCGACTCTGCGCTTTTGACTTGATAAAGATGGCGCCCTTATTGTGTTGAATAAAAAAAGAACTTGACAGACGGCGACACATTGGACATGGCCAATCCAGTGCAAATGAACACAAGTGTCAGTCAAATTTGCTGCTCCGCCGCACAGAGACCGTAGCACTTGGAATAAAAATATGGATAACTTTTGATGCCGCGCTTGTGTAGATGATTTTTCCCAAAGTAAAGCTTGATCGAGCTATTGCCCACGGAGGAGTTTGTTAAAGTGTGAAGCGTAAATGTGAACATTTCAAGGATTTGGCGTTTTTCCCATTTGTGACAGTATATTTGCAGCTCCACGGCACAGAGACCGTACCACTTAAAATCAAAATATGGATAACTTTTGATGCCCCGTTTGTGTAGATGATTTTCCCCAAATATGAGCTTGATCGGGCAATCGGCCTAGGAGGAGTTTGTTAAAGTGTGAAGCGTAAAAATGTGGTGATTTTAGAGATTTCGCTGTTTTCCCATTTCTGACATATATTTGCGGGTCCGCCACACAGAGACCGTAGCACTTAGAATCAAAATATGGGTAAGTTTTGATGCCCCGCTTGTGTAGATGATATTCTCCAAATATGAACTTGATCGGACAATCGCCCTAGGAGGAGTTTGTTAAAGTGTGAAGCGTAAAAATGTGGTGATTTGAGCGATTCTACGATTTTCCCATAAGGATAACATGGGATGTTTCTGTCAACGCTACAGTTACGCCGTACAAAATATGACTTTGGCTCTCATACTTTTATGATCAGGATGGCAAATTAGAATTTTGTACAAAATATCATGTCATTTGGAAAAACTCTATTGTTTATAGGCCACTCTGAAGGCCAAATAGTCAGAATTCTGGGAAACGTTTGCGGCTCTGTCGCACAAAGACCGTAAAAGTTATCCTTAAAATTTGGATAACTTTAGATACACCACTTGTCTAGAGGACGTACACCGATTTTGAGGTTGGTGGGCAAAACGCACTAGGAGGACTTCGTTAAAGTGTAAAACATAAAAATGTGGTAATTTGAGAGATTTTGTGGTTTTCCCATAGGGATAACATGGGAGGTTTCTGTCATCGCTACGACTACGGCGTAAAAATGTAGGCATTTTTGTGATTGGCTTTTGTGATCGGGACGGCAAAATAGAATTTTGGGTAAAGTTTAGACAATTTTGGTAAAACAAATTTTTGACCTTCAATGTTAATTTAAAGGTCACTCTGTAGGGGGCGCTATCACTGCCATTTCAATTTTGTCAGCCTAAACTGGTCCAAACTAGAAAGTTTAACAACTGATTCAAATTTGGTCCTAATCGGACTGGTTTTGATCAAATGGGAGCAATTTTTAGACCTGCAATATTCCAAAATAAGTTGTCCAACTTTGCGGCTGCGCCGCACACAGACCGTAGAAGGTATCTCAAAAAATTGAATAACTTTAGATGCCCCACTTGTCCAGAGGACGTACGCCGATTTTGAAGTCGGTGGGCAAAACGCCCTAGGAGGAGTTCGTCAAAGTTTGACGTAAACAAAATGGCTAACTCAGCTTGTTTTCATTTTCAAAGGAAGATGGCGGCCATAGGGTAAGTTTGGGGGCGTGGCCACAATGATTTTTTTTGTTTATCCTCACGAGAGGAATGCGTGTCCCGAATTTCGTAGCTTTACGCCAAAGTTGACCTCGGGGCGTCTCCCATAGGCGCAATGTATTTTGACTTTTGTCGGTGGCGCTGTCGCGCCATTTTTTAACGAAAAAAAAAATGGCCCAGAAAAAATAAAATTTTTCGCCGATTCTGAATTTTGGCCAAAGTTTGGTGAGTTTTTGAGCATGTTCAGGGGGTCAAATTAGAGATCAAAGCGCTGAAGAAGAACAAGAAAAATAATAATAATAATATTTTTAGCCTTCGGCAGCGTTGCGGGAGCAATAGGCCCTCCCCCTGCTGGGGCTCGGGCCTAAAAATAAAAATAATAATATTTTTAGCAAAAACAATATATAGCCGTTTCAACTATAACAACAAATTATACATCGTTTGAAAGCTCTAAGCCTTCCCCATGCCGCCATGGGGTGGAATCATCATTACGAGCGCTTACGCGCTCGTCACTCCCTATTCCGTCGGGATGCCCCGCCCACTCCCCATAGACTTCCATTGATTTGAGCAGATACAAGCATGGCCCATGCCTGCGGCATGGATTCTCGCGTACGGGACGATGCCAGGAGGGTTTTTGGAGGAATGCAGCGCTTCGCGCTGCTGTTGTCAACAATTAGTGAATGGGCTACGCCCATTCACTAATTGTTGACTATTTCTGTCATAGCAGGAGTAAGTATGCATGATCCATGCCTTCGGCATGGGCTAGTTCACTGTACTTGCCAGGGGCGCCCGCATGTTTGGTCAGACAGTTGCAGAGCAATAGGCCCTCCGCCCTGCTGGGGCTCGGGCCTAAATATTCCGATGCGAAAACAATGTTTCCCATTTTTCAAATATCATAAACTATACATTTTCGGAAAGCGCTCGCGCTTTCCTACCTCATGGTGTGGGTCCCTGGTCACTGACGGGTACTTTCGTTAATTTTGAGTGGGCTCCGCCCACTTTGTGTTTTTGGCCCTCTATACAGTAATAATGTTAAATTTTTGCATTACATGCTTATATGCACGGAACATGCAAGAGATGGGGAACGTATTCGTGAGCTACTTAGCGCAAATGAGTGCTTTATATGGGGATGACGACCGCTTCGCGGTCGTCATCTCAATGTAAAGTGCTCGTTTAGTGTGCACTTTTGCACGGGCTTCGCCCGTTTACAACGGTAATGTTCCATTTTCCTACTACTAATTAGTATGCACGGGGCGTGCATGAGTGGAGGAGTGCGTTAGTGAGTGTTTGGAAGTGGGCGAGCGCTTCGCGCTCGATTTCGTGCGCACTACGTGCGCACTTTCGCAGCCGTGCTTCGCACGGCCTTACGAGATTAATAGGCCTCTCGCCAGCTTGTGGCGCTCGGGCCTAATAACTTTTATTTATATAGCGCTTTTCAGTGACCCAAAGACGCTTTACCATTGCTATCAATTGCATACTTGAACTAATGATAACTGACAGAGATAAGACCAGTACATTTATATTTAATTTCATAATTAATTGTGTTTCCATATCAGCAATGTCATACTTGAGCAAACAGACGTTCACCTCTGCAGCAAGTTAATTGATGTTTTCAAAAAGTTATCATTTAATTAGAATAAGACAATATTGACAACCTCAATTCCTAAATCTTGATAGTGGTTGGTTTAATGATCAGCAGTCTCAGACAACTATTCAGAAATGAAAGAAAATATTATAGTGGAATAATACACAACTTTAAACAAGTACTAAAAAAAATCTTTGGCTGTCCAATAGGGCGCTAAGAGCCAAACAGAATCATTAAACGTACTGAGTGTGACTAGTGTGACTAATCTCCTATTCAAATTATCAGCAACTTTTTAAGCATTAAACAATGAGGAGCTGTGCATTATGCAGTTTTAACGCAGAACATGGAGGACGACGCACAGCGCAGTGATGTTGCTCTGCAAAGTGTGTTAAGACTGCACAACGAACAGTTCCAAGTTGTTTAATGTTCTTATAATATAAATGTGCTGAGAAGTTAAGCATTTGTTTACTTGATGTTATAGTGATGACGGCAGCAGAAAAGTGACCATGGTGTTCATGTGGTCCTCGGGAACTCTGGAAAATGGAACAAATCTGATTGGAAAATGCCAGGCTCTGTGTAGCTGACCGCAGCATTGGCAGTGCTCTGAGGAGTCTGTTTTTCGATCTCTCCAGCGCCTTCAACACCATCACACACTGCATACTTCAGACATGACACGGACAGCTGTGTCCTGCAGAAGTTCTCTGACGACTCTGCCATCATCGGACTCATCACGGACGACGATGATGCGGCGTACAGAGGACTGGCGCAGGACTTTGTGGACTGGTGTCAGCGGAACCAACTCCTCATCAACGCGGGGAAGACCAAGGAGATGGTGGTGGACTTCCGTAGACGCCACCCCACTGCCCCCTCACCAGTGAACATCCAGGGACGGGACATTGAGAGAGTGACTCATACAAATACCTGGGTGTTCATCTGAACCACAAACTGGACTGGACTCATAACACGGACGCACTCTACAGGAAGAGCCAGAGTCGGCTCTACCTCCTGAGGAGACTCAGGTCTTTTGGAGTGACAGGGCCACTCCTGAAGACCTTCTACAACTCTCTGGTGGCATCAGCTCCTGTACGGTGCTACAGACAACAGAAGCCAGACTTAGCCATTTAAGACACAGTGGTCCTAAGATTAAGAGGACTAAACCAGGTCTGATTCATCATTGTTGTATCAGACCTGATACTTAATTCATAATGAACTAATAGTTTATTATGTCAAGACAAGTTTATTTGTAGAGCACAATTTGTACACAAGGCAATTCTAAATACTTCACACAACAATGTGTGAAATGTGATTTTAATGTTTTGTGCATTGAAATCACAAAACAGCTTAGATTCGAACATTGCCAGAGTAGAGGCCTGTCTTAAATCTTCAAGATTTAAGACATTAAATCGATAAAGCTAAAATAGATTTTAGCTGCATAAAACACAATTTTTAGCTGCACTATATGCAGATTCTCCATGTTTAGTAAAAAATGATACAGACTTAGTAACTAACTACTTAAAGGCGATTTGAGAACTCAGGCGGAAGTGCGCATGCGCACTCCCCCGTGCGGACTGATACAACACACACGTGCGTTTGTTTATTAGTGCGACGGATCGCATCGCATCTCTCGTCTCCGGTAGATTTCCGTCTTCTTATGAGTCAGCTCGAACTGTCTTTCTTCGTCTTCATTTTGTCCCGTACACTGAGGGAACTATATTATGATAGATCAATCCGCTTAGACACGCGGAAACTTGCTGCTCTCGGGGGACGAGCCGCACGCGGCTTCAGGTGAGCGGTAGGTGCGTTTTATGATTGATACGTGGCAGGACTAATCGGCAGTCCACGCCACGAGGAAATGAGCCTCAGATTTGGGCCAAAAAAATCGTTCATTCAACCTTATTTTTACTAATAATAACCCTAATTCCTAACACAAACCTGAACACCTAACCTTGATTCTAAGCTTGTAACATGCTTAATAAACTATTCTTTTAATTCTTTGTTAAGGCAAATCAAGGTGTACAAGGTGTAGTTCTCATAAATTAGTACACATACATCATATTTGCAATAAAGAAGCAAAAAATGGGACAGTTGCACCTGAGGCACCAGAATGAGTCACCATTTCAACACTATTTTTATGGCTGTAAACTCTGACATAAACCATGATTCATTCTCTATAATAGTGGTACCTATTCCTTTTTATTCTATAGAATCATCACAGCAAATAATGTTAAATCTTAATAATCTTTCATATAAATGCACTCTCTCTTCCCTCCATCCTTCTGCCCTTTCAGCCACGACCCTTCTCTGCCCCAACACTGCAGCAGAAACATCAGCCTCCGGGGCTAAATACTAATGTTTATCCATTGACACAACAATATGGCATATGGTTATCAGCAGATGCCCTTCCAGATCCAATATACCGGTAAGTCTCTTCAATATCCAGGCTATATAGTGAAGTTTCAGCCTATAAGATTACCTCTGCTGCCTCACCTGCACAATCTTTACCGCCCTACTCTGCTATATTGGCCGAGCTAAGGCTAAATGTTACTATTCTCCAGGGTTGAAACGCGGCTTGCACAAACAACAGTCTCTCCCCTGGGCCTTCTATTGTGGACACATGCCAACAGTGCTGAAATCAATTAAAAGCTTGCCCTAAAAAACACCATTATATTATGTGAGTTACAGCTGCCTGTTTTCTTTCACACCAGGCAGGTTTGTCTTTGCTCAAGCTGTTATTGGCGATGGCATTAAGGATTTTCTTGTCACTTCATTGTCAGGAGGAAAATGTATGATGGTGAAGGGGAAGTATAGCAGAGGTGTTTGCTTCACGTCAATAAGGACAAAGTCAGCAGCATCAATCACAGCTGTCCACAAAGTGAATGTAAGGGTTCTCAACGGGCAAAGCAAAAGGAAAAATACAGGCATTAAGACGAAGGGGATTTTACTGTAGACATGTTTACAATAAAGCCAGGTTAATACAATAACTTAATGGTTATAATGGTTTCAGAAATTAAATATTATCTGAATAACAATTGCTCTTTGAAGTAAATTCTATATACATATAAATATATATATATATATATATATAAATATAAACAATGATGCCATAAACAATATACCACTCACTGCCTAAAACCTGAGCAAGGGGGTACTTTCTTGTTTCCTGATTTTAATTTAATAAATCAATACTTAATAAACATGAAATAAGTAATACAGTAAATGTTTGTTTGATTGTTTTTCTTATTTGTACCGATACAAATATTAACAGTAGATTATAAGCATAAAATCACTTATTAACACACAGTGAATTAGGTATTTTAGTCTTTTAATTTTGAGTCAATTTAATAAAATATTAAAAATAAAATAAAATCGTTTGGACCTCCTGTGAGTTAGTCCTTAATTAGAACTGTCATAGTAATTGTGAGTCCTATTAAGACATTTTTAACCCTTGTTTGGACCTCGAATAGTCTCGTTTCAGACCTGGTTTAGATTAATATGTTAGTACTTGGAAGGTCAAATTTAATGCATCCATGGGCCAAATGTAAGTGTAAGATTTACAAGTGAACTATTTAATCATTTCTATATTAATAATTCAAATTAGAAGTCTAAAATCACTATTACTAGCACAAAACTTTCCCAGTTTCCAAAATATCAAGCTTGGGACACATATTTGAGCCCCTTTAGACACAATCCATATATTTCTCCTTTTTTTTTATTTGAGAGAAACAGCTGTGCACATTTGCTCCTTACACACTTAGCTTGTGTTTCCCACTAAGAGCAATTATGCATTTGAGGAAAACACAGGCGATATGGTGAAACAGATGTGTGAATGTATGACCGGATTTTTTATGTTTGCCATTTCAAAAAGGCTATAATTGATTTATAATGTCAGGGGGGTTGAGAATGGTAAATCAATTAGTCAATAAGAAGTATGACCCTGTAGGGTCTCAAACTACATGTATTCAGTTTATGATTAAGGGAGATTTCTTAGCAGAAACAAGACAAGACGGGGCACCAGGGTTAAACCCAAAGAGCTAAGATACGGTCCTTAATCGCGCTCGTTAAAAAGGTCTGAAGGGTGTTTCACGATTCAGGGACTTACACATAGTCTAATTAAACGAACAATAGTCAATAACTCTTTCGTGTAGTTTATTTATCAAAAGGGTAATCAAAAACACCGGAGCAGAAATGCGCACAGGTAAATCACAGGTGATGTTATATCAGATTTAACAGCAGATTTCATGCAGATAATGTTAAACCAGGGTTTTGCCTTTGATAATCAAACGTGTCTATGCTAATCTATATCAAAAAGGGGGAAAGTGAGAGGCTAAAGGGAGGAGGAACAGCTGAGCTCTACCCAAATCACGCCACAAAAGGACCGCACTCTGAACTCGGCTTACGGTTCTGTAGAGACTCGGTCCGACTGGTCCTTGTCCGCGGACGAGGTCCGTAGCGAGGCGGCGGCCGTGGAGCTGTGTGCTGGCCGTGGAGCGGTGTGCTGCGCCGGGGAGCGGTGTGCTGGCCGGGGAGCGAGGGGTCGCGTGGAGCGGTGTGCTGCGACGTCCTTGAAGCGGCGGCGGCAACGGAGGCGATGTCCGGGAGTTCCTTAGCGGTAGAACGCTTTAGCGGCGTGTTAGCTCCTCACGCGGCCTTTACTCAGATGAGGACGTAGCACTGATCCACGTAAACGGCGTAGATTACTTCAAAAAGAAAAGAAACGAAGTAGCAAAGAAAGTCTCTGTCCGGTTTAGCGCTTAAGCTTAGTTCCAGGTAGTTTCAGGTGGTTTCAGGTGGTTTCAGAGTCCAGGGCTGGCATGGCCTTGTCGACCACGTGACGGACGGATTTTTGTTGAGACAAAGGAAAAGTGAAAGGCCCGTCCGTGGAGACGGCTTCCAAGAGAGAAGACAAAGGGGATGAGAAGAAGAGAAAAAGAGAGCGTTTCTAGCTTGGAGCGTCCTTTTGATACCTGGCCCGCAGGGCATGCTGGGAGCGAAAGGGGCGGGCGCTACTGCGAAAACTTCCTGTTTAACATTTTCCTGACCGAGAAAATAAAACTGGAGTAACGTAAATAATAATGGCAAAGACATTGAACCCTGTTTTAACATTTACACGTTAAACACTTTTGGCAGTTTGTGCACATTATTTCTTGAGGTAGACACATTTTACATCTTCTTTCACCTGTGATGGGCGCTCGAGTTAAAGCATTGGGAATATAAAACCTTAAACAGTGGAAAAATACGTAACACAAGGTGAAACATGCGGTGTAGGGAGTTGATTCGGACAAACATTCATGGCATAATCACATAAAACATAGTTTATCGGGGCGTCTTCCTGTAAGACTGTGGGGAGAAGAAGATCTGTTATCAGAAAAATCACAGCGGCTCCCCTGCGGTGAGGGAGACAGGGAGAACGAAAAAACCCCAATGTTCAAAGAGAGATTTTCTGTTATCTGGCCGTGGAATGTCCATCTCCATTCCCCTACAACCCCCCGATTGGCCGTTGGTTCTCCGATGAAGAAGCATCGGGCAAATGTCAAAGGGAATGTCCTTACCGAGTCAGCGAGCGGCACAGAGTGGCATGATTTGGGTAAACCTCTGAACCTGGACTGGTCGCTTTATCCTATTTGGGCTGAGGGGCAGGTGCTAGTGGGTGTTACACTATCCCTAGGCTACTAACTCTCAGCACATCATCCTCAGAGGGAGTGGTAAACCATGCAAGAGCTCTTGACTCCTAGTGCAAGAATTTGGGCGTAGAAACAAGATTCTAAGACACCGAGGTAGCTTATCAAAGTGGATGTCTATGGTGGGAAAAAAAAACAAAAGTGGTTAACAAGGTTCTTGACATACGTTTCACCCTAGCGAAGGGGCAACTTCTAGGTTGGACCGCTTCTGTTCGAAACAGGTGACAGGATATTCTACTCTATGGTTTGCATGCAGGGGAGATTAACATACAAGGCTAGTGGTAGGGACTTTGCGGGCTTAGGACCAGCTGTAAGTCGGGGATTTGGCTAAAATTTTTCAAGCTCCAGTAGGTGGCGCCTGCGTTAGATGTCGTCGGGGCAGAACAACTCGTGCTGCTGTGTCATGCTTGTCATAGTGGAGGATCGCCTCTCGGAGGGAAGTGTTCACGAGTCGACGGCCCCCCAACTATTTTAGCCCGGGTCTCTGTGACCTGGTCTCGCACCGCCACGAAGGTTGGGCACGCGCTGCCTGCTGTCACAGGTTTTTAACCGCAAACGCCGCCGGTACTGTCATGTATTGCTAACGCTGACGCATAACGTCTGGGGTCTGTAAGTGTCACATGCCATCAGGAGGAGGCGTTGTGACCACATGCTTCTGTCAACATACATCTGGGGATGTTTTTAGAGACACTAACACATAATTCTTTGATGATTAGGTTTTAGTGGTTAGGGTTAGTAGACTTTACAATCCGTGCAAAACAGTTGTTAGTACAGTCCCTAACGGGCGTGTGTTTGTCAGAGTTGTGTTCTAGTTGGAACTATCGGCATCCCTGACATGTCCCATGGGGTTTTGGTGCGCTTTGATTTGGTTGCGATGAACCCACTTCAGAGTAGGTTCTCTGCGTCCTTTGGTGATCTTCACGTGGTACACCACCGGAGATCGTTTGTTAACAATCTCGTAGGGTCCCGTAGCTTTCGGGTTAGCTTGGTAAGCCAGTCTCTTGTCTGTCCGATCGGGTGCGCTAAGATGTAATACCATACCTTGTTCCCGATCTGGAGCTCGTCGTTTGGGGCTTTCTGATCGTAGTAAGCCTTGCAATCCTTTGCACTTTTCTCAAGTTTCTTCTGAGCGAAAGAGAAGGTCGCTTTCAGGTGCTCCTGTAAGTCCGACATGTATTGGTGGGTGGTGTAGGCGGTTGCGATGCTAACCTCTCCCGGTTTGTACAACAGGTGTAGGGGGAGGGTCATCTGTCGGTCAGTCAAGAGTTTGTATGTGGCGTTGACCCCCCGGAGGCCAGCTGTTGGCGCGTCGTGTGCGTGCGTCAGCATAACCCCCGGAGGCTCTGAGGTACCACAAATGCGGGTGCAGTGAGGATCTCAGAGGCAAACACCAGCAGCGCGGCGAGAGATGCGTCGGCAGCAAGTGCATCAGGAGGGATGGCACTTGGCGCAGGGTCAGGAAGGAAACCGATGATGCGGCTTATGGCCCCATCGGCTGCTTGTAGAGGCACAAGGTCAGAGGAAGCGAAGGTCGGAGACACTTCAAGAAGGGCGCGATCGGGCTGGAGCCGTCCGGTGACAGCACGGGGCCGTGTGATCACGGCCACCGAAAGGGTGGACTGGGTGGGCATCAACTCACTGTCCAGTGAGTCAGCCTGTAAGTTACAGGGAGCCCCTTCAAGGGCCCCTTGTTTTGCCAGAGAGTCGGCTAGGTCGTTGAGGTCTTTGTCTGGCGGCACGTCGACCTTGGGAGGGGTCACGATGGCACAGCACTGAACTGGCGGAGTTGATTGGGGCATGGGCAGGGGTCGACGGACTTGTGCCCAGATTTTGAGTCGTTTAAAATCAACCAGTGGCTCGAAGCGACTGAGCAGCTCTTGACCTAAAAGAAGGGGAATAGAATTCAAAGGTGAAACGTAAACAGGATGCATCAGTTTCATGGGGCCGATCATTATCTGGATCAGGGCCACCTCGTCAAGGGTGGTGTTGACCTGAGAGTAAGGTCGGATTTCTAAGCAGCAGGGCTGTGACTTCAGTTCTCGTTGAGAGTGCTGGGCCACTTTTTGTAAGGTTCTGAAAAGATCGCGAGAGATCAAGCTGATGTCGGCGGCTGTATCAAGGAGTGCGTCATGCACAAAGTTGTCCTCCAAGAGGACTGAAAGATAAAGCTTGCGTGCGGCTCCCTTTTCTGAAAGGTTACCAAGAAACTGGGTAAAGGGGGGCTCGCATTGGATGATCGACGGGTCGTAATCCTGTGGGCTGGGGATAGAACTTACCTGGACCACAAAGACGTCGTTGGCCTCCGGTGGCATTTGATCGTCACTGTCAAGTTCCTGGTCTTCAGGGGGTTGGTCCCCAGTGACAGGTGTTTCCGACAGAGGGTCCAGGTCCACAGGGCTCCGATAGAAGTCTTCTAACTCGTCTTCCGATTGGCTGAGCGCTGAGTTATCACTCGTCTCAGGTCCGAGGGAGGTTACGGCGAGGACCTCCGCTTTACTTTTCTGGTTCCACTTCATGTCTTGGATCATTTTCAGCACCTTACTCAGCTGTTCTTTACTGAGGTTCGAAGCGTCGAGACTCAGTTTAGAGGAAGACTTACCTGCGGAGTCTCCTTGGGTTTCTTCCTTCGTTGAGCCGTTAGGCCGGGAGTCCCTTCTGAACGGTCTGGTATCCCTTCGGTTGTTATACCTACCTGAGGCGTTCTCCCTGTCCCTAAACGGTCTTGGCGATCCTCGGATGTCTCCCGAGCGATGGTTTTCCAAGGTGCCCTCTAGCTCAAGAGGTCTTTCGACGCTCAGGACGGAAGAGTGGCCTTGGGTTCTGATTGTTGTTCCTGCCTGTTTGGTGTAGCTCCTTACCGCTAAATCTCGCAGCTGGCGGCTGCTTTGAGTTATTGGGCAGGCTGCCACGCCCAGGTGGTAGCTGGTTGCGGGGTGGAGGTTCTGTAGGAACAAAGATTTGAAATGTTTGTCCTCCTCCATCCCTGCTTCATTTTGTGCTCCAAAATACGCTTTCCTCAATCGGTCGTAGTAGGCTTGAGGAGCCTCGTGTCTGTCTTGCTTGCACATCAGGGCAGCAGGCAACCCTATTGAGGTGCCTGTATCTGAGTACTCTTCGAGGAGAGCATGACACAAGAGCTCATAGTCCTTCAGGATGTAAGGAGGTTGGCGTTCCATGAAGCGTCTCGGCTGGACGTTAGTTTGATCAAGAAGATCTTGTCTTTGATTGACGGATCCGACAGGCGTCCAGCATAGAAGTCGATGTCTCTCAGGTACGCGCTGGTGTCGTTAGCGACGCCTGGCTTGGGCTCAAACCGAGAGATATGCCTGGCTATTTTGTCGAAGTCATGGTCGGTCGGGCCTCGATGGCGTCTATCGGGGTCTCTGCCCTCGCGATAGTCTTCACGAGTGTCCCTGAAGTCGTCGGGGTACCTACGAGTGTCCCTGAAGTCGTCGGGGTACCTGCGAGTGTCCCCACGGTCATCTCGTCGCGCGTCCCTGTAGTCATCGTAGTGCCTGCGGGGGCTACCGTGGTCGTCTCGTCGCGCGTCCCTGTGGTCATCGTAGTGCCTGCGGGGGCTACCGTGGTCGTTTCGTCGCGCGTCCTGTAGTTCGGCGTGATGTCTGCGGGAGCTGTCACGTCTGTCGCGTCGCCTGTCCCGTAGGTCATAGTCCGAATAACGTCGGGCGGAGCTGGTAGAGTCGGGTCCGGGGTGGTACCGGGACTTGTCTCGGTCACGGCCATCCCCCAGTCGTCTACCGTCAGTGTAGGTCCGGCTTGGGCTCCTCCCCCCGTAGGTTCGTCCATGCGTGTCAGAGTCGGAGGTTCGATCGTCTCTGGGTCGGTCATTGTCAGCGTACGGGGTGGGGCTCTTACGTCTGTCATAGTCGTGGTCCCGTGGTGGCCAGCTACGGTCTGTCCAGTCTCCCCTTTCTTCCTTCCTCTGTGGATCCAGGCGGGCCACGGGGGTTGGACTGGGTTGAGTCCCCCGCCCGTGGTCCTCCCGGTTGTCTGTACTCGGTCGGTTGTAGGACGGTTTCGCACGGCTTCGCCTGTCAGTCAGGTCTCTTATCTGGAGTCTAAGGTCATGCAGCTCAGTCTCTGCCTTTTCAGTCGCCTGAATGGATCGATGGAGCGCGTGCTTGGCATCTTCCAGATCAGCTTCCTGGTCAGCGAATTTTTGCTCCGCCCGTTGAAGCTCCTGTCGAAGGTACGAGGTTTCGTCCTCCTTTGCTCCCTCAGATCTTGACCTGGCGTCAACGCTCTGTGTTAGCAGCGCAACGTCTGCGTTGGCTCGGTCGAGCTCCGTTCTGAGGTCGGCGGTCTCAGTTCTCTGTGCCTCCAGGTCTGTCTTCCTGGCTTCCGATTTGTGACGCTCAAGTTCAAGGAGTTCCCAGGTCCTTTCCAGGATGAGATACAAATCGATAGCAACGTGGCTGGCCCATTCGGCCATGTCCTTAGCCTTTGGCGCCTGTTGGAGTCCAATCCACAGCGCGAGGTCCTTGTGAAGGTTCCTGTTGGACAGGAGCCTGTTCCTTCCCAGGACACCAGGGGCTACTTCACTGGTATAGTCTACCATGGACTCGTGTAGGTTGTCTACAGGCCAGTGAATGACATCATTATCAGAGTCCGCCATGTTTACTTTAGGCAGGATCTGGACGAGAAGGTCCCAAGTCGCCAGGTCTGTGAGTTGCCTAGATCAATTCAGTCAAGTGGGACAGATATGTCGGGACGCCGATAGTTTCTGAATTAAAATCGCTCGCTTAGGAGAATTTAAAAGAAACGTTTTAGAGTGTTCATGTTAAGTTGTTGTGGCTAGGCTAACCTTTGTGCGTGTAGCTTGCTAGTTCGTGCGTGAGCGGGGCATGCAGTCGTGCGGGTGTTGATGTTTGGATGAAACAACAGTTAACAAGGCATGTTAAATGGCATTGCAATTAGACATCAACCATGGACGCATGCAGTGTCCACGGCAATTCACTAGGTTACACGGCAAGGCTTAGCGGGGTCAGGGCCATGCAGTTACGTAACAAGAGGGCTGATCGGGGCGACACTCGCTGTTCTTGACCGGCGTTCAGTAGGCAATCAAACAGGTAAACAAGCTGTTATTCTGATAGCGTGCAGCATTCAGTGAAGTGTTAGCACCGGGGTACACCTGCGGAGATTGGTTGAAAATCATGCAGTGTATAGAAAGGAAAAATTTTGTTTAATCAAAGCGTTGAACAGCAGCGTCAGCTGTGCAGAACGAGCGTTAAACAAGATGTTGTTCTGCAGCGTGTGCACACTTGCAGCAGAACAGGTACAAAGCGGTTAGTTAAAACAGGCCATGCACTTCTAAAAGAAAAATATTGATTAAAGCGTTAAAACAGCAGTGGGGAAACTGTGCGAAAGCATTTAACCAATCTGTGTTAGCAGCGAGGAGCATGCAGTGCGAAAGTAAACACTAATCTTGTTAGTGTCTAGGTGAGACTTGATTGTCACCCCCCGGTGTGTGTTGACAGGGGAACAGGGTCAGCCTAAGGGTAAAGTGTAGTACACTTTACCCACCACCAGATGGAGACAAAGCTCCGCTAAGCGTGTGATTCAATTTAATGACCACTAGGTAGAGACAAAGCTCCGCTAAGAGTGTGATTCAATTTAATGACCACTAGGTGGAGACAAAGCTCCGCAAAGAGTGTGATTCAATTTAATGACCACTAGGTGGAGACAAGGCTCCGCTAAGAGTGTGGTTCAGTTTAATGACCACTGGATGGAGACAGAGCTCTGCAAAGAGTGTGATTCAATTTAATGACCACTAGGTGGAGACAAAGCTCCGCAAAGAGTGTGATTCAATTTAATGACCACTAGGTGGAGACAAAGCTCCGCTAAGAGTGTGATTCAAATTAATGACCACTAGATGGAGACAGAGCTCCGCAAAGGGTGTGATTCAATTTAATGACCACTAGGTGGAGACAAAGCTCCTGGGCTGGAGAGTTTTCCTCCGGAGGAATTCCAGCTGGGCGCAGGGCGCATGGGACCGCCTCTAGGGGGGGTCAGAGTTAGCGTCGAGTCGTCACTCAGCACGCTCTACACGGCTTTGTTAGCATTTAGCTCATGTGTTAGCGTTAGCATCCACGCTCGGCCGCGTGGTTTGTAAAGACAAAATGGCAGTTAGCACAACAACATGGCATTTAGCATACTAGCTCGGCTCGTGTTTGTGCTAGCTCAGGGCCGTAGCCTATGTACTAGCTTCTGCTCGTGTCATTTGGTAGCGAGCCAAAGTATTCACGAGCGTGGCAGTTGTTCGGGGACGGGAAATTCGCCGTACTGCCCCTGCCGTCTTGGTGTGGATGTGCTTATGCGGCGTTACAGCCCTAATAAGCTTCCCCAGGTTCGATAATTATCTTGTGCACGTGTTCGTGAAGTAACTAGGCGGTTTGCGTACGGTGACAGTAGCGTACGGTTTATCCAAGCATCGTTACAGCGCAGGCAAGTTCACAAAGCAGTCTCAAATTCCAGCATCGACACAGCAGCATACAGTTTGAGTTCAAACGTCCACAAAAGTTTATATGAGTACTAATCTGATTCATAGACTATGAAAAGTTTTAATCGCCTCACACGGGGAACCAAATATGTAGGGTCTCAAACTACATGTATTCAGTTTATGATTAAGGGAGATTTCTTAGCAGAAACGAGACAAGACGGGGCACCAGGGTTAAACCCAAAGAGCTAAGATACGGTCCTTAATCGCGCTCGTTAAAAAGGTCTGAAGGGTGTTTCACGATTCAGGGACTTACACATAGTCTAATCAAACGAACAATAGTCAATAACTCTTTCGTGTAGTTTATTTATCAAAAGGGTAATCAAAAACACCGGAGCAGAAATGCGCACAGGTAAATCACAGGTGATGTTATATCAGATTTAACAGCAGATTTCATGCAGATAATGTTAAACCAGGGTTTTGCCTTTGATAATCAAACGTGTCTATGCTAATCTATATCAAAAAGGGGGAAAGTGAGAGGCTAAAGGGAGGAGGAACAGCTGAGCTCTACCCAAATCACGCCACAAAAGGACCGCACTCTGAACTCGGCTTACGGTTCTGTAGAGACTCGGTCCGACTGGTCCTTGTCCGCGGACGAGGTCCGTAGCGAGGCGGCGGCCGTGGAGCTGTGTGCTGGCCGTGGAGCGGTGTGCTGCGCCGGGGAGCGGTGTGCTGGCCGGGGAGCGAGGGGTCGCGTGGAGCGGTGTGCTGCGACGTCCTTGAAGCGGCGGCGGCAACGGAGGCGATGTCCGGGAGTTCCTTAGCGGTAGAACGCTTTAGCGGCGTGTTAGCTCCTCACGCGGCCTTTACTCAGATGAGGACGTAGCACTGATCCACGTAAACGGCGTAGATTACTTCAAAAAGAAAAGAAACGAAGTAGCAAAGAAAGTCTCTGTCCAGTTTAGCGCTTAAGCTTAGTTCCAGGTAGTTTCAGGTGGTTTCAGGTGGTTTCAGAGTCCAGGGCTGGCATGGCCTTGTCGACCACGTGACGGACGGATTTTTGTTGAGACAAAGGAAAAGTGAAAGGCCCGTCCGTGGAGACGGCTTCCAAGAGAGAAGACAAAGGGGATGAGAAGAAGAGAACAAGAGAGCGTTTCTAGCTTGGAGCGTCCTTTTGATACCTGGCCCGCAGGGCATGCTGGGAGCGAAAGGGGCGGGCACTACTGCGAAAACTTCCTGTTTAACATTTTAACATAAATAATAATGGCAAAGACATTGAACCCTGTTTTAACATTTACACGTTAAACACTTTTGGCAGTTTGTGCACATTATTTCTTGAGGTAGACACATTTTACATCTTCTTTCACCTGTGATGGGCGCTCGAGTTAAAGCATTGGGAATATAAAACCTTAAACAGTGGAAAAATACGTAACACAAGGTGAAACATGCGGTGTAGGGAGTTGATTCGGACAAACATTCATGGCATAATCACATAAAACATAGTTTATCGGGGCGTCCACCTGTAAGACTGTGGGGAGAAGAAGATCTGTTATCAGAAAAATCACAGCAGCTCCCTGCGGTGAGGGAGACAGGGAGAACGAAAAACCCCCAATGTTCAAAGAGAGATTTTCTGTTATCTGGCCGTGGAATGTCCATCTCCATTCCCCTACAACCCATATAGCAATACAATGGTAGGTCAGGTTTATTTAGCAATCGTAAGACGAATAAACAACAATGTAACTATACAGCATTTAAATGGTTATAATTATCAATAGTAATGTATGGTATTTTCTATTGATTGACTACTGCTACTTTGCTATATTAACTCACTCCACACTCTGTGGTGTGAAGCTACTGTAAGTAACCTCACTTACACACCACATTAATAGGCAAGGTGGGGAATTGTTTTGTCTAAAGACACAACAACAGTATGCAGCCCCACTGATGCACCACCACAGTACCTGCTATACTATTAATACTCCTGGTTCTGCCTTACACAAAAAGTAGTTCAAATTAAAACCTCAGTTAAATTACTCTCAAAAACTTTTACAATTCACATGCATACATTTTTTGTGTCAGTCATCCAAAACATAACTTAGCATGATCAGGAGGAAAATGTATCAAAAGTTTGTTTTCAAAATAGATACAGATGCAGCAGCCAGACTTATTAATTCCTTCATTAATGAATTTGATGTTTCTATTTTACAATTCTTATCATCCACTTACCCATTAAGGTAACATATATGTATTTGGAGAGTCTTCATGATTACTTGTGAAATCCAAACCTGTGACCACTGAATAACAAGTACAGCAAAAGGTCTGTATCATTTTGCAGCACAGCAGTTTGTCTCAGCTCAACAGCACTGCCAAGTCCACAAAAACACTGCATAGATTTTCACTGAATGTCACATGAAAAATCAACATCAATAAAGCTGTGAGTAAACAACGGTGGCGTTTGTGTTGCCCTCCTGTAGCATCCATGGTAGCGCAGCAGGTAGTGCTTTCACTTCCTGCCTTTCTGTGTGGAGTTGAGTGTTCTCCCCTGCGTAGGTTTCCTCTGGGTACTAAAAACATGTACAATAGTATGCTGAAATGAGAGTGAACCTGGGACAACAAATGGCCATGGGTACAATCTGGTGTGTTTACAGCATGTAATGCACTGTCCTGATCAAATAAGTCAACAAACAATTGTAATGGCTCTAAGAAAAGAGTCAACAGATTTTTTTTACCCTTACCAACAGTGATAATATTAGAGGTGCCATTTCTCTCCATGAAGATGTTAGTGCCATGACATGCACAGTGTGGCGTTGACCCAGAGGCACAAAGAGAATGTATTATTTGCAATGAAAACAATATTGGCAAAGTAATACCATCTCACTGGAGCAGGTAGCGTGTCCTCCTTCAGAAAAGTTATGTCAATCATCTTGGTGCAATATTCTCTGTCCATATAACAGCTGTAAATATGAGCGTTCCTATTGTTATTATTATTTTTATAGAGTATAAGAGTTATTTAGTTATTATAAGAGTTTTTCTACAAGAGTGTTCATTTATAAGTTATCTGTTTTTTATTGTTTACTTCTGCACCTAGTTTGTGTTGCAACACTAGAATTTCCCCATCGTGGGACAAATAAAGGCTTATCTTATCTTATGTAGTCCAAATAAACAAAAGACAAAATAAAAAGAAAGTACTAAAAATAAATTAAATGAAAAAATTCAAGGGTTGAAAACATGGGTAAAACAAATAAATAATAGACTAAGATGCATTTCAAATGAACATAACTAATAATACAAACTAATTTGTATTATCTCCTCTCTTTCTATACATTCTACCTCATTCTTTCTATACATTCTACCTCATTCCCAGTGCATTTCTGGTTGATTGCCTTTCTCATACAAATACCCACAATGCTTTGCCTACATCACTGCACGTGTTTTTAAATCAATTATAAAGGTTACATAGAGCAGCTGCGACTACACACACCATAGCTTATCTCAACCTATTCATTGCATTTGAAAACCACCAAATACTTGACATCTGCAGCACACATAGCGTTCTGCTGTCTAAAAATAGCGAGCAGGCACTAAGCACGGGCTAAATAAGATTACACTGAAAGATCCCGATCATTCGATTTAACAGGAAATGCATGAAGCTTTTGGTATCATATTGTAGACATAAAATGCATTCAAGTGTTTTATGAGGAAGATGCATTGATAACTAGGTCAATATAAAACAAATGGGGTGAGTTGGTATGTCCTTAAATGTCTCTTTGGGTAGGGTCCAAAACCAAAGTAAGTTGAAGACTATCAACTGCACAAAGTTTTGAGAGTGAATCTGTTTCCAAGTAGCTTCTTCAGTTCTGACAGAGTGCTGGTACGGGACTGCCTTAAACCTCTGAAGGGTTCAGTTTGAAAGTGTCTCCACTATTTGAAATCTGCTTTAGCTAAAGAGGAGCTGAGCACTGAAGCAAGAGGACAAGACACGAGAGAAAGCAGACTCGGGTGAAAACAAGACAGAGAAAAGCAGATACAAACAGAAACGCTGGGCTCAGTATCTGATCAGCCCTTTTGTTTCATTATTTATTTATTTATTGTTTATCCTAGGCTCCATCTGAAATTCGGCAAAAATGCCTCCTTCCTTCTCCATCCTTCTCCTTAACCTTTGCAAGCGATATCACAAGGTCAACACCAAGGAGTGAGGAGGTGTGAGCAGGTGTGAGGAGGTGTGAGGAGGTGTGAGGAGGTGTGAGGAGGTGTGAGGAGAAGGACCTGTCATTGCTTTTGGTGGATCTGAATTCTCCTAACCAGGGGTAGGACCAACAGCAGTAAAAACTACAACGCCAAGAAAACAGACTACAAAAAGTGCACGCATCCTCCTTCAAAGCTCATAGCTCCATCATAGATCCTTAGTGCTTGTTAGGAAGCTCTTGAGGTCCCTATGCTGAAGGAGCTATGAAACGAAGCATAATTGCTCCTTTCCTTACTCCTGTCTAACTTCACTGATCAATTCGGGCGATCCTGGTTGGGCAATCCTGGTCATGGCTGATAATGACGCACGTCTGAGTCAATGATAAGGAATAGAGCTTTCTAGGCATATTTAACCAATTCAGATGGAGCTTTAGACCACATTTCTGTTCAGAGAAGGATCCTCTTTACTGCAAAACATAACCTCGTTCAAACCATCTTTTCTCCTTTGGCCTGATCTGTACTTCATTGTCTGTAATGCTGTGATTAGTGGCTTTGAGATTGAGATTCACAGCAGACTGGGGTCCTGAGCAGCTCTCGTGACAATGTGGTGCACTCTCTTAAGCAGTGGCACTTTTGTTTTTCCAATGTACTGTTCATAAACTCAATCAACTGAATGAAAATCGTTTTCTGTCTCAAAGTGTTGATGGGCTTGAAACAGGATGTCATATTGTCTGAAAATCCGTTGGAGCTTTACAGACACAGCAGCCATGTGCGGAAGAAAAGGAAAAACGGTGTAACAATGTCTCCATCTCAGAGCCACTAACCCCTCCTTTGAGGATAGTGACGTACAGGTCCTGGCAAAGAAGAAGAGGTGGTTTCCGAGATGATAAAGAGGCTGTATTTGACAGGAAAGAAAATCCTTTTGTGATGAAGAAAGGGGAGCCTAAAATACAACGTGTCACCCATTTACTTCAACCTGGAGAGACTCAAATAAATAATCCAACCATTCATTTTCTAAAGCTTGTTCCCTTTCAGGGTCGCGGGTGACTGGAGCCTATCCCAGTGACTTCGGGCCTTAGGCGGGGTACACCCTGGACAGTGGCCAACAATAAATAATGAACAATATAAAGATATAGATGTACTATGTATATTATAGGTATGGCGCTTAGACCCCGGGAGAGAACAATGACTGATGCACAGGAGGTGCACCTCCGCCTAGACCCTGGTGGTGGTGGTGACAATAAAACCTGAAAGAAAAATAAACTCTGTAAAGGTGGTACTGTGGATTTAACTATTAAATTACACTATCTATGTTAGTGAGATATTAAAGGCAATCCCTTACAGAATCAGAAAGCAGTTTATTGCCATTGTCGGTGAACAGAAACACAAACTAGGAACTTGCTTTGGCATTAAGGTGCAACATAGAACAATGAACAAAATATACCAAAAAGGACATACATAAAATTTAGACAATACAGATTTGTTGGTAAGAATAGTGCAAAAATGAGCAGTGCAATTAATGGTTTGGTGGAATTAATTATTTTGAATTGTTGTTAAAGTGGCAGGTGTTTAGAAGTGTTCATGTGTCCAACGGCAGAGGGAAAGAAACTGTTAGGATGGACCGTAGCCTCCTGCCTTTCCAGGGTGAGAAGGGTCGGCTGTGATCCGACCTGCACGTCCCAGAGCCCTGGAGACGTACAGGTCCTGCAGAGATGGAAGTATACAGCCGATCACCTTCTCAGCAGAGCGCACAATGTGCTGTAAGCATCTTACCAGCCCTCTGTAAGAACTGAAGAAGCTACATGGATGAGTGGCGAAATGTAAATTTTGTCCAGTTTAAAGAATTCAGTCTTCTTTTACTATGTCCTTAAATGACATCATGTTCTGTAGCTGGACAAGTGTTCACAAGTGGAATAGGTTTTAGTGGTACTCAATCTTAGTAAAGTATTGTCTTTCAGAAGTAGCAGATTGCCACCTTTAAGCAACTCAGTTTGAAAGTGTGATACCTGCACCCAATTCACCTTATTCCGACCCTTCCCACTATTGCTTTTTTTTGCCCCAGATCAGCACTTCTGTTGTAATGGCACTTCTGATCGAGCAGGAAAATGAGGAAAAGGTTGTGGCGCCAAAAATGCTTTAAAGTTGATTGATTTGTGTAAAATGTCCAATGTTCATGTGCACCAACAAGTCAACAATGCACCAATTCCCTAGGCGACCTGAAAATGGCTTTTTAATCCATGTAAAACTTATTTCCTATTGAGATTGGCAGCCCTATTTGAGCTAATACAACTGGAAGGAGGATTACAACTGATGGTGAGGCTCAAGGCAACTTCCAGTACAAGATGAATAAAAAACTGATATTAACTTTTGTCATATTGTCAACCCTCACCAGTCCAGTGATTTTTGGACCTTGTTTAATCCTGGAATCTGTCATAGGCCAGAGTAATGGAGACGTTTCAAACCAAAATCGCTCAAAGTAGTCATCCAAGTCCCAGTAGCTTCACAAAGCCATGGTTTGTAAGTGATTAAAATGTCAATTATCCTAAAAGACATATCTACATTTGAATTATCTCCAGTCTTGGTGATTGCTGTAGGGTGTGTCAGAATTAAATGTAGTCATGGTTTGGTCTTGGTTTGGAATTGTTTGCATTGTTTTTCAATTAAAACTGATTAAGAAATAGCCCAAATATTTCTTACCATACAGCTCAAATGCTTATATTTTTACATAACTTTTCTCTTCTGAACTATGCAACCAAGGAGGGGGTGTCTTGCTTCACACCCTATTAGTCTATACCGGGGTGGGCAATTATTTTCCTCCTAGGGCCATATTTGAATCCAGGCAAGTAGCGGAGGGCCGGCCCACGATCATTGGTGTGAAAAAAATAATAATTATAATAATACAATAAACAAGTGCAGACAGACGTTACAGACAGTTAAAAAATAGAAACTAAAATCTTTCTAGGGGCCAGATTAAAACATGCCGAGGGCCACATCTTGACCCTGGGGCCACAAATGCCCAGGTCTGGCCTAAGGGCAAAAAAACAAAACAAATTGTTATTATTATTTTTTAAATATTACTTGGCATGTTTGGCGGGCCGGATTATAAAGACAAACGGGCCGTATGTGGCCCGCGGGTCGTAGTTTGCCCAGGTCTGGTCTATACATTAAAATAATTCATTAATTTGGGTCCAATTACACAAAGCAAGGACACGTACAGTGTCTTGACCTACACACATATCATTTGCCTGTGGGATCAAGTACAGAATGTCACAATAGAATAGCTCCATCTATTGTACGTTCATATTTGGAGCAGAACTAATAGCCTCTTTAGCGTTGCCTGTTTAGCGTAGCCTGTTAGCGTAGCCTGTTTGGCAGCAGATGGTCTAGGACCATCCATCTTGCCCCCATCAGTTTTCTTGAAGCCACTTTTTTGTCTTTAATAAGGTTTGGATTCCAGGAACACAGGGATGGGTAATTTGCTGATTGTCCTGGCAACTGCACAAAGTAAGCGAAGCCTGACCACCAGGGGTCATAACAATAATAAACTACAGTTGGAAACAAAGTGTACTAAGCATTCACAAAACAATTATAGAGCATTTTATTGCAACTGTGAGCAGGTTTTGCTACTCCACAGAGCTGACCTGTAACTTGGGCTGTCACCTGCTCTCCATAGATAATGATAAATAAGCCTATATGTATAGCCATCAAATTAAATTACCCAAACTGTTAACTATAACAGTTTTAGGCCAAATATTATAATCTGTAAATTAACTAATTACAAACCACTGTGCACAAACTACCGTAAAAATACAATGTCTTATCTTACTTAAACCAAGATGCATACAGTGAAATATGGCTAAAAATATATAAGAATATAAGATTCTGGTTCACTGGGCAGAGTCTCATACACCTCCCAAAAAAACTGCAGTTTCAATTTCATTACAGTTCTATTTTGGAGCGCTTTTGCGCACTGTCTAACCCAGCTCTAAATTGCAAAAAGTAAATAGTTTCTTGCCCATAAATAATTGATGAGGACACAAATTTGAAAGTTATTAAACCATGGTTATCCCTCTAAAAAAAAAGCCATGTTAATTTTTTTTTTCTGCACCAAATCATAAATTATATAAAAAAATGTTTATATTTGATGAAGATGCTCTACTTTGCCATCTTCAACCACCAGTGCAAAAGATATTTTTAACATTTCTTATGTCCTACAACCTAAGAACAAGGCCAAAATGATAAATGATTAAAATATGTGATGTGGTTAAAAGGCAAGTACATCTAGCATTAGTGAAGTTCTATGACCACTTGTCCTGCTGACAATATGTAAGTTGGCATGCAAATATAAAATGTATTATTGCTGCACCTATGTTTAAAACTACCATGAGCTGCATAATAAATATAAATATAGAACCGATGTGGAAGTCAATGGAGCAGAAACTGTGGAAAATGCACTTGAACTGCACAACCACCACTTTATATTTTATAGTGTTGTAAATTAATGATGTTGTTGAGAATAATGCACACTTTTGGCCGGCATTTACAATGACTAACATTACTTTATTATTCGTCAACCATAAAAATAAACTCCTCATTTATGTTTGATTAAAAACAAACAAACATATGAATTGTTTCTTATTTGGTAGAAAGCCTATTTTGTATAGCTTGATTTTGTAATTTATATTTATTAATTCAATCATTACGTTCAGTCATGCATGGCAAAGCACGATGTCAGTTTCAAACATTAAATAGAGCCTGAAAATGAACTGCAAGCTACGTTGAATTCAAGGTGGAATATTGACCATCAAAGCAAAGGTTAAGTGTTTCTTTCCTATAGCTTTAGTGAAACAACTTTAACCACAATCCATTGCACACAGAGGCATATTCAAAAGTCCGGATACAGCAATTAAACCAAGGTATTCACAGCTTTATAGTGCATACCTTAATATTATGTGTCACTCATCCATTTTTCAGTGGTTTTAGCCTCCTCACCAAAGACCCCCATTACAAGTAATACTTTGGTTTAAAATGGCTATTTGGATTGTTTGATATGCAAGCTGTAAGAAGGAAATATAAAATGCTTGAATCGAATTTGCAGCTCAAAGTACCGTATGTGATATGATGATATGGAGAGCATTATCTGGCCAAAATGGAGTTGATTGGGAATTATTAGGGGGAAATGTGCTAATCAAGAAGTAATATCAGCTTTTTACTGGAATTTGGTACCATGGGGAGTTATTGGATTGAATGGTTGGATCATTAAGCATTTTATTTCAAGTACAAGGACAAGAAAATATACTTGATATACATTTTCAGCGCCTTGAGGACTCTCAAAATGGAATTATAAATGTTTTTCCATGAGAAAAGCTCTGTTAGATTCAACTCTGAAGTCTGGAGGCACTGGTCAAATTGCTTACCCGGTATATAAACTGAATTATTATTGTATTGTGTGATGTTTTGTCTTTTGTCTGTTTAAATTTAAATTTTATATAGAAATAAAGCTTGCTTGCTTGCTTGCTTGATTGATTGATTGATTGATTGATTGATTTTTGTAATTCCCAAAATCACAACAGCAGTTGCCTCGGAGGCACATATGCTTTTGTCTGCATAGTTATAATCTATGACACACGTGAAGTATTTTATGCTTTGGAAATTTGAAATTGCAATGTTTAACTACAGCGCTGAGGTTCTGATTTCTGCCGGCTGCCTGCCCATTTATGTTACGTCACCATAAACAGCATCACAACAAAGTGCCGCTCTGATGGACCATGATGACGGCCCGCTAATGGAGAGCTAAAGTTTATTATCAAAAAAAGGCAAATCTTAATCCTATGTGTATCATCAAGATCTGAGAAGTAGGAGTGAAAAGCAGTGGGCGTGTATCAGGGAATTTCTGGAGCAATGCACCTTGATTACAGAATAATAAAGATTATTCAATTATGAATCACTGGACAACTTTCAGTGTGTAAATGAGAAGGAAAAACAATAACCAAAGGTTAAAACAGAATACAGTGTGTTACCATAGATGGATACAGTGTGTTACCATAGATGGATACAGTGTGTTACCATAGATGGATACAGTGTGTTACCATAGATGGGTACCATAGATGGATACAGTGTGTTACCATAGATGGATACAGTGTGTTACCATAGATGGGTACCATAGATGGATACAGTGTGTTACCATAGATGGGTACCATAGATGGATACAGTGTGTCACCATAGATGGATACAGTGTGTTACCATAGATGGGTACCATAGATGGATACAGTGTGTTACCATAGATGGGTACCATAGATGGATACAGTGTGTTACCATAGATGGATACAGTGTGTTACCATAGATGGATACAGTGTGTTACCATAGATGGATACAGTGTGTTACCATAGATGGGTACCATAGATGGATACAGTGTGTTACCATAGATGGATACAGTGTGTTACCATAGATGGGTACCATAGATGGATACAGTGTGTTACCATAGATGGATACAGTGTGTTACCATAGATGGGTACCATAGATGGATACAGTGTGTTACCATAGATGGGTACCATAGATGGATACAGTGTGTCACCATAGATGGATACAGTGTGTTACCATAGATGGGTACCATAGATGGATACAGTGTGTTACCATAGATGGGTACCATAGATGGATACAGTGTGTTACCATAGATGGATACAGTGTGTTACCATAGATGGATACAGTGTGTTACCATAGATGGATACAGTGTGTTACCATAGATGGGTACCATAGATGGATACAGTGTGTTACCATAGATGGGTACCATAGATGGATACAGTGTGTTACCATAGATGGATACAGTGTGTTACCATAGATGGATACAGTGTGTTACCATAGATGGATACAGTGTGTTACCATAGATGGATACAGTGTGTTACCATAGATGGATACAGTGTGTTACCATAGATGGAGTAGATGGTGCCTCAACAGTGACGTCGGAGTCTCAGCTATTTTTGTTATACATCAGCAGTTTACCAGATGTCGGTCCTCAGTTAAATATGTTGATGTATGCTGACGATGCCATCCTCTTCACCCAGAGTAAGGATGTAAGGACTGTTGCTGCCAATCATCCAATGGGACTCAACAAAGTACATGATTGGCTTAAGCAATGCTGCCTCCTGCTCAACTCAAAGAAGACTGTAAAAATATATATGAATCAGCCGAGGTCTTTTATGTTTTTGGATGGAGAGGAACTGGATTTGGTGATTAAATTCAAACATCTTGAGGTTGTGTTGGACTCCAACCTCACATTCGAAACACACATCAAAAAAAGTTACAAATACCATCAAATTTAACATACGAAACTTTCACCACAACAGAGGCAGCAAAGTCCTACCTCCACTGTATGCTTTTTTCTCATATTGATTATGGTTTTACAGTGTGTTCATTTGCTGTGTTACTGCACTCAAGCCAATTGAACAACTCCACAAGAGATCAATCAAGATACTAGCTTGGAAACCTCATTCATTTCACATATGTGAGGTTTCAATTTAATACGGTATAGCGTAAAACACATACTTTGAAGATGTACAACTACAGTAGGTGGCGGTAAATGGACCTTTCAGTTGGCTGCAAACCGCCATTAAAAGTAGCACAACAGCATCGCGAAATATAATTTTAAAATATTGAGATGTGGGCAAAATAAACTTGGGGAGAGCTTATATTTCTGTGTGAGAGCAGACGTATAATGAGCTTGGATGCTTATTTTGAGAAAATGTCTAAGATACTGGACAAGAAGTACAACGCCACCAAGACCCAGGCTAGCAATGCTACAGCTAAGCTAACTGGTCCCGCGCGACAACCCCTGCCTCTGCCCGCACTGGGTCTGGGCGGGGCAGGAGGAGGAGACCAGAAGGAGGAGACCAGAAGTGGGATAGACCAAGTAATTATGGCGGCTATAAAGAAGTTAATTACAAAGGAAGTAGACG